>NW_028142006.1:0-504750 GCF_055691185.1 Crinia signifera | reverse complement strand
GGAGTGATATTTGGATTTTGCAGCACAAATTCTGGTGGAATGATGGTGGGTGCTATGTCGCATTAGCAAGACCCCCAAAGCACCAATACAGTGGAACCCCCCCACAAGTGACCCCATTTTGCAAACTACACCCCTCAGGGAATTCATCTAGGGGTATAGTGTACATTTCAAACCCCCAGGGGTTTCACCAATTTTGATAAAACTGGGCAGTGAACATGAAAAATTACATTTTTTTACACAAAAATGCAGTTCTGGCTCAAAATTTTTCATTTTCACAAGGAATGAAGGAGACAAAGCACCCCAAAATCTGTGCCCCAATTTCTCCCGAGTACGGCAATGCCTCACATGTGACCAAAAAATACCAGTTGGGTGCATGGCAGGACTCAGAAGGGAAGGAGTGATTTTTGGATTTTGCGGCTCAGATTCTGGTGGAATGAATGGTGGGTGCTATGTGGCATTAGCAAGACCCCCGAAGCACGGTGAAATTATGAACCTAATATTCCATAGATGTGTGGTATATTTTAAAACACTCCTTTATACATAGGCCGGGTTTGTCGGGGCAAGTGTCACACTGGAAAATAGTTTGCTTTCTTATTCCCTTTTTATAGCAAACTTTGCACCTTTTTTGTGTCCTGCCCTTTTTTCCAGTGGAGGGGATTTCATCAGGAAAATGCTGCCCTGGTACAATACGGGGGCCAGTACTAGAAGTACTGGGGCCCTCTGCCTGCTGGTTCCCAAATATTAGGCCCTTTATGACTTCCTCTTGAAAGTGCATAAATGTCCCCCTCTGGCCGGTAGAACGGAATAGCACGTAAGCGTTATACAGTGCCATCTGGATGATATACACGGCCACCTTCTTGTACCAGATTTTTGTTTTCCGCAGGGCACTGTACGGCTTCAGTACCTGATCTGAAAGATCCACTCCGCCCATGTACCTATTGTAATCCAGGATACAATTAGGTTTTGAGGTGTGGGTACTGGTACCTCGTACAGGGACGGAGGTGGTACTGTCTCCGTGAATTGTTGTCAGTATAAGGACATCCCTCTTGTCCTTATATTTGACCAACAACATATTTTCGTTGCATATTCCCCTGCTTTCACCCCTTCTCATTACTTGGGCAATGTGCGTTTTTGGGAGGCCTCTTTGGTTCTTGCGCACAGTACCGCAAGCTGCTGTACCTCTTGAACCAAGGGCCTTAAACAGGGGGATGCTAGTGTAAAAGTTATCCACATAGAGGTGATAACCTTTATCCAGGAAGGGGTGCACTAAATCCCAGACAATTTTCCCACTAACACCTACGAGGGAGGGGGGGCATTCTGGCGGTTGAATTCTTGAATCCTTCCCTTCATAAACCCTAAACCTGTGGGTGTACCCTGAGGTGCTTTCACACAGTTTATACATTTTTATGCCATACCTTGCCCTCTTACTGGGAAGGTACTGGCGGAATTTAACCCTTCCTTTAAAATGTATAAGGGACTCGTCGATACAAATAAATTTTTCAGGGATGTACACCTCTTCAAATTTGGCACTGAAATGATCAATGACCGGCCTGACTTTGAATAGCCGGTCAAAGGTGGGATCATCTCTGGGTGGGCACTGTGCATTATCGGTGTAATGTATAAATTTAAGAATTGTCTCAAATCGAGTCCGGGGCATGGCCATACGGTAAAATGGAGTACTGTACAGAACATCTGTACTCCAATATTGCCTAATTTCTGGCTTTTTTACTATGCCCATATGAAACACCAGACCCCAAAACGTCATCATCTCTACTGCATCTACAGGGGTCCACCTAGCAAATGATGACGTGGGGTTTTGAGCAATAAACTGCTGGGCATATAAATTAGTTTGGTCCACCATTAAATTTATAAAATCATCAGAGAAAAATAATTTGAAAAAGTCAATTTCTCTGAGACCTGTGGAATCAAATTGGATTCCTGGCATGGCCAAAAACTCAGGAACCTGGGGCTCAAAATTGTCTGGTGGTGGGGTCCATACTAGATCAATTATTGGGGGGGGAATCTCAGCTGATCTACGGGGGCGTCTTTGAGGGGGTCCCTCATCACCAGAGGAGGAAGAGGAGCTTAAGACGAATCCTTCAAATTCCCCGCTTGCATCACTGCCTGTGTCAGAGTCAGAGGCAAGCATGGCATATGCCTCCTCCACTGAATACATTCTCCTGGATGACTGGGAGGACATTTGGGAGGACATTTGGGAGGACATTTGGGATGCCATTTTTATTTTTGTGTTACTGGTAGTGAAATGTTTCAACACGTGTATAGTGTAGGGGGGGGTACAAACTTTATTTCAATCCGGGGGGTATGTAGTGTGTAGTGTGTATGTGGTGCAGAAAAAAAAAATACTTTATACCAATAAAAAAAAAAAAAATGAAGGGGTTAAAAATAAAAAATTGAAGGGGTTAAAAAAAAAAAAAGGTCCTGCGCCAAAAATTGAGCACAGATGTTGGTCAGTAACGTCTGTCACTGAACAGCGCTCAAAGGCAACAGGAATCTGATAAAAAAAAAAAAAAAAATTGATCAACCCTGTGCCGAAAAAGCTGATCAGTGATGTACGTCACTGATCGGCGCACAGTGGCCACAGGACACCCACAAAATCAGTGTGTGTAAAAAAAAAATTAAAAAAAGACCCCACAGCACTCACAAAAAAAAAAAAAGGTGATCAGTGATGCGACACTGATTACCAGTGAGGGACAGCAGGTGCACAACCTTTGGTGCAACTGACAGTGCAACTGGCAGCAACTGACAGGTATATATATATAAAAAAAAAACCTCTGCGCCCCCAAAAAGTTGCTGATCAGCACAGATATACTGATCAGCACAAAAGGGGGGGTAGCAGACACAAAATATACACTCTCTATCACTCTCTGTCACTATCTCTCTCTATCTCTCTATCTCTCACTATCTCTCACTATCTATCACTCTAGGACACTGCAGCAGCAGCACTGACAGTTATATGTATAAAAAAAACTGCACCCCCAAAAAGGGGGGGTATCAGACACAAAATATACACTCTCTATCACTCTCTGTCACTATCTCTCTCTATCTCTCTATCTCTCACTATCTATCACTATCTATCACTCTATGACACTGCAGCAGCAGCACTGACAGTTATATATATAAAATAAAACCCCTGCACCCCCAAAAAGGGGGGGTAGCAGACACAAATCTCTCTATCTCTCTACCTCTCACTATCTATCACTATCTATCACTATCTATCACTGTATGACACTGCAGCAGCAGCACTGACAGTTATTTATATATAGAAAACCCCTGCACCCCCAAAAAGGGGGGGTAGCAGAACAAAATATAGCTCTCTCTGTCACTATCTCTCTATCTCTCTCTATCTCTCTCTATCTCTCTCTCTATCTCTCTATCTCTCTATCACACTGCAGCAGCAGCAGGAAGTCTCAGGAAGTCAGATCCAGGAAGCGTCCAGCACGCTACAAGCAGTGATAAGGTGATCAGGTAAGGTATTTGCAAGGATCAGGTAAGTATTAGCAAGGATCAGGTCGGTATTCACGGCAGGCAGGCACGGTGACCGTTCTGCACGCTATTCCAGACCGGAATGGCGTCTGCAGCGCAGTCACCGTCAGTTTAAATGTCGCGCCTTGGCTGTGATTGGTCCGTGGGTCCCACGGACCAATCACAGCCTTGGGGGCAGGTGGGGTGAGGGTGGGGTGAGGTGTCATCGTCACCGATGACCCCCTCATGCCCCCTGACGCCCGGCGGTGATTGACACCTGTGTTACCGAGCGTCCGATTCGCTGGTAACACAGGAAAACGCTGTGAATGGCTGTTCACACTGAACAGCCAATCACAGCGATCGCCGACGGGGGGGCGACATCGCAGCCCCCCCTGGGCATGCAGGGACATGTCTGCTGTCAGGGACAGCAGACATCGTCCCTCTGTCACTGCGTCTCGAGACGCAGTGACAGTTTAAACTCATGACGTACATTTATGCCATGTGTCGGGAAGTACCTCCCGGCCATGACGTAAATGTACGTCAAATGTCGGGAAGGGGTTAAATTTTGGATGTGTACCTAGAGTTTAAAGCAGAAAAACACGAACTTTTAGAATTTTCATTTTTTGACCAAAACGACAGCCCCGGGGGTTATTAACATGTTGATATGGTTGTGATTTTTTTTCTGACTGCGGTTTCAAAACCATGCACCAGAATCCACTTCTTTCAACTCAGTAATACATTTTGGATGTGTACCTAGAGTTTAAAGCAGAAAAAAACGGAACTTTTAGAATTTTCATTTTTTTACCAAAAGGACAGCCACCTGGGGAAATAAAAATGTTGATATGTATGTGATTTTTTTTATGACTGCGGTTTCAAAACCATGCACCATAATCCACTTCTTTCAACTTAGTAATACATTTTGGTTGTGTACCTAGAGTTTAAAGCAGAAAAAACTGAACTTTTAGAATTTTCATTTTTTGACCAAAACGACAGCCCCGGGGGTTATAAACATGTTGATATGGTTGTGATTTTTTTTCTGACTGCGGTTTCAAAACCATGCACCAGAATCCACTTCTTTCAACTCAGTTATACATTTTGGATGTGTACGTAGAGTTTAAAGCAGAAAAAACTGAACTTTTAGAATTTTCATTTTTTGTCCAAAACGACAGCCCCGGGGGTTATAAACATGTTGATATGGTTGTGATTTTTTTTCTGACTGCGGTTTCAAAACCATGCACCAGAATCCACTTCTTTCAACTCAGTAAAACATTTAGGATGTGTACCTAGAGTTTAAAGCAGAAAAAACGGAACTTTTAGAATTTTCATTTTTTGACCAAAACGACAGCCCCGGGGGTTATAAACATGTTGATATGGTTGTGATTTTTTTTCTGACTGCGGTTTCAAAACCATGCACCAGAATCCACTTCTTTCAACTCAGTAATACATTTTGGATGTGTACCTAGAGTTTAAAGCAGAAAAAAACGGAACTTTTAGAATTTTCATTTTTTGACCAAAACGACAGCCCTGGGGGTTATAAACATGTTGATATGGTTGTGATTTTTTTTCTGACTGCGGTTTCAAAACCATGCACCAGAATCCACTTCTTTCAACTCAGTAATACATTTTGGATGTGTACCTAGAGTTTAAAGCAGAAAAAAACGGAACTTTTAGAATTTTCATTTTTTGACCAAAACGACAGCCCCGGGGGTTATAAACATGTTGATATGGTTGTGATTTTTTTTCTGACTGCGGTTTCAAAACCATGCACCAGAATCCACTTCTTTCAACTCAGTAATACATTTTGGATGTGTACCTAGAGTTTAAAGCAGAAAAAAACGGAACTTTTAGAATTTTCATTTTTTGACCAAAACGACAGCCCCGGGGGTTATAAACATGTTGATATGGTTGTGATTTTTTTTCTGACTGCGGTTTCAAAACCATGCACCAGAATCCACTTCTTTCAACTCAGTTATACATTTTGGATGTGTACCTAGAGTTTAAAGCAGAAAAAACGGAACTTTTAGAATTTTCATTTTTTGACCAAAACGACAGCCCCGGGGGTTATAAACATGTTGATATGGATGTGATTTTTTTTCTGACTGCGGTTTTAAAACCATGCACCAGAATCCACTTCTTTCAACTCAGTAATACATTTTGGATGTGTACCTAGAGTTTAAAGCAGAAAAAACGGAACTTTTAGAATTTTCATTTTTTGACCAAAACGACAGCCCCGGGGGTTATAAACATGTTGATATGGTTGTGATTTTTTTTCTGACTGCGGTTTCAAAACCATGCACCAGAATCCACTTCTTTCAACTCAGTTATACATTTTGGATGTGTACCTAGAGTTTAAAGCAGAAAAAACGGAACTTTTAGAATTTTCATTTTTTGACCAAAACGACAGCCCCGGGGGTTATAAACATGTTGATATGGATGTGATTTTTTTTCTGACTGCGGTTTTAAAACCATGCACCAGAATCCACTTCTTTCAACTCAGTAATACATTTTGGATGTGTACCTAGAGTTTAAAGCAGAAAAAACGGAACTTTTAGAATTTTCATTTTTTGACCAAAACGACAGCCCCGGGGGTTATAAACATGTTGATATGGTTGTGATTTTTTTTCTGACTGCGGTTTCAAAACCATGCACCAGAATCCACTTCTTTCAACTCAGTAATACATTTTGGATGTGTACCTAGAGTTTAAAGCAGAAAAAAACGGAACTTTTAGAATTTTCATTTTTTGACCAAAACGACAGCCCCGGGGGTTATAAACATGTTGATATGGTTGTGATTTTTTTTCTGACTGCGGTTTCAAAACCATGCACCAGAATCCACTTCTTTCAACTCAGTAATACATTTTGGATGTGTACCTAGAGTTTAAAGCAGAAAAACATGAACTTTTAGAATTTTCATTTTTTGACCAAAACGACAGCCCCGGGGGTTATTAACATGTTGATATTGTTGTGATTTTTTTTCTGACTGCGGTTTCAAAACCATGCACCAGAATCCACTTCTTTCAACTCAGTAATACATTTTGGATGTGTACCTAGAGTTTAAAGCAGAAAAAAACGGAACTTTTAGAATTTTCATTTTTTTACCAAAAGGACAGCCACCGGGGGAAATAAAAATGTTGATATGTATGTGATTTTTTTTATGACTGCGGTTTCAAAACCATGCACCATAATCCACTTCTTTCAACTTAGTAATACATTTTGGATGTGTACCTAGAGTTTAAAGCAGAAAAAACGGAACTTTTAGAATTTTCATTTTTTGACCAAAACGACAGCCCCGGGGGTTATAAACATGTTGATATGGTTGTGATTTTTTTTCTGACTGCAGTTTCAAAACCATGCACCAGAATCCACTTCTTTCAACTCAGTTATACATTTTGGATGTGTACGTAGAGTTTAAAGCAGAAAAAACTGAACTTTTAGAATTTTCATTTTTTGACCAAAACGACAGCCCCGGGGGTTATAAACATGTTGATATGGTTGTGATTTTTTTTCTGACTGCGGTTTCAAAACCATGCACCAGAATCCACTTCTTTCAACTCAGTAAAACATTTAGGATGTGTAAATAGAGTTTAAAGCAGAAAAAACGGAACTTTTAGAATTTTCATTTTTTGACCAAAACGACAGCCCCGGGGGTTATAAACATGTTGATATGGTTGTGATTTTTTTTCTGACTGCGGTTTCAAAACCATGCACCAGAATCCACTTCTTTCAACTCAGTAATACATTTTGGATGTGTACCTAGAGTTTAAAGCAGAAAAAACGGAACTTTTAGAATTTTCATTTTTTTACCAAAAGGACAGCCACCGGGGGAAATAAAAATGTTGATATGTATGTGATTTTTTTTATGACTGCGGTTTCAAAACCATGCACCATAATCCACTTCTTTCAACTTAGTAATACATTTTGGTTGTGTACCTAGAGTTTAAAGCAGAAAAAACTGAACTTTTAGAATTTTCATTTTTTGACCAAAACGACAGCCCCGGGGGTTATAAACATGTTGATATGGTTGTGATTTTTTTTCTGACTGCGGTTTCAAAACCATGCACCAGAATCCACTTCTTTCAACTCAGTTATACATTTTGGATGTGTACGTAGAGTTTAAAGCAGAAAAAACTGAACTTTTAGAATTTTCATTTTTTGTCCAAAACGACAGCCCCGGGGGTTATAAACATGTTGATATGGTTGTGATTTTTTTTCTGACTGCGGTTTCAAAACCATGCACCAGAATCCACTTCTTTCAACTCAGTAAAACATTTAGGATGTGTACCTAGAGTTTAAAGCAGAAAAAACGGAACTTTTAGAATTTTCATTTTTTGACCAAAACGACAGCCCCGGGGGTTATAAACATGTTGATATGGTTGTGATTTTTTTTCTGACTGCGGTTTCAAAACCATGCACCAGAATCCACTTCTTTCAACTCAGTAATACATTTTGGATGTGTACCTAGAGTTTAAAGCAGAAAAAAACGGAACTTTTAGAATTTTCATTTTTTGACCAAAACGACAGCCCTGGGGGTTATAAACATGTTGATATGGTTGTGATTTTTTTTCTGACTGCGGTTTCAAAACCATGCACCAGAATCCACTTCTTTCAACTCAGTTATACATTTTGGATGTGTACCTAGAGTTTAAAGCAGAAAAAAACGGAACTTTTAGAATTTTCATTTTTTGACCAAAACGACAGCCCCGGGGGTTATAAACATGTTGATATGGTTGTGATTTTTTTTCTGACTGCGGTTTCAAAACCATGCACCAGAATCCACTTCTTTCAACTCAGTAATACATTTTGGATGTGTACCTAGAGTTTAAAGCAGAAAAAAACGGAACTTTTAGAATTTTCATTTTTTGACCAAAACGACAGCCCCGGGGGTTATAAACATGTTGATATGGTTGTGATTTTTTTTCTGACTGCGGTTTCAAAACCATGCACCAGAATCCACTTCTTTCAACTCAGTTATACATTTTGGATGTGTACCTAGAGTTTAAAGCAGAAAAAACGGAACTTTTAGAATTTTCATTTTTTGACCAAAACGACAGCCCCGGGGGTTATAAACATGTTGATATGGATTTGATTTTTTTTCTGACTGCGGTTTTAAAACCATGCACCAGAATCCACTTCTTTCAACTCAGTAATACATTTTGGATGTGTACCTAGAGTTTAAAGCAGAAAAAACTGAACTTTTAGAATTTTCATTTTTTGACCAAAACGACAGCCCCGGGGGTTATAAACATGTTGATATGGTTATGATTTTTTTTCTGACTGCGGTTTCAAAACCATGCACCAGAATCCACTTCTTTCAACTCAGTTATACATTTTGGATGTGTACCTAGAGTTTAAAGCAGAAAAAACGGAACTTTTAGAATTTTCATTTTTTGACCAAAACGACAGCCCCGGGGGTTATAAACATGTTGATATGGATGTGATTTTTTTTCTGACTGCGGTTTTAAAACCATGCACCAGAATCCACTTCTTTCAACTCAGTAATACATTTTGGATGTGTACCTAGAGTTTAAAGCAGAAAAAACGGAACTTTTAGAATTTTCATTTTTTGACCAAAACGACAGCCCCGGGGGTTATAAACATGTTGATATGGTTGTGATTTTTTTTCTGACTGCGGTTTCAAAACCATGCACCAGAATCCACTTCTTTCAACTCAGTAATACATTTTGGATGTGTACCTAGAGTTTAAAGCAGAAAAAAACGGAACTTTTAGAATTTTCATTTTTTGACCAAAACGACAGCCCCGGGGGTTATAAACATGTTGATATGGTTGTGATTTTTTTTCTGACTGCGGTTTCAAAACCATGCACCAGAATCCACTTCTTTCAACTCAGTAAAACATTTAGGATGTGTACCTAGAGTTTAAAGCAGAAAAAACTGAACTTTTAGAATTTTCATTTTTTGACCAAAACGACAGCCCCGGGGGTTATAAACATGTTGATATGGTTGTGATTTTTTTTCTGACTGCGGTTTCAAAACCATGCACCAGAATCCACTTCTTTCAACTCAGTAATACATTTTGGATGTGTACCTAGAGTTTAAAGCAGAAAAAACGGAACTTTTAGAATTTTCATTTTTTTACCAAAAGGACAGCCACCGGGGGAAATAAAAATGTTGATATGTATGTGATTTTTTTTATGACTGCGGTTTCAAAACCATGCACCATAATCCACTTCTTTCAACTAAGTAATACATTTTGGATGTGTACCTAGAGTTTAAAGCAGAAAAAACTGAACTTTTAGAATTTTCATTTTTTGACCAAAACGACAGCCCCGGGGCTTATAAACATGTTGATATGGTTGTGATTTTTTTTCTGACTGCGGTTTCAAAACCATGCACCAGAATCCACTTCTTTCAACTCAGTTATACATTTTGGATGTGTACGTAGAGTTTAAAGCAGAAAAAACTGAACTTTTAGAATTTTCATTTTTTGACCAAAACGACAGCCCCGGGGGTTATAAACATGTTGATATGGTTGTGATTTTTTTTCTGACTGCGGTTTCAAAACCATGCACCAGAATCCACTTCTTTCAACTCAGTAATACATTTTGGATGTGTACCTAGAGTTTAAAGCAGAAAAAAACGGAACTTTTAGAATTTTCATTTTTTGACCAAAACGACAGCCCCGGGGGTTATAAACATGTTGATATGGTTGTGATTTTTTTTCTGACTGCGGTTTCAAAACCATGCACCAGAATCCACTTCTTTCAACTCAGTAATACATTTTGGATGTGTACCTAGAGTTTAAAGCAGAAAAAAACGGAACTTTTAGAATTTTCATTTTTTGACCAAAACGACAGCCCCGGGGGTTATAAACATGTTGATATGGTTGTGATTTTTTTTCTGACTGCGGTTTCAAAACCATGCACCAGAATCCACTTCTTTCAACTCAGTTATACATTTTGGATGTGTACCTAGAGTTTAAAGCAGAAAAAACGGAACTTTTAGAATTTTCATTTTTTGACCAAAACGACAGCCCCGGGGGTTATAAACATGTTGATATGGATGTGATTTTTTTTCTGACTGCGGTTTTAAAACCATGCACCAGAATCCACTTCTTTCAACTCAGTAATACATTTTGGATGTGTACCTAGAGTTTAAAGCAGAAAAAACGGAACTTTTAGAATTTTCATTTTTTGACCAAAACGACAGCCCCGGGGGTTATAAACATGTTGATATGGTTGTGATTTTTTTTCTGACTGCGGTTTCAAAACCATGCACCAGAATCCACTTCTTTCAACTCAGTTATACATTTTGGATGTGTACCTAGAGTTTAAAGCAGAAAAAACGGAACTTTTAGAATTTTCATTTTTTGACCAAAACGACAGCCCCGGGGGTTATAAACATGTTGATATGGATGTGATTTTTTTTCTGACTGCGGTTTTAAAACCATGCACCAGAATCCACTTCTTTCAACTCAGTAATACATTTTGGATGTGTACCTAGAGTTTAAAGCAGAAAAAACGGAACTTTTAGAATTTTCATTTTTTGACCAAAACGACAGCCCCGGGGGTTATAAACATGTTGATATGGTTGTGATTTTTTTTCTGACTGCGGTTTCAAAACCATGCACCAGAATCCACTTCTTTCAACTCAGTAATACATTTTGGATGTGTACCTAGAGTTTAAAGCAGAAAAAAACGGAACTTTTAGAATTTTCATTTTTTGACCAAAACGACAGCCCCGGGGGTTATAAACATGTTGATATGGTTGTGATTTTTTTTCTGACTGCGGTTTCAAAACCATGCACCAGAATCCACTTCTTTCAACTCAGTTATACATTTTGGATGTGTACGTAGAGTTTAAAGCAGAAAAAACTGAACTTTTAGAATTTTCATTTTTTGTCCAAAACGACAGCCCCGGGGGTTATAAACATGTTGATATGGTTGTGATTTTTTTTCTGACTGCGGTTTCAAAACCATGCACCAGAATCCACTTCTTTCAACTCAGTAAAACATTTAGGATGTGTACCTAGAGTTTAAAGCAGAAAAAACGGAACTTTTAGAATTTTCATTTTTTGACCAAAACGACAGCCCCGGGGGTTATAAACATGTTGATATGGTTGTGATTTTTTTTCTGACTGCGGTTTCAAAACCATGCACCAGAATCCACTTCTTTCAACTCAGTAATACATTTTGGATGTGTACCTAGAGTTTAAAGCAGAAAAAAACGGAACTTTTAGAATTTTCATTTTTTGACCAAAACGACAGCCCTGGGGGTTATAAACATGTTGATATGGTTGTGATTTTTTTTCTGACTGCGGTTTCAAAACCATGCACCAGAATCCACTTCTTTCAACTCAGTTATACATTTTGGATGTGTACCTAGAGTTTAAAGCAGAAAAAAACGGAACTTTTAGAATTTTCATTTTTTGACCAAAACGACAGCCCCGGGGGTTATAAACATGTTGATATGGTTGTGATTTTTTTTCTGACTGCGGTTTCAAAACCATGCACCAGAATCCACTTCTTTCAACTCAGTAATACATTTTGGATGTGTACCTAGAGTTTAAAGCAGAAAAAAACGGAACTTTTAGAATTTTCATTTTTTGACCAAAACGACAGCCCCGGGGGTTATAAACATGTTGATATGGTTGTGATTTTTTTTCTGACTGCGGTTTCAAAACCATGCACCAGAATCCACTTCTTTCAACTCAGTTATACATTTTGGATGTGTACCTAGAGTTTAAAGCAGAAAAAACGGAACTTTTAGAATTTTCATTTTTTGACCAAAACGACAGCCCCGGGGGTTATAAACATGTTGATATGGATTTGATTTTTTTTCTGACTGCGGTTTTAAAACCATGCACCAGAATCCACTTCTTTCAACTCAGTAATACATTTTGGATGTGTACCTAGAGTTTAAAGCAGAAAAAACTGAACTTTTAGAATTTTCATTTTTTGACCAAAACGACAGCCCCGGGGGTTATAAACATGTTGATATGGTTATGATTTTTTTTCTGACTGCGGTTTCAAAACCATGCACCAGAATCCACTTCTTTCAACTCAGTTATACATTTTGGATGTGTACCTAGAGTTTAAAGCAGAAAAAACGGAACTTTTAGAATTTTCATTTTTTGACCAAAACGACAGCCCCGGGGGTTATAAACATGTTGATATGGATGTGATTTTTTTTCTGACTGCGGTTTTAAAACCATGCACCAGAATCCACTTCTTTCAACTCAGTAATACATTTTGGATGTGTACCTAGAGTTTAAAGCAGAAAAAACGGAACTTTTAGAATTTTCATTTTTTGACCAAAACGACAGCCCCGGGGGTTATAAACATGTTGATATGGTTGTGATTTTTTTTCTGACTGCGGTTTCAAAACCATGCACCAGAATCCACTTCTTTCAACTCAGTAATACATTTTGGATGTGTACCTAGAGTTTAAAGCAGAAAAAAACGGAACTTTTAGAATTTTCATTTTTTGACCAAAACGACAGCCCCGGGGGTTATAAACATGTTGATATGGTTGTGATTTTTTTTCTGACTGCGGTTTCAAAACCATGCACCAGAATCCACTTCTTTCAACTCAGTAAAACATTTAGGATGTGTACCTAGAGTTTAAAGCAGAAAAAACTGAACTTTTAGAATTTTCATTTTTTGACCAAAACGACAGCCCCGGGGGTTATAAACATGTTGATATGGTTGTGATTTTTTTTCTGACTGCGGTTTCAAAACCATGCACCAGAATCCACTTCTTTCAACTCAGTAATACATTTTGGATGTGTACCTAGAGTTTAAAGCAGAAAAAACGGAACTTTTAGAATTTTCATTTTTTTACCAAAAGGACAGCCACCGGGGGAAATAAAAATGTTGATATGTATGTGATTTTTTTTATGACTGCGGTTTCAAAACCATGCACCATAATCCACTTCTTTCAACTAAGTAATACATTTTGGATGTGTACCTAGAGTTTAAAGCAGAAAAAACTGAACTTTTAGAATTTTCATTTTTTGACCAAAACGACAGCCCCGGGGCTTATAAACATGTTGATATGGTTGTGATTTTTTTTCTGACTGCGGTTTCAAAACCATGCACCAGAATCCACTTCTTTCAACTCAGTTATACATTTTGGATGTGTACGTAGAGTTTAAAGCAGAAAAAACTGAACTTTTAGAATTTTCATTTTTTGACCAAAACGACAGCCCCGGGGGTTATAAACATGTTGATATGGTTGTGATTTTTTTTCTGACTGCGGTTTCAAAACCATGCACCAGAATCCACTTCTTTCAACTCAGTAATACATTTTGGATGTGTACCTAGAGTTTAAAGCAGAAAAAAACGGAACTTTTAGAATTTTCATTTTTTGACCAAAACGACAGCCCTGGGGGTTATAAACATGTTGATATGGTTGTGATTTTTTTTCTGACTGCGGTTTCAAAACCATGCACCAGAATCCACTTCTTTCAACTCAGTAATACATTTTGGATGTGTACCTAGAGTTTAAAGCAGAAAAAAACGGAACTTTTAGAATTTTCATTTTTTGACCAAAACGACAGCCCCGGGGGTTATAAACATGTTGATATGGTTGTGATTTTTTTTCTGACTGCGGTTTCAAAACCATGCACCAGAATCCACTTCTTTCAACTCAGTAATACATTTTGGATGTGTACCTAGAGTTTAAAGCAGAAAAAAACGGAACTTTTAGAATTTTCATTTTTTGACCAAAACGACAGCCCCGGGGGTTATAAACATGTTGATATGGTTGTGATTTTTTTTCTGACTGCGGTTTCAAAACCATGCACCAGAATCCACTTCTTTCAACTCAGTTATACATTTTGGATGTGTACCTAGAGTTTAAAGCAGAAAAAACGGAACTTTTAGAATTTTCATTTTTTGACCAAAACGACAGCCCCGGGGGTTATAAACATGTTGATATGGATGTGATTTTTTTTCTGACTGCGGTTTTAAAACCATGCACCAGAATCCACTTCTTTCAACTCAGTAATACATTTTGGATGTGTACCTAGAGTTTAAAGCAGAAAAAACGGAACTTTTAGAATTTTCATTTTTTGACCAAAACGACAGCCCCGGGGGTTATAAACATGTTGATATGGTTGTGATTTTTTTTCTGACTGCGGTTTCAAAACCATGCACCAGAATCCACTTCTTTCAACTCAGTTATACATTTTGGATGTGTACCTAGAGTTTAAAGCAGAAAAAACGGAACTTTTAGAATTTTCATTTTTTGACCAAAACGACAGCCCCGGGGGTTATAAACATGTTGATATGGATGTGATTTTTTTTCTGACTGCGGTTTTAAAACCATGCACCAGAATCCACTTCTTTCAACTCAGTAATACATTTTGGATGTGTACCTAGAGTTTAAAGCAGAAAAAACGGAACTTTTAGAATTTTCATTTTTTGACCAAAACGACAGCCCCGGGGGTTATAAACATGTTGATATGGTTGTGATTTTTTTTCTGACTGCGGTTTCAAAACCATGCACCAGAATCCACTTCTTTCAACTCAGTAATACATTTTGGATGTGTACCTAGAGTTTAAAGCAGAAAAAAACGGAACTTTTAGAATTTTCATTTTTTGACCAAAACGACAGCCCCGGGGGTTATAAACATGTTGATATGGTTGTGATTTTTTTTCTGACTGCGGTTTCAAAACCATGCACCAGAATCCACTTCTTTCAACTCAGTAAAACATTTAGGATGTGTACCTAGAGTTTAAAGCAGAAAAAACGGAACTTTTAGAATTTTCATTTTTTGACCAAAACGACAGCCCCGGGGGTTATAAACATGTTGATATGGTTGTGATTTTTTTTCTGACTGCAGTTTCAAAACCATGCACCAGAATCCACTTCTTTCAACTCAGTAATACATTTTGGATGTGTACCTAGAGTTTAAAGCAGAAAAAACGGAACTTTTAGAATTTTCATTTTTTTACCAAAAGGACAGCCACCGGGGGAAATAAAAATGTTGATATGTATGTGATTTTTTTTATGACTGCGGTTTCAAAACCATGCACCATAATCCACTTCTTTCAACTCAGTTATACATTTTGGATGTGTACCTAGAGTTTAAAGCAGAAAAAACGGAACTTTTAGAATTTTCATTTTTTGACCAAAACGACAGCCCCGGGGGTTATAAACATGTTGATATGGATGTGATTTTTTTTCTGACTGCGGTTTTAAAACCATGCACCAGAATCCACTTCTTTCAACTCAGTAATACATTTTGGATGTGTACCTAGAGTTTAAAGCAGAAAAAACTGAACTTTTAGAATTTTCATTTTTTGACCAAAACGACAGCCCCGGGGGTTATAAACATGTTGATATGGTTGTGATTTTTTTTCTGACTGCGGTTTCAAAACCATGCACCAGAATCCACTTCTTTCAACTCAGTTATACATTTTGGATGTGTACCTAGAGTTTAAAGCAGAAAAAATGGAACTTTTAGAATTTTCATTTTTTGACCAAAACGACAGCCCCGGGGGTTATAAACATGTTGATATGGATGTGATTTTTTTTCTGACTGCGGTTTTAAAACCATGCACCAGAATCCACTTCTTTCAACTCAGTAATACATTTTGGATGTGTACCTAGAGTTTAAAGCAGAAAAAACGGAACTTTTAGAATTTTCATTTTTTGACCAAAACGACAGCCCCGGGGGTTATAAACATGTTGATATGGTTGTGATTTTTTTTCTGACTGCAGTTTCAAAACCATGCACCAGAATCCACTTCTTTCAACTCAGTAATACATTTTGGATGTGTACCTAGAGTTTAAAGCAGAAAAAACGGAACTTTTAGAATTTTCATTTTTTTACCAAAAGGACAGCCACCGGGGGAAATAAAAATGTTGATATGTATGTGATTTTTTTTATGACTGCGGTTTCAAAACCATGCACCATAATCCACTTCTTTCAACTTAGTAATACATTTTGGATGTGTACCTAGAGTTTAAAGCAGAAAAAACGGAACTTTTAGAATTTTCATTTTTTGACCAAAACGACAGCCCCGGGGGTTATAAACATGTTGATATGGTTGTGATTTTTTTTCTGACTGCAGTTTCAAAACCATGCACCAGAATCCACTTCTTTCAACTCAGTAATACATTTTGGATGTGTACCTAGAGTTTAAAGCAGAAAAAACGGAACTTTTAGAATTTTCATTTTTTTACCAAAAGGACAGCCACCGGGGGAAATAAAAATGTTGATATGTATGTGATTTTTTTTATGACTGCGGTTTCAAAACCATGCACCATAATCCACTTCTTTCAACTTAGTAATACATTTTGGATGTGTACCTAGAGTTTAAAGCAGAAAAAACTGAACTTTTAGAATTTTCATTTTTTGACCAAAACGACAGCCCCGGGGGTTATAAACATGTTGATATGGTTGTGATTTTTTTTCTGACTGCGGTTTCAAAACCATGCACCAGAATCCACTTCTTTCAACTCAGTAATACATTTTGGATGTGTACCTAGAGTTTAAAGCAGAAAAAAACGGAACTTTTAGAATTTTCATTTTTTGACCAAAACGACAGCCCTGGGGGTTATAAACATGTTGATATGGTTGTGATTTTTTTTCTGACTGCGGTTTCAAAACCATGCACCAGAATCCACTTCTTTCAACTCAGTAATACATTTTGGATGTGTACCTAGAGTTTAAAGCAGAAAAAAACGGAACTTTTAGAATTTTCATTTTTTGACCAAAACGACAGCCCCGGGGGTTATAAACATGTTGATATGGTTGTGATTTTTTTTCTGACTGCGGTTTCAAAACCATGCACCAGAATCCACTTCTTTCAACTCAGTTATACATTTTGGATGTGTACCTAGAGTTTAAAGCAGAAAAAACGGAACTTTTAGAATTTTCATTTTTTGACCAAAACGACAGCCCCGGGGGTTATAAACATGTTGATATGGATGTGATTTTTTTTCTGACTGCGGTTTTAAAACCATGCACCAGAATCCACTTCTTTCAACTCAGTAATACATTTTGGATGTGTACCTAGAGTTTAAAGCAGAAAAAACTGAACTTTTAGAATTTTCATTTTTTGACCAAAACGACAGCCACGGGGGTTATAAACATGTTGATATGGTTGTGATTTTTTTTCTGACTGCGGTTTCAAAACCATGCACCAGAATCCACTTCTTTCAACTCAGTTATACATTTTGGATGTGTACCTAGAGTTTAAAGCAGAAAAAACGGAACTTTTAGAATTTTCATTTTTTGACCAAAACGACAGCCCCGGGGGTTATAAACATGTTGATATGGATGTGATTTTTTTTCTGACTGCGGTTTTAAAACCATGCACCAGAATCCACTTCTTTCAACTCAGTAATACATTTTGGATGTGTACCTAGAGTTTAAAGCAGAAAAAACGGAACTTTTAGAATTTTCATTTTTTGACCAAAACGACAGCCCCGGGGGTTATAAACATGTTGATATGGTTGTGATTTTTTTTCTGACTGCGGTTTCAAAACCATGCACCAGAATCCACTTCTTTCAACTCAGTAATACATTTTGGATGTGTACCTAGAGTTTAAAGCAGAAAAAAACGGAACTTTTAGAATTTTCATTTTTTGACCAAAACGACAGCCCCGGGGGTTATAAACATGTTGATATGGTTGTGATTTTTTTTCTGACTGCGGTTTCAAAACCATGCACCAGAATCCACTTCTTTCAACTCAGTAAAACATTTAGGATGTGTACCTAGAGTTTAAAGCAGAAAAAACGGAACTTTTAGAATTTTCATTTTTTGACCAAAACGACAGCCCCGGGGGTTATAAACATGTTGATATGGTTGTGATTTTTTTTCTGACTGCGGTTTCAAAACCATGCACCAGAATCCACTTCTTTCAACTCAGTAATACATTTTGGATGTGTACCTAGAGTTTAAAGCAGAAAAAACGGAACTTTTAGAATTTTCATTTTTTTACCAAAAGGACAGCCACCGGGGGAAATAAAAATGTTGATATGTATGTGATTTTTTTTATGACTGCGGTTTCAAAACCATGCACCATAATCCACTTCTTTCAACTTAGTAATACATTTTGGATGTGTACCTAGAGTTTAAAGCAGAAAAAACTTAACTTTTAGAATTTTCATTTTTTGACCAAAACGACAGCCCCGGGGGTTATAAACATGTTGATATGGTTGTGATTTTTTTTCTGACTGCGGTTTCAAAACCATTCACCAGAATCCACTTCTTTCAACTCAGTTATACATTTTGGATGTGTACGTAGAGTTTAAAGCAGAAAAAACTGAACTTTTAGAATTTTCATTTTTTGACCAAAACGACAGCCCCGGGGGTTATAAACATGTTGATATGGTTGTGATTTTTTTTCTGACTGCGGTTTCAAAACCATGCACCAGAATCCACTTCTTTCAACTCAGTAATACATTTTGGATGTGTACCTAGAGTTTAAAGCAGAAAAAACGGAACTTTTAGAATTTTCATTTTTTTACCAAAAGGACAGCCACCGGGGGAAATAAAAATGTTGATATGTATGTGATTTTTTTTATGACTGCGGTTTCAAAACCATGCACCATAATCCACTTCTTTCAACTAAGTAATACATTTTGGATGTGTACCTAGAGTTTAAAGCAGAAAAAACTGAACTTTTAGAATTTTCATTTTTTGACCAAAACGACAGCCCCGGGGGTTATAAACATGTTGATATGGTTGTGATTTTTTTTCTGACTGCGGTTTCAAAACCATGCACCAGAATCCACTTCTTTCAACTCAGTAATACATTTTGGATGTGTACCTAGAGTTTAAAGCAGAAAAAAACGGAACTTTTAGAATTTTCATTTTTTGACCAAAACGACAGCCCCGGGGGTTATAAACATGTTGATATGGTTGTGATTTTTTTTCTGACTGCGGTTTCAAAACCATGCACCAGAATCCACTTCTTTCAACTCAGTAATACATTTTGGATGTGTACCTAGAGTTTAAAGCAGAAAAACATGAACTTTTAGAATTTTCATTTTTTGACCAAAACGACAGCCCCGGGGGTTATAAACATGTTGATATGGATGTGATTTTTTTTCTGACTGCGGTTTCAAAACCATGCACCAGAATCCACTTCTTTCAACTCAGTAATACATTTTGGATGTGTACCTAGAGTTTAAAGCAGAAAAAAACGGAACTTTTAGAATTTTCATTTTTTGACCAAAACGACAGCCCCGGGGGTTATAAACATGTTGATATGGTTGTGATTTTTTTTCTGACTGCGGTTTCAAAACCATGCACCAGAATCCACTTCTTTCAACTCAGTAAAACATTTAGGATGTGTACCTAGAGTTTAAAGCAGAAAAAACGGAACTTTTAGAATTTTCATTTTTTGACCAAAACGACAGCCCCGGGGGTTATAAACATGTTGATATGGTTGTGATTTTTTTTCTGACTGCGGTTTCAAAACCATGCACCAGAATCCACTTCTTTCAACTCAGTTATACATTTTGGATGTGTACCTAGAGTTTAAAGCAGAAAAAATGGAACTTTTAGAATTTTCATTTTTTGACCAAAACGACAGCCCCGGGGGTTATAAACATGTTGATATGGATGTGATTTTTTTTCTGACTGCGGTTTTAAAACCATGCACCAGAATCCACTTCTTTCAACTCAGTAATACATTTTGGATGTGTACCTAGAGTTTAAAGCAGAAAAAACGGAACTTTTAGAATTTTCATTTTTTGACCAAAACGACAGCCCCGGGGGTTATAAACATGTTGATATGGTTGTGATTTTTTTTCTGACTGCAGTTTCAAAACCATGCACCAGAATCCACTTCTTTCAACTCAGTAATACATTTTGGATGTGTACCTAGAGTTTAAAGCAGAAAAAACGGAACTTTTAGAATTTTCATTTTTTTACCAAAAGGACAGCCACCGGGGGAAATAAAAATGTTGATATGTATGTGATTTTTTTTATGACTGCGGTTTCAAAACCATGCACCATAATCCACTTCTTTCAACTTAGTAATACATTTTGGATGTGTACCTAGAGTTTAAAGCAGAAAAAACGGAACTTTTAGAATTTTCATTTTTTGACCAAAACGACAGCCCCGGGGGTTATAAACATGTTGATATGGTTGTGATTTTTTTTCTGACTGCAGTTTCAAAACCATGCACCAGAATCCACTTCTTTCAACTCAGTAATACATTTTGGATGTGTACCTAGAGTTTAAAGCAGAAAAAACGGAACTTTTAGAATTTTCATTTTTTTACCAAAAGGACAGCCACCGGGGGAAATAAAAATGTTGATATGTATGTGATTTTTTTTATGACTGCGGTTTCAAAACCATGCACCATAATCCACTTCTTTCAACTTAGTAATACATTTTGGATGTGTACCTAGAGTTTAAAGCAGAAAAAACTGAACTTTTAGAATTTTCATTTTTTGACCAAAACGACAGCCCCGGGGGTTATAAACATGTTGATATGGTTGTGATTTTTTTTCTGACTGCGGTTTCAAAACCATGCACCAGAATCCACTTCTTTCAACTCAGTAATACATTTTGGATGTGTACCTAGAGTTTAAAGCAGAAAAAAACGGAACTTTTAGAATTTTCATTTTTTGACCAAAACGACAGCCCTGGGGGTTATAAACATGTTGATATGGTTGTGATTTTTTTTCTGACTGCGGTTTCAAAACCATGCACCAGAATCCACTTCTTTCAACTCAGTAATACATTTTGGATGTGTACCTAGAGTTTAAAGCAGAAAAAAACGGAACTTTTAGAATTTTCATTTTTTGACCAAAACGACAGCCCCGGGGGTTATAAACATGTTGATATGGTTGTGATTTTTTTTCTGACTGCGGTTTCAAAACCATGCACCAGAATCCACTTCTTTCAACTCAGTTATACATTTTGGATGTGTACCTAGAGTTTAAAGCAGAAAAAACGGAACTTTTAGAATTTTCATTTTTTGACCAAAACGACAGCCCCGGGGGTTATAAACATGTTGATATGGATGTGATTTTTTTTCTGACTGCGGTTTTAAAACCATGCACCAGAATCCACTTCTTTCAACTCAGTAATACATTTTGGATGTGTACCTAGAGTTTAAAGCAGAAAAAACTGAACTTTTAGAATTTTCATTTTTTGACCAAAACGACAGCCACGGGGGTTATAAACATGTTGATATGGTTGTGATTTTTTTTCTGACTGCGGTTTCAAAACCATGCACCAGAATCCACTTCTTTCAACTCAGTTATACATTTTGGATGTGTACCTAGAGTTTAAAGCAGAAAAAACGGAACTTTTAGAATTTTAATTTTTTGACCAAAACGACAGCCCCGGGGGTTATAAACATGTTGATATGGATGTGATTTTTTTTCTGACTGCGGTTTTAAAACCATGCACCAGAATCCACTTCTTTCAACTCAGTAATACATTTTGGATGTGTACCTAGAGTTTAAAGCAGAAAAAACGGAACTTTTAGAATTTTCATTTTTTGACCAAAACGACAGCCCCGGGGGTTATAAACATGTTGATATGGTTGTGATTTTTTTTCTGACTGCGGTTTCAAAACCATGCACCAGAATCCACTTCTTTCAACTCAGTAATACATTTTGGATGTGTACCTAGAGTTTAAAGCAGAAAAAAACGGAACTTTTAGAATTTTCATTTTTTGACCAAAACGACAGCCCCGGGGGTTATAAACATGTTGATATGGTTGTGATTTTTTTTCTGACTGCGGTTTCAAAACCATGCACCAGAATCCACTTCTTTCAACTCAGTAAAACATTTAGGATGTGTACCTAGAGTTTAAAGCAGAAAAAACGGAACTTTTAGAATTTTCATTTTTTGACCAAAACGACAGCCCCGGGGGTTATAAACATGTTGATATGGTTGTGATTTTTTTTCTGACTGCGGTTTCAAAACCATGCACCAGAATCCACTTCTTTCAACTCAGTAATACATTTTGGATGTGTACCTAGAGTTTAAAGCAGAAAAAACGGAACTTTTAGAATTTTCATTTTTTTACCAAAAGGACAGCCACCGGGGGAAATAAAAATGTTGATATGTATGTGATTTTTTTTATGACTGCGGTTTCAAAACCATGCACCATAATCCACTTCTTTCAACTTAGTAATACATTTTGGATGTGTACCTAGAGTTTAAAGCAGAAAAAACTTAACTTTTAGAATTTTCATTTTTTGACCAAAACGACAGCCCCGGGGGTTATAAACATGTTGATATGGTTGTGATTTTTTTTCTGACTGCGGTTTCAAAACCATTCACCAGAATCCACTTCTTTCAACTCAGTTATACATTTTGGATGTGTACGTAGAGTTTAAAGCAGAAAAAACTGAACTTTTAGAATTTTCATTTTTTGACCAAAACGACAGCCCCGGGGGTTATAAACATGTTGATATGGTTGTGATTTTTTTTCTGACTGCGGTTTCAAAACCATGCACCAGAATCCACTTCTTTCAACTCAGTAATACATTTTGGATGTGTACCTAGAGTTTAAAGCAGAAAAAACGGAACTTTTAGAATTTTCATTTTTTTACCAAAAGGACAGCCACCGGGGGAAATAAAAATGTTGATATGTATGTGATTTTTTTTATGACTGCGGTTTCAAAACCATGCACCATAATCCACTTCTTTCAACTAAGTAATACATTTTGGATGTGTACCTAGAGTTTAAAGCAGAAAAAACTGAACTTTTAGAATTTTCATTTTTTGACCAAAACGACAGCCCCGGGGGTTATAAACATGTTGATATGGTTGTGATTTTTTTTCTGACTGCGGTTTCAAAACCATGCACCAGAATCCACTTCTTTCAACTCAGTTATACATTTTGGATGTGTACGTAGAGTTTAAAGCAGAAAAAAACGGAACTTTTAGAATTTTCATTTTTTGACCAAAACGACAGCCCTGGGGGTTATAAACATGTTGATATGGTTGTGATTTTTTTTCTGACTGCGGTTTCAAAACCATGCACCAGAATCCACTTCTTTCAACTCAGTAATACATTTTGGATGTGTACCTAGAGTTTAAAGCAGAAAAAAACGGAACTTTTAGAATTTTCATTTTTTGACCAAAACGACAGCCCCGGGGGTTATAAACATGTTGATATGGTTGTGATTTTTTTTCTGACTGCGGTTTCAAAACCATGCACCAGAATCCACTTCTTTCAACTCAGTAATACATTTTGGATGTGTACCTAGAGTTTAAAGCAGAAAAAAACGGAACTTTTAGAATTTTCATTTTTTGACCAAAACGACAGCCCCGGGGGTTATAAACATGTTGATATGGTTGTGATTTTTTTTCTGACTGCGGTTTCAAAACCATGCACCAGAATCCACTTCTTTCAACTCAGTTATACATTTTGGATGTGTACCTAGAGTTTAAAGCAGAAAAAACGGAACTTTTAGAATTTTCATTTTTTGACCAAAACGACAGCCCCGGGGGTTATAAACATGTTGATATGGATGTGATTTTTTTTCTGACTGCGGTTTTAAAACCATGCACCAGAATCCACTTCTTTCAACTCAGTAATACATTTTGGATGTGTACCTAGAGTTTAAAGCAGAAAAAACTGAACTTTTAGAATTTTCATTTTTTGACCAAAACGACAGCCCCGGGGGTTATAAACATGTTGATATGGTTGTGATTTTTTTTCTGACTGCGGTTTCAAAACCATGCACCAGAATCCACTTCTTTCAACTCAGTTATACATTTTGGATGTGTACCTAGAGTTTAAAGCAGAAAAAACGGAACTTTTAGAATTTTCATTTTTTGACCAAAACGACAGCCCCGGGGGTTATAAACATGTTGATATGGATGTGATTTTTTTTCTGACTGCGGTTTTAAAACCATGCACCAGAATCCACTTCTTTCAACTCAGTAATACATTTTGGATGTGTACCTAGAGTTTAAAGCAGAAAAAACGGAACTTTTAGAATTTTCATTTTTTGACCAAAACGACAGCCCCGGGGGTTATAAACATGTTGATATGGTTGTGATTTTTTTTCTGACTGCGGTTTCAAAACCATGCACCAGAATCCACTTCTTTCAACTCAGTAATACATTTTGGATGTGTACCTAGAGTTTAAAGCAGAAAAAAACGGAACTTTTAGAATTTTCATTTTTTGACCAAAACGACAGCCCCGGGGGTTATAAACATGTTGATATGGTTGTGATTTTTTTTCTGACTGCGGTTTCAAAACCATGCACCAGAATCCACTTCTTTCAACTCAGTAAAACATTTAGGATGTGTACCTAGAGTTTAAAGCAGAAAAAACGGAACTTTTAGAATTTTCATTTTTTTACCAAAACGACAGCCCCGGGGGTTATAAACATGTTGATATGGTTGTGATTTTTTTTCTGACTGCGGTTTCAAAACCATGCACCAGAATCCACTTCTTTCAACTCAGTAATACATTTTGGATGTGTACCTAGAGTTTAAAGCAGAAAAAACGGAACTTTTAGAATTTTCATTTTTTTACCAAAAGGACAGCCACCGGGGGAAATAAAAATGTTGATATGTATGTGATTTTTTTTATGACTGCGGTTTCAAAACCATGCACCATAATCCACTTCTTTCAACTTAGTAATACATTTTGGATGTGTACCTAGAGTTTAAAGCAGAAAAAACTTAACTTTTAGAATTTTCATTTTTTGACCAAAACGACAGCCCCGGGGGTTATAAACATGTTGATATGGTTGTGATTTTTTTTCTGACTGCGGTTTCAAAACCATGCACCAGAATCCACTTCTTTCAACTCAGTTATACATTTTGGATGTGTACGTAGAGTTTAAAGCAGAAAAAACTGAACTTTTAGAATTTTCATTTTTTGACCAAAACGACAGCCCCGGGGGTTATAAACATGTTGATATGGTTGTGATTTTTTTTCTGACTGCGGTTTCAAAACCATGCACCAGAATCCACTTCTTTCAACTCAGTTATACATTTTGGATGTGTACGTAGAGTTTAAAGCAGAAAAAACTGAACTTTTAGAATTTTCATTTTTTGACCAAAACGACAGCCCCGGGGGTTATAAACATGTTGATATGGTTGTGATTTTTTTTCTGACTGCGGTTTCAAAACCATGCACCAGAATCCACTTCTTTCAACTCAGTAATACATTTTGGATGTGTACCTAGAGTTTAAAGCAGAAAAAAACGGAACTTTTAGAATTTTCATTTTTTGACCAAAACGACAGCCCTGGGGGTTATAAACATGTTGATATGGTTGTGATTTTTTTTCTGACTGCGGTTTCAAAACCATGCACCAGAATCCACTTCTTTCAACTCAGTAATACATTTTGGATGTGTACCTAGAGTTTAAAGCAGAAAAAAACGGAACTTTTAGAATTTTCATTTTTTGACCAAAACGACAGCCCCGGGGGTTATAAACATGTTGATATGGTTGTGATTTTTTTTCTGACTGCGGTTTCAAAACCATGCACCAGAATCCACTTCTTTCAACTCAGTAATACATTTTGGATGTGTACCTAGAGTTTAAAGCAGAAAAAAACGGAACTTTTAGAATTTTCATTTTTTGACCAAAACGACAGCCCCGGGGGTTATAAACATGTTGATATGGTTGTGATTTTTTTTCTGACTGCGGTTTCAAAACCATGCACCAGAATCCACTTCTTTCAACTCAGTTATACATTTTGGATGTGTACCTAGAGTTTAAAGCAGAAAAAACGGAACTTTTAGAATTTTCATTTTTTGACCAAAACGACAGCCCCGGGGGTTATAAACATGTTGATATGGATGTGATTTTTTTTCTGACTGCGGTTTTAAAACCATGCACCAGAATCCACTTCTTTCAACTCAGTAATACATTTTGGATGTGTACCTAGAGTTTAAAGCAGAAAAAACGGAACTTTTAGAATTTTCATTTTTTGACCAAAACGACAGCCCCGGGGGTTATAAACATGTTGATATGGTTGTGATTTTTTTTCTGACTGCGGTTTCAAAACCATGCACCAGAATCCACTTCTTTCAACTCAGTTATACATTTTGGATGTGTACCTAGAGTTTAAAGCAGAAAAAACGGAACTTTTAGAATTTTCATTTTTTGACCAAAACGACAGCCCCGGGGGTTATAAACATGTTGATATGGATGTGATTTTTTTTCTGACTGCGGTTTTAAAACCATGCACCAGAATCCACTTCTTTCAACTCAGTAATACATTTTGGATGTGTACCTAGAGTTTAAAGCAGAAAAAACGGAACTTTTAGAATTTTCATTTTTTGACCAAAACGACAGCCCCGGGGGTTATAAACATGTTGATATGGTTGTGATTTTTTTTCTGACTGCGGTTTCAAAACCATGCACCAGAATCCACTTCTTTCAACTCAGTAATACATTTTGGATGTGTACCTAGAGTTTAAAGCAGAAAAAAACGGAACTTTTAGAATTTTCATTTTTTGACCAAAACGACAGCCCCGGGGGTTATAAACATGTTGATATGGTTGTGATTTTTTTTCTGACTGCGGTTTCAAAACCATGCACCAGAATCCACTTCTTTCAACTCAGTAAAACATTTAGGATGTGTACCTAGAGTTTAAAGCAGAAAAAACGGAACTTTTAGAATTTTAATTTTTTGACCAAAACGACAGCCCCGGGGGTTATAAACATGTTGATATGGTTGTGATTTTTTTTCTGACTGCGGTTTCAAAACCATGCACCAGAATCCACTTCTTTCAACTCAGTAATACATTTTGGATGTGTACCTAGAGTTTAAAGCAGAAAAAACGGAACTTTTAGAATTTTCATTTTTTTACCAAAAGGACAGCCACCGGGGGAAAAAAAAATGTTGATATGTATGTGATTTTTTTTATGACTGCGGTTTCAAAACCATGCACCATAATCCACTTCTTTCAACTTAGTAATACATTTTGGATGTGTACCTAGAGTTTAAAGCAGAAAAAACTGAACTTTTAGAATTTTCATTTTTTGACCAAAACGACAGCCCCGGGGGTTATAAACATGTTGATATGGTTGTGATTTTTTTTCTGACTGCGGTTTCAAAACCATGCACCAGAATCCACTTCTTTCAACTCAGTAATACATTTTGGATGTGTACCTAGAGTTTAAAGCAGAAAAAAACGGAACTTTTAGAATTTTCATTTTTTGACCAAAACGACAGCCCTGGGGGTTATAAACATGTTGATATGGTTGTGATTTTTTTTCTGACTGCGGTTTCAAAACCATGCACCAGAATCCACTTCTTTCAACTCAGTAATACATTTTGGATGTGTACCTAGAGTTTAAAGCAGAAAAAAACGGAACTTTTAGAATTTTCATTTTTTGACCAAAACGACAGCCCCGGGGGTTATAAACATGTTGATATGGTTGTGATTTTTTTTCTGACTGCGGTTTCAAAACCATGCACCAGAATCCACTTCTTTCAACTCAGTTATACATTTTGGATGTGTACCTAGAGTTTAAAGCAGAAAAAACGGAACTTTTAGAATTTTCATTTTTTGACCAAAACGACAGCCCCGGGGGTTATAAACATGTTGATATGGTTGTGATTTTTTTTCTGACTGCAGTTTCAAAACCATGCACCAGAATCCACTTCTTTCAACTCAGTAATACATTTTGGATGTGTACCTAGAGTTTAAAGCAGAAAAAACGGAACTTTTAGAATTTTCATTTTTTTACCAAAAGGACAGCCACCGGGGGAAATAAAAATGTTGATATGTATGTGATTTTTTTTATGACTGCGGTTTCAAAACCATGCACCATAATCCACTTCTTTCAACTTAGTAATACATTTTGGATGTGTACCTAGAGTTTAAAGCAGAAAAAACTGAACTTTTAGAATTTTCATTTTTTGACCAAAACGACAGCCCCGGGGGTTATAAACATGTTGATATGGTTGTGATTTTTTTTCTGACTGCGGTTTCAAAACCATGCACCAGAATCCACTTCTTTCAACTCAGTAATACATTTTGGATGTGTACCTAGAGTTTAAAGCAGAAAAAAACGGAACTTTTAGAATTTTCATTTTTTGACCAAAACGACAGCCCTGGGGGTTATAAACATGTTGATATGGTTGTGATTTTTTTTCTGACTGCGGTTTCAAAACCATGCACCAGAATCCACTTCTTTCAACTCAGTAATACATTTTGGATGTGTACCTAGAGTTTAAAGCAGAAAAAAACGGAACTTTTAGAATTTTCATTTTTTGACCAAAACGACAGCCCCGGGGGTTATAAACATGTTGATATGGTTGTGATTTTTTTTCTGACTGCGGTTTCAAAACCATGCACCAGAATCCACTTCTTTCAACTCAGTTATACATTTTGGATGTGTACCTAGAGTTTAAAGCAGAAAAAACGGAACTTTTAGAATTTTCATTTTTTGACCAAAACGACAGCCCCGGGGGTTATAAACATGTTGATATGGATGTGATTTTTTTTCTGACTGCGGTTTTAAAACCATGCACCAGAATCCACTTCTTTCAACTCAGTAATACATTTTGGATGTGTACCTAGAGTTTAAAGCAGAAAAAACTGAACTTTTAGAATTTTCATTTTTTGACCAAAACGACAGCCCCGGGGGTTATAAACATGTTGATATGGTTGTGATTTTTTTTCTGACTGCGGTTTCAAAACCATGCACCAGAATCCACTTCTTTCAACTCAGTTATACATTTTGGATGTGTACCTAGAGTTTAAAGCAGAAAAAACGGAACTTTTAGAATTTTCATTTTTTGACCAAAACGACAGCCCCGGGGGTTATAAACATGTTGATATGGATGTGATTTTTTTTCTGACTGCGGTTTTAAAACCATGCACCAGAATCCACTTCTTTCAACTCAGTAATACATTTTGGATGTGTACCTAGAGTTTAAAGCAGAAAAAACGGAACTTTTAGAATTTTCATTTTTTGACCAAAACGACAGCCCCGGGGGTTATAAACATGTTGATATGGTTGTGATTTTTTTTCTGACTGCGGTTTCAAAACCATGCACCAGAATCCACTTCTTTCAACTCAGTAATACATTTTGGATGTGTACCTAGAGTTTAAAGCAGAAAAAAACGGAACTTTTAGAATTTTCATTTTTTGACCAAAACGACAGCCCCGGGGGTTATAAACATGTTGATATGGTTGTGATTTTTTTTCTGACTGCGGTTTCAAAACCATGCACCAGAATCCACTTCTTTCAACTCAGTAAAACATTTAGGATGTGTACCTAGAGTTTAAAGCAGAAAAAACGGAACTTTTAGAATTTTCATTTTTTGACCAAAACGACAGCCCCGGGGGTTATAAACATGTTGATATGGTTGTGATTTTTTTTCTGACTGCGGTTTCAAAACCATGCACCAGAATCCACTTCTTTCAACTCAGTAATACATTTTGGATGTGTACCTAGAGTTTAAAGCAGAAAAAACGGAACTTTTAGAATTTTCATTTTTTTACCAAAAGGACAGCCACCGGGGGAAATAAAAATGTTGATATGTATGTGATTTTTTTTATGACTGCGGTTTCAAAACCATGCACCATAATCCACTTCTTTCAACTTAGTAATACATTTTGGATGTGTACCTAGAGTTTAAAGCAGAAAAAACTTAACTTTTAGAATTTTCATTTTTTGACCAAAACGACAGCCCCGGGGGTTATAAACATGTTGATATGGTTGTGATTTTTTTTCTGACTGCGGTTTCAAAACCATTCACCAGAATCCACTTCTTTCAACTCAGTTATACATTTTGGATGTGTACGTAGAGTTTAAAGCAGAAAAAACTGAACTTTTAGAATTTTCATTTTTTGACCAAAACGACAGCCCCGGGGGTTATAAACATGTTGATATGGTTGTGATTTTTTTTCTGACTGCGGTTTCAAAACCATGCACCAGAATCCACTTCTTTCAACTCAGTAATACATTTTGGATGTGTACCTAGAGTTTAAAGCAGAAAAAACGGAACTTTTAGAATTTTCATTTTTTTACCAAAAGGACAGCCACCGGGGGAAATAAAAATGTTGATATGTATGTGATTTTTTTTATGACTGCGGTTTCAAAACCATGCACCATAATCCACTTCTTTCAACTAAGTAATACATTTTGGATGTGTACCTAGAGTTTAAAGCAGAAAAAACTGAACTTTTAGAATTTTCATTTTTTGACCAAAACGACAGCCCCGGGGGTTATAAACATGTTGATATGGTTGTGATTTTTTTTCTGACTGCGGTTTCAAAACCATGCACCAGAATCCACTTCTTTCAACTCAGTTATACATTTTGGATGTGTACGTAGAGTTTAAAGCAGAAAAAAACGGAACTTTTAGAATTTTCATTTTTTGACCAAAACGACAGCCCTGGGGGTTATAAACATGTTGATATGGTTGTGATTTTTTTTCTGACTGCGGTTTCAAAACCATGCACCAGAATCCACTTCTTTCAACTCAGTAATACATTTTGGATGTGTACCTAGAGTTTAAAGCAGAAAAAAACGGAACTTTTAGAATTTTCATTTTTTGACCAAAACGACAGCCCCGGGGGTTATAAACATGTTGATATGGTTGTGATTTTTTTTCTGACTGCGGTTTCAAAACCATGCACCAGAATCCACTTCTTTCAACTCAGTAATACATTTTGGATGTGTACCTAGAGTTTAAAGCAGAAAAAAACGGAACTTTTAGAATTTTCATTTTTTGACCAAAACGACAGCCCCGGGGGTTATAAACATGTTGATATGGTTGTGATTTTTTTTCTGACTGCGGTTTCAAAACCATGCACCAGAATCCACTTCTTTCAACTCAGTTATACATTTTGGATGTGTACCTAGAGTTTAAAGCAGAAAAAACGGAACTTTTAGAATTTTCATTTTTTGACCAAAACGACAGCCCCGGGGGTTATAAACATGTTGATATGGATGTGATTTTTTTTCTGACTGCGGTTTTAAAACCATGCACCAGAATCCACTTCTTTCAACTCAGTAATACATTTTGGATGTGTACCTAGAGTTTAAAGCAGAAAAAACTGAACTTTTAGAATTTTCATTTTTTGACCAAAACGACAGCCCCGGGGGTTATAAACATGTTGATATGGTTGTGATTTTTTTTCTGACTGCGGTTTCAAAACCATGCACCAGAATCCACTTCTTTCAACTCAGTTATACATTTTGGATGTGTACCTAGAGTTTAAAGCAGAAAAAACGGAACTTTTAGAATTTTCATTTTTTGACCAAAACGACAGCCCCGGGGGTTATAAACATGTTGATATGGATGTGATTTTTTTTCTGACTGCGGTTTTAAAACCATGCACCAGAATCCACTTCTTTCAACTCAGTAATACATTTTGGATGTGTACCTAGAGTTTAAAGCAGAAAAAACGGAACTTTTAGAATTTTCATTTTTTGACCAAAACGACAGCCCCGGGGGTTATAAACATGTTGATATGGTTGTGATTTTTTTTCTGACTGCGGTTTCAAAACCATGCACCAGAATCCACTTCTTTCAACTCAGTAATACATTTTGGATGTGTACCTAGAGTTTAAAGCAGAAAAAAACGGAACTTTTAGAATTTTCATTTTTTGACCAAAACGACAGCCCCGGGGGTTATAAACATGTTGATATGGTTGTGATTTTTTTTCTGACTGCGGTTTCAAAACCATGCACCAGAATCCACTTCTTTCAACTCAGTAAAACATTTAGGATGTGTACCTAGAGTTTAAAGCAGAAAAAAAGGAACTTTTAGAATTTTCATTTTTTTACCAAAACGACAGCCCCGGGGGTTATAAACATGTTGATATGGTTGTGATTTTTTTTCTGACTGCGGTTTCAAAACCATGCACCAGAATCCACTTCTTTCAACTCAGTAATACATTTTGGATGTGTACCTAGAGTTTAAAGCAGAAAAAACGGAACTTTTAGAATTTTCATTTTTTTACCAAAAGGACAGCCACCGGGGGAAATAAAAATGTTGATATGTATGTGATTTTTTTTATGACTGCGGTTTCAAAACCATGCACCATAATCCACTTCTTTCAACTTAGTAATACATTTTGGATGTGTACCTAGAGTTTAAAGCAGAAAAAACTTAACTTTTAGAATTTTCATTTTTTGACCAAAACGACAGCCCCGGGGGTTATAAACATGTTGATATGGTTGTGATTTTTTTTCTGACTGCGGTTTCAAAACCATGCACCAGAATCCACTTCTTTCAACTCAGTTATACATTTTGGATGTGTACGTAGAGTTTAAAGCAGAAAAAACTGAACTTTTAGAATTTTCATTTTTTGACCAAAACGACAGCCCCGGGGGTTATAAACATGTTGATATGGTTGTGATTTTTTTTCTGACTGCGGTTTCAAAACCATGCACCAGAATCCACTTCTTTCAACTCAGTAATACATTTTGGATGTGTACCTAGAGTTTAAAGCAGAAAAAACGGAACTTTTAGAATTTTCATTTTTTTACCAAAAGGACAGCCACCGGGGGAAATAAAAATGTTGATATGTATGTGATTTTTTTTATGACTGCGGTTTCAAAACCATGCACCATAATCCACTTCTTTCAACTAAGTAATACATTTTGGATGTGTACCTAGAGTTTAAAGCAGAAAAAACTGAACTTTTAGAATTTTCATTTTTTGACCAAAACGACAGCCCCGGGGGTTATAAACATGTTGATATGGTTGTGATTTTTTTTCTGACTGCGGTTTCAAAACCATGCACCAGAATCCACTTCTTTCAACTCAGTTATACATTTTGGATGTGTACGTAGAGTTTAAAGCAGAAAAAACTGAACTTTTAGAATTTTCATTTTTTGACCAAAACGACAGCCCCGGGGGTTATAAACATGTTGATATGGTTGTGATTTTTTTTCTGACTGCGGTTTCAAAACCATGCACCAGAATCCACTTCTTTCAACTCAGTAATACATTTTGGATGTGTACCTAGAGTTTAAAGCAGAAAAAAACGGAACTTTTAGAATTTTCATTTTTTGACCAAAACGACAGCCCTGGGGGTTATAAACATGTTGATATGGTTGTGATTTTTTTTCTGACTGCGGTTTCAAAACCATGCACCAGAATCCACTTCTTTCAACTCAGTAATACATTTTGGATGTGTACCTAGAGTTTAAAGCAGAAAAAAACGGAACTTTTAGAATTTTCATTTTTTGACCAAAACGACAGCCCCGGGGGTTATAAACATGTTGATATGGTTGTGATTTTTTTTCTGACTGCGGTTTCAAAACCATGCACCAGAATCCACTTCTTTCAACTCAGTAATACATTTTGGATGTGTACCTAGAGTTTAAAGCAGAAAAAAACGGAACTTTTAGAATTTTCATTTTTTGACCAAAACGACAGCCCCGGGGGTTATAAACATGTTGATATGGTTGTGATTTTTTTTCTGACTGCGGTTTCAAAACCATGCACCAGAATCCACTTCTTTCAACTCAGTTATACATTTTGGATGTGTACCTAGAGTTTAAAGCAGAAAAAAACGGAACTTTTAGAATTTTCATTTTTTGACCAAAACGACAGCCCCGGGGGTTATAAACATGTTGATATGGTTGTGATTTTTTTTCTGACTGCGGTTTCAAAACCATGCACCAGAATCCACTTCTTTCAACTCAGTTATACATTTTGGATGTGTACCTAGAGTTTAAAGCAGAAAAAACGGAACTTTTAGAATTTTCATTTTTTGACCAAAACGACAGCCCCGGGGGTTATAAACATGTTGATATGGATTTGATTTTTTTTCTGACTGCGGTTTTAAAACCATGCACCAGAATCCACTTCTTTCAACTCAGTAATACATTTTGGATGTGTACCTAGAGTTTAAAGCAGAAAAAACTGAACTTTTAGAATTTTCATTTTTTGACCAAAACGACAGCCCCGGGGGTTATAAACATGTTGATATGGTTATGATTTTTTTTCTGACTGCGGTTTCAAAACCATGCACCAGAATCCACTTCTTTCAACTCAGTTATACATTTTGGATGTGTACCTAGAGTTTAAAGCAGAAAAAACGGAACTTTTAGAATTTTCATTTTTTGACCAAAACGACAGCCCCGGGGGTTATAAACATGTTGATATGGATGTGATTTTTTTTCTGACTGCGGTTTTAAAACCATGCACCAGAATCCACTTCTTTCAACTCAGTAATACATTTTGGATGTGTACCTAGAGTTTAAAGCAGAAAAAACGGAACTTTTAGAATTTTCATTTTTTTACCAAAAGGACAGCCACCGGGGGAAATAAAAATGTTGATATGTATGTGATTTTTTTTATGACTGCGGTTTCAAAACCATGCACCATAATCCACTTCTTTCAACTTAGTAATACATTTTGGATGTGTACCTAGAGTTTAAAGCAGAAAAAACTTAACTTTTAGAATTTTCATTTTTTGACCAAAACGACAGCCCCGGGGGTTATAAACATGTTGATATGGTTGTGATTTTTTTTCTGACTGCGGTTTCAAAACCATGCACCAGAATCCACTTCTTTCAACTCAGTTATACATTTTGGATGTGTACGTAGAGTTTAAAGCAGAAAAAACTGAACTTTTAGAATTTTCATTTTTTGACCAAAACGACAGCCCCGGGGGTTATAAACATGTTGATATGGTTGTGATTTTTTTTCTGACTGCGGTTTCAAAACCATGCACCAGAATCCACTTCTTTCAACTCAGTAATACATTTTGGATGTGTACCTAGAGTTTAAAGCAGAAAAAACGGAACTTTTAGAATTTTCATTTTTTTACCAAAAGGACAGCCACCGGGGGAAATAAAAATGTTGATATGTATGTGATTTTTTTTATGACTGCGGTTTCAAAACCATGCACCATAATCCACTTCTTTCAACTAAGTAATACATTTTGGATGTGTACCTAGAGTTTAAAGCAGAAAAAACTGAACTTTTAGAATTTTCATTTTTTGACCAAAACGACAGCCCCGGGGCTTATAAACATGTTGATATGGTTGTGATTTTTTTTCTGACTGCGGTTTCAAAACCATGCACCAGAATCCACTTCTTTCAACTCAGTTATACATTTTGGATGTGTACGTAGAGTTTAAAGCAGAAAAAACTGAACTTTTAGAATTTTCATTTTTTGACCAAAACGACAGCCCCGGGGGTTATAAACATGTTGATATGGTTGTGATTTTTTTTCTGACTGCGGTTTCAAAACCATGCACCAGAATCCACTTCTTTCAACTCAGTAATACATTTTGGATGTGTACCTAGAGTTTAAAGCAGAAAAAAACGGAACTTTTAGAATTTTCATTTTTTGACCAAAACGACAGCCCCGGGGGTTATAAACATGTTGATATGGTTGTGATTTTTTTTCTGACTGCGGTTTCAAAACCATGCACCAGAATCCACTTCTTTCAACTCAGTAAAACATTTAGGATGTGTACCTAGAGTTTAAAGCAGAAAAAACGGAACTTTTAGAATTTTCATTTTTTTACCAAAACGACAGCCCCGGGGGTTATAAACATGTTGATATGGTTGTGATTTTTTTTCTGACTGCGGTTTCAAAACCATGCACCAGAATCCACTTCTTTCAACTCAGTAATACATTTTGGATGTGTACCTAGAGTTTAAAGCAGAAAAAACGGAACTTTTAGAATTTTCATTTTTTTACCAAAAGGACAGCCACCGGGGGAAATAAAAATGTTGATATGTATGTGATTTTTTTTATGACTGCGGTTTCAAAACCATGCACCATAATCCACTTCTTTCAACTTAGTAATACATTTTGGATGTGTACCTAGAGTTTAAAGCAGAAAAAACTTAACTTTTAGAATTTTCATTTTTTGACCAAAACGACAGCCCCGGGGGTTATAAACATGTTGATATGGTTGTGATTTTTTTTCTGACTGCGGTTTCAAAACCATGCACCAGAATCCACTTCTTTCAACTCAGTTATACATTTTGGATGTGTACGTAGAGTTTAAAGCAGAAAAAACTGAACTTTTAGAATTTTCATTTTTTGACCAAAACGACAGCCCCGGGGGTTATAAACATGTTGATATGGTTGTGATTTTTTTTCTGACTGCGGTTTCAAAACCATGCACCAGAATCCACTTCTTTCAACTCAGTAATACATTTTGGATGTGTACCTAGAGTTTAAAGCAGAAAAAACGGAACTTTTAGAATTTTCATTTTTTTACCAAAAGGACAGCCACCGGGGGAAATAAAAATGTTGATATGTATGTGATTTTTTTTATGACTGCGGTTTCAAAACCATGCACCATAATCCACTTCTTTCAACTAAGTAATACATTTTGGATGTGTACCTAGAGTTTAAAGCAGAAAAAACTGAACTTTTAGAATTTTCATTTTTTGACCAAAACGACAGCCCCGGGGGTTATAAACATGTTGATATGGTTGTGATTTTTTTTCTGACTGCGGTTTCAAAACCATGCACCAGAATCCACTTCTTTCAACTCAGTTATACATTTTGGATGTGTACGTAGAGTTTAAAGCAGAAAAAACTGAACTTTTAGAATTTTCATTTTTTGACCAAAACGACAGCCCCGGGGGTTATAAACATGTTGATATGGTTGTGATTTTTTTTCTGACTGCGGTTTCAAAACCATGCACCAGAATCCACTTCTTTCAACTCAGTAATACATTTTGGATGTGTACCTAGAGTTTAAAGCAGAAAAAAACGGAACTTTTAGAATTTTCATTTTTTGACCAAAACGACAGCCCTGGGGGTTATAAACATGTTGATATGGTTGTGATTTTTTTTCTGACTGCGGTTTCAAAACCATGCACCAGAATCCACTTCTTTCAACTCAGTAATACATTTTGGATGTGTACCTAGAGTTTAAAGCAGAAAAAAACGGAACTTTTAGAATTTTCATTTTTTGACCAAAACGACAGCCCCGGGGGTTATAAACATGTTGATATGGTTGTGATTTTTTTTCTGACTGCGGTTTCAAAACCATGCACCAGAATCCACTTCTTTCAACTCAGTAATACATTTTGGATGTGTACCTAGAGTTTAAAGCAGAAAAAAACGGAACTTTTAGAATTTTCATTTTTTGACCAAAACGACAGCCCCGGGGGTTATAAACATGTTGATATGGTTGTGATTTTTTTTCTGACTGCGGTTTCAAAACCATGCACCAGAATCCACTTCTTTCAACTCAGTTATACATTTTGGATGTGTACCTAGAGTTTAAAGCAGAAAAAACGGAACTTTTAGAATTTTCATTTTTTGACCAAAACGACAGCCCCGGGGGTTATAAACATGTTGATATGGATGTGATTTTTTTTCTGACTGCGGTTTTAAAACCATGCACCAGAATCCACTTCTTTCAACTCAGTAATACATTTTGGATGTGTACCTAGAGTTTAAAGCAGAAAAAACGGAACTTTTAGAATTTTCATTTTTTGACCAAAACGACAGCCCCGGGGGTTATAAACATGTTGATATGGTTGTGATTTTTTTTCTGACTGCGGTTTCAAAACCATGCACCAGAATCCACTTCTTTCAACTCAGTTATACATTTTGGATGTGTACCTAGAGTTTAAAGCAGAAAAAACGGAACTTTTAGAATTTTCATTTTTTGACCAAAACGACAGCCCCGGGGGTTATAAACATGTTGATATGGATGTGATTTTTTTTCTGACTGCGGTTTTAAAACCATGCACCAGAATCCACTTCTTTCAACTCAGTAATACATTTTGGATGTGTACCTAGAGTTTAAAGCAGAAAAAACGGAACTTTTAGAATTTTCATTTTTTGACCAAAACGACAGCCCCGGGGGTTATAAACATGTTGATATGGTTGTGATTTTTTTTCTGACTGCGGTTTCAAAACCATGCACCAGAATCCACTTCTTTCAACTCAGTAATACATTTTGGATGTGTACCTAGAGTTTAAAGCAGAAAAAAACGGAACTTTTAGAATTTTCATTTTTTGACCAAAACGACAGCCCCGGGGGTTATAAACATGTTGATATGGTTGTGATTTTTTTTCTGACTGCGGTTTCAAAACCATGCACCAGAATCCACTTCTTTCAACTCAGTAAAACATTTAGGATGTGTACCTAGAGTTTAAAGCAGAAAAAACGGAACTTTTAGAATTTTAATTTTTTGACCAAAACGACAGCCCCGGGGGTTATAAACATGTTGATATGGTTGTGATTTTTTTTCTGACTGCGGTTTCAAAACCATGCACCAGAATCCACTTCTTTCAACTCAGTAATACATTTTGGATGTGTACCTAGAGTTTAAAGCAGAAAAAACGGAACTTTTAGAATTTTCATTTTTTTACCAAAAGGACAGCCACCGGGGGAAAAAAAAATGTTGATATGTATGTGATTTTTTTTATGACTGCGGTTTCAAAACCATGCACCATAATCCACTTCTTTCAACTTAGTAATACATTTTGGATGTGTACCTAGAGTTTAAAGCAGAAAAAACTGAACTTTTAGAATTTTCATTTTTTGACCAAAACGACAGCCCCGGGGGTTATAAACATGTTGATATGGTTGTGATTTTTTTTCTGACTGCGGTTTCAAAACCATGCACCAGAATCCACTTCTTTCAACTCAGTAATACATTTTGGATGTGTACCTAGAGTTTAAAGCAGAAAAAAACGGAACTTTTAGAATTTTCATTTTTTGACCAAAACGACAGCCCTGGGGGTTATAAACATGTTGATATGGTTGTGATTTTTTTTCTGACTGCGGTTTCAAAACCATGCACCAGAATCCACTTCTTTCAACTCAGTAATACATTTTGGATGTGTACCTAGAGTTTAAAGCAGAAAAAAACGGAACTTTTAGAATTTTCATTTTTTGACCAAAACGACAGCCCCGGGGGTTATAAACATGTTGATATGGTTGTGATTTTTTTTCTGACTGCGGTTTCAAAACCATGCACCAGAATCCACTTCTTTCAACTCAGTTATACATTTTGGATGTGTACCTAGAGTTTAAAGCAGAAAAAACGGAACTTTTAGAATTTTCATTTTTTGACCAAAACGACAGCCCCGGGGGTTATAAACATGTTGATATGGATGTGATTTTTTTTCTGACTGCGGTTTTAAAACCATGCACCAGAATCCACTTCTTTCAACTCAGTAATACATTTTGGATGTGTACCTAGAGTTTAAAGCAGAAAAAACTGAACTTTTAGAATTTTCATTTTTTGACCAAAACGACAGCCCTGGGGGTTATAAACATGTTGATATGGTTGTGATTTTTTTTCTGACTGCGGTTTCAAAACCATGCACCAGAATCCACTTCTTTCAACTCAGTAATACATTTTGGATGTGTACCTAGAGTTTAAAGCAGAAAAAAACGGAACTTTTAGAATTTTCATTTTTTGACCAAAACGACAGCCCCGGGGGTTATAAACATGTTGATATGGTTGTGATTTTTTTTCTGACTGCGGTTTCAAAACCATGCACCAGAATCCACTTCTTTCAACTCAGTAATACATTTTGGATGTGTACCTAGAGTTTAAAGCAGAAAAAAACGGAACTTTTAGAATTTTCATTTTTTGACCAAAACGACAGCCCCGGGGGTTATAAACATGTTGATATGGTTGTGATTTTTTTTCTGACTGCGGTTTCAAAACCATGCACCAGAATCCACTTCTTTCAACTCAGTTATACATTTTGGATGTGTACCTAGAGTTTAAAGCAGAAAAAACGGAACTTTTAGAATTTTCATTTTTTGACCAAAACGACAGCCCCGGGGGTTATAAACATGTTGATATGGATGTGATTTTTTTTCTGACTGCGGTTTTAAAACCATGCACCAGAATCCACTTCTTTCAACTCAGTAATACATTTTGGATGTGTACCTAGAGTTTAAAGCAGAAAAAACTGAACTTTTAGAATTTTCATTTTTTGACCAAAACGACAGCCCCGGGGGTTATAAACATGTTGATATGGTTGTGATTTTTTTTCTGACTGCGGTTTCAAAACCATGCACCAGAATCCACTTCTTTCAACTCAGTTATACATTTTGGATGTGTACGTAGAGTTTAAAGCAGAAAAAACTGAACTTTTAGAATTTTCATTTTTTGACCAAAACGACAGCCCCGGGGGTTATAAACATGTTGATATGGTTGTGATTTTTTTTCTGACTGCGGTTTCAAAACCATGCACCAGAATCCACTTCTTTCAACTCAGTAATACATTTTGGATGTGTACCTAGAGTTTAAAGCAGAAAAAAATGGAACTTTTAGAATTTTCATTTTTTGACCAAAACGACAGCCCTGGGGGTTATAAACATGTTGATATGGTTGTGATTTTTTTTCTGACTGCGGTTTCAAAACCATGCACCAGAATCCACTTCTTTCAACTCAGTAATACATTTTGGATGTGTACCTAGAGTTTAAAGCAGAAAAAAACGGAACTTTTAGAATTTTCATTTTTTGACCAAAACGACAGCCCCGGGGGTTATAAACATGTTGATATGGTTGTGATTTTTTTTCTGACTGCGGTTTCAAAACCATGCACCAGAATCCACTTCTTTCAACTCAGTAATACATTTTGGATGTGTACCTAGAGTTTAAAGCAGAAAAAAACGGAACTTTTAGAATTTTCATTTTTTGACCAAAACGACAGCCCCGGGGGTTATAAACATGTTGATATGGTTGTGATTTTTTTTCTGACTGCGGTTTCAAAACCATGCACCAGAATCCACTTCTTTCAACTCAGTAATACATTTAGGATGTGTACCTAGAGTTTAAAGCAGAAAAAACGGAACTTTTAGAATTTTCATTTTTTGACCAAAACGACAGCCCCGGGGGTTATAAACATGTTGATATGGTTGTGATTTTTTTTCTGACTGCGGTTTCAAAACCATGCACCAGAATCCACTTCTTTCAACTCAGTAATACATTTTGGATGTGTACCTAGAGTTTAAAGCAGAAAAAACGGAACTTTTAGAATTTTCATTTTTTTACCAAAAGGACAGCCACCGGGGGAAATAAAAATGTTGATATGTATGTGATTTTTTTTATGACTGCGGTTTCAAAACCATGCACCATAATCCACTTCTTTCAACTTAGTAATACATTTTGGATGTGTACCTAGAGTTTAAAGCAGAAAAAACTGAACTTTTAGAATTTTCATTTTTTGACCAAAACGACAGCCCCGGGGGTTATAAACATGTTGATATGGTTGTGATTTTTTTTCTGACTGCGGTTTCAAAACCATGCACCAGAATCCACTTCTTTCAACTCAGTTATACATTTTGGATGTGTACGTAGAGTTTAAAGCAGAAAAAACTGAACTTTTAGAATTTTCATTTTTTGACCAAAACGACAGCCCCGGGGGTTATAAACATGTTGATATGGTTGTGATTTTTTTTCTGACTGCGGTTTCAAAACCATGCACCAGAATCCACTTCTTTCAACTCAGTAATACATTTTGGATGTGTACCTAGAGTTTAAAGCAGAAAAAAACGGAACTTTTAGAATTTTCATTTTTTGACCAAAACGACAGCCCCGGGGGTTATAAACATGTTGATATGGTTGTGATTTTTTTTCTGACTGCGGTTTCAAAACCATGCACCAGAATCCACTTCTTTCAACTCAGTAAAACATTTAGGATGTGTACCTAGAGTTTAAAGCAGAAAAAACGGAACTTTTAGAATTTTCATTTTTTGACCAAAACGACAGCCCCGGGGGTTATAAACATGTTGATATGGTTGTGATTTTTTTTCTGACTGCGGTTTCAAAACCATGCACCAGAATCCACTTCTTTCAACTCAGTAATACATTTTGGATGTGTACCTAGAGTTTAAAGCAGAAAAAACGGAACTTTTAGAATTTTCATTTTTTTACCAAAAGGACAGCCACCGGGGGAAATAAAAATGTTGATATGTATGTGATTTTTTTTATGACTGCGGTTTCAAAACCATGCACCATAATCCACTTCTTTCAACTTAGTAATACATTTTGGATGTGTACCTAGAGTTTAAAGCAGAAAAAACTGAACTTTTAGAATTTTCATTTTTTGACCAAAACGACAGCCCCGGGGGTTATAAACATGTTGATATGGTTGTGATTTTTTTTCTGACTGCGGTTTCAAAACCATGCACCAGAATCCACTTCTTTCAACTCAGTTATACATTTTGGATGTGTACGTAGAGTTTAAAGCAGAAAAAACTGAACTTTTAGAATTTTCATTTTTTGACCAAAACGACAGCCCCGGGGGTTATAAACATGTTGATATGGTTGTGATTTTTTTTCTGACTGCGGTTTCAAAACCATGCACCAGAATCCACTTCTTTCAACTCAGTAATACATTTTGGATGTGTACCTAGAGTTTAAAGCAGAAAAAAATGGAACTTTTAGAATTTTCATTTTTTGACCAAAACGACAGCCCTGGGGGTTATAAACATGTTGATATGGTTGTGATTTTTTTTCTGACTGCGGTTTCAAAACCATGCACCAGAATCCACTTCTTTCAACTCAGTAATACATTTTGGATGTGTACCTAGAGTTTAAAGCAGAAAAAAACGGAACTTTTAGAATTTTCATTTTTTGACCAAAACGACAGCCCCGGGGGTTATAAACATGTTGATATGGTTGTGATTTTTTTTCTGACTGCGGTTTCAAAACCATGCACCAGAATCCACTTCTTTCAACTCAGTAATACATTTTGGATGTGTACCTAGAGTTTAAAGCAGAAAAAAACGGAACTTTTAGAATTTTCATTTTTTGACCAAAACGACAGCCCCGGGGGTTATAAACATGTTGATATGGTTGTGATTTTTTTTCTGACTGCGGTTTCAAAACCATGCACCAGAATCCACTTCTTTCAACTCAGTTATACATTTTGGATGTGTACCTAGAGTTTAAAGCAGAAAAAACGGAACTTTTAGAATTTTCATTTTTTGACCAAAACGACAGCCCCGGGGGTTATAAACATGTTGATATGGATGTGATTTTTTTTCTGACTGCGGTTTTAAAACCATGCACCAGAATCCACTTCTTTCAACTCAGTAATACATTTTGGATGTGTACCTAGAGTTTAAAGCAGAAAAAACGGAACTTTTAGAATTTTCATTTTTTGACCAAAACGACAGCCCCGGGGGTTATAAACATGTTGATATGGTTGTGATTTTTTTTCTGACTGCGGTTTCAAAACCATGCACCAGAATCCACTTCTTTCAACTCAGTTATACATTTTGGATGTGTACCTAGAGTTTAAAGCAGAAAAAACGGAACTTTTAGAATTTTCATTTTTTGACCAAAACGACAGCCCCGGGGGTTATAAACATGTTGATATGGATGTGATTTTTTTTCTGACTGCGGTTTTAAAACCATGCACCAGAATCCACTTCTTTCAACTCAGTAATACATTTTGGATGTGTACCTAGAGTTTAAAGCAGAAAAAACGGAACTTTTAGAATTTTCATTTTTTGACCAAAACGACAGCCCCGGGGGTTATAAACATGTTGATATGGTTGTGATTTTTTTTCTGACTGCGGTTTCAAAACCATGCACCAGAATCCACTTCTTTCAACTCAGTAATACATTTTGGATGTGTACCTAGAGTTTAAAGCAGAAAAAAACGGAACTTTTAGAATTTTCATTTTTTGACCAAAACGACAGCCCCGGGGGTTATAAACATGTTGATATGGTTGTGATTTTTTTTCTGACTGCGGTTTCAAAACCATGCACCAGAATCCACTTCTTTCAACTCAGTAAAACATTTAGGATGTGTACCTAGAGTTTAAAGCAGAAAAAACGGAACTTTTAGAATTTTAATTTTTTGACCAAAACGACAGCCCCGGGGGTTATAAACATGTTGATATGGTTGTGATTTTTTTTCTGACTGCGGTTTCAAAACCATGCACCAGAATCCACTTCTTTCAACTCAGTAATACATTTTGGATGTGTACCTAGAGTTTAAAGCAGAAAAAACGGAACTTTTAGAATTTTCATTTTTTTACCAAAAGGACAGCCACCGGGGGAAAAAAAAATGTTGATATGTATGTGATTTTTTTTATGACTGCGGTTTCAAAACCATGCACCATAATCCACTTCTTTCAACTTAGTAATACATTTTGGATGTGTACCTAGAGTTTAAAGCAGAAAAAACTGAACTTTTAGAATTTTCATTTTTTGACCAAAACGACAGCCCCGGGGGTTATAAACATGTTGATATGGTTGTGATTTTTTTTCTGACTGCGGTTTCAAAACCATGCACCAGAATCCACTTCTTTCAACTCAGTAATACATTTTGGATGTGTACCTAGAGTTTAAAGCAGAAAAAAACGGAACTTTTAGAATTTTCATTTTTTGACCAAAACGACAGCCCTGGGGGTTATAAACATGTTGATATGGTTGTGATTTTTTTTCTGACTGCGGTTTCAAAACCATGCACCAGAATCCACTTCTTTCAACTCAGTAATACATTTTGGATGTGTACCTAGAGTTTAAAGCAGAAAAAAACGGAACTTTTAGAATTTTCATTTTTTGACCAAAACGACAGCCCCGGGGGTTATAAACATGTTGATATGGTTGTGATTTTTTTTCTGACTGCGGTTTCAAAACCATGCACCAGAATCCACTTCTTTCAACTCAGTTATACATTTTGGATGTGTACCTAGAGTTTAAAGCAGAAAAAACGGAACTTTTAGAATTTTCATTTTTTGACCAAAACGACAGCCCCGGGGGTTATAAACATGTTGATATGGATGTGATTTTTTTTCTGACTGCGGTTTTAAAACCATGCACCAGAATCCACTTCTTTCAACTCAGTAATACATTTTGGATGTGTACCTAGAGTTTAAAGCAGAAAAAACTGAACTTTTAGAATTTTCATTTTTTGACCAAAACGACAGCCCCGGGGGTTATAAACATGTTGATATGGTTGTGATTTTTTTTCTGACTGCGGTTTCAAAACCATGCACCAGAATCCACTTCTTTCAACTCAGTTATACATTTTGGATGTGTACCTAGAGTTTAAAGCAGAAAAAACGGAACTTTTAGAATTTTCATTTTTTGACCAAAACGACAGCCCCGGGGGTTATAAACATGTTGATATGGATGTGATTTTTTTTCTGACTGCGGTTTTAAAACCATGCACCAGAATCCACTTCTTTCAACTCAGTAATACATTTTGGATGTGTACCTAGAGTTTAAAGCAGAAAAAACGGAACTTTTAGAATTTTCATTTTTTGACCAAAACGACAGCCCCGGGGGTTATAAACATGTTGATATGGATGTGATTTTTTTTCTGACTGCGGTTTTAAAACCATGCACCAGAATCCACTTCTTTCAACTCAGTAATACATTTTGGATGTGTACCTAGAGTTTAAAGCAGAAAAAACGGAACTTTTAGAATTTTCATTTTTTGACCAAAACGACAGCCCCCGGGGTTATAAACATGTTGATATGGTTGTGATTTTTTTTCTGACTGCGGTTTCAAAACCATGCACCAGAATCCACTTCTTTCAACTCAGTAATACATTTTGGATGTGTACCTAGAGTTTAAAGCAGAAAAAAACGGAACTTTTAGAATTTTCATTTTTTGACCAAAACGACAGCCCCGGGGGTTATAAACATGTTGATATGGTTGTGATTTTTTTTCTGACTGCGGTTTCAAAACCATGCACCAGAATCCACTTCTTTCAACTCAGTAATACATTTTGGATGTGTACCTAGAGTTTAAAGCAGAAAAAACGGAACTTTTAGAATTTTCATTTTTTTACCAAAAGGACAGCCACCGGGGGAAATAAAAATGTTGATATGTATGTGATTTTTTTTATGACTGCGGTTTCAAAACCATGCACCATAATCCACTTCTTTCAACTTAGTAATACATTTTGGATGTGTACCTAGAGTTTAAAGCAGAAAAAACTGAACTTTTAGAATTTTCATTTTTTGACCAAAACGACAGCCCCGGGGGTTATAAACATGTTGATATGGTTGTGATTTTTTTTCTGACTGCGGTTTCAAAACCATGCACCAGAATCCACTTCTTTCAACTCAGTTATACATTTTGGATGTGTACGTAGAGTTTAAAGCAGAAAAAACTGAACTTTTAGAATTTTCATTTTTTGACCAAAACGACAGCCCCGGGGGTTATAAACATGTTGATATGGTTGTGATTTTTTTTCTGACTGCGGTTTCAAAACCATGCACCAGAATCCACTTCTTTCAACTCAGTAATACATTTTGGATGTGTACCTAGAGTTTAAAGCAGAAAAAAATGGAACTTTTAGAATTTTCATTTTTTGACCAAAACGACAGCCCTGGGGGTTATAAACATGTTGATATGGTTGTGATTTTTTTTCTGACTGCGGTTTCAAAACCATGCACCAGAATCCACTTCTTTCAACTCAGTAATACATTTTGGATGTGTACCTAGAGTTTAAAGCAGAAAAAAACGGAACTTTTAGAATTTTCATTTTTTGACCAAAACGACAGCCCCGGGGGTTATAAACATGTTGATATGGTTGTGATTTTTTTTCTGACTGCGGTTTCAAAACCATGCACCAGAATCCACTTCTTTCAACTCAGTAATACATTTTGGATGTGTACCTAGAGTTTAAAGCAGAAAAAAACGGAACTTTTAGAATTTTCATTTTTTGACCAAAACGACAGCCCCGGGGGTTATAAACATGTTGATATGGTTGTGATTTTTTTTCTGACTGCGGTTTCAAAACCATGCACCAGAATCCACTTCTTTCAACTCAGTTATACATTTTGGATGTGTACCTAGAGTTTAAAGCAGAAAAAACGGAACTTTTAGAATTTTCATTTTTTGACCAAAACAACAGCCCCGGGGGTTATAAACATGTTGATATGGATGTGATTTTTTTTCTGACTGCGGTTTTAAAACCATGCACCAGAATCCACTTCTTTCAACTCAGTAATACATTTTGGATGTGTACCTAGAGTTTAAAGCAGAAAAAACGGAACTTTTAGAATTTTCATTTTTTGACCAAAACGACAGCCCCGGGGGTTATAAACATGTTGATATGGTTGTGATTTTTTTTCTGACTGCGGTTTCAAAACCATGCACCAGAATCCACTTCTTTCAACTCAGTAATACATTTTGGATGTGTACCTAGAGTTTAAAGCAGAAAAAACGGAACTTTTAGAATTTTCATTTTTTTACCAAAAGGACAGCCACCGGGGGAAATAAAAATGTTGATATGTATGTGATTTTTTTTATGACTGCGGTTTCAAAACCATGCACCATAATCCACTTCTTTCAACTTAGTAATACATTTTGGATGTGTACCTAGAGTTTAAAGCAGAAAAAACTGAACTTTTAGAATTTTCATTTTTTGACCAAAACGACAGCCCCGGGGGTTATAAACATGTTGATATGGTTGTGATTTTTTTTCTGACTGCGGTTTCAAAACCATGCACCAGAATCCACTTCTTTCAACTCAGTTATACATTTTGGATGTGTACGTAGAGTTTAAAGCAGAAAAAACTGAACTTTTAGAATTTTCATTTTTTGACCAAAACGACAGCCCCGGGGGTTATAAACATGTTGATATGGTTGTGATTTTTTTTCTGACTGCGGTTTCAAAACCATGCACCAGAATCCACTTCTTTCAACTCAGTAATACATTTTGGATGTGTACCTAGAGTTTAAAGCAGAAAAAAATGGAACTTTTAGAATTTTCATTTTTTGACCAAAACGACAGCCCTGGGGGTTATAAACATGTTGATATGGTTGTGATTTTTTTTCTGACTGCGGTTTCAAAACCATGCACCAGAATCCACTTCTTTCAACTCAGTAATACATTTTGGATGTGTACCTAGAGTTTAAAGCAGAAAAAAACGGAACTTTTAGAATTTTCATTTTTTGACCAAAACGACAGCCCCGGGGGTTATAAACATGTTGATATGGTTGTGATTTTTTTTCTGACTGCGGTTTCAAAACCATGCACCAGAATCCACTTCTTTCAACTCAGTAATACATTTTGGATGTGTACCTAGAGTTTAAAGCAGAAAAAAACGGAACTTTTAGAATTTTCATTTTTTGACCAAAACGACAGCCCCGGGGGTTATAAACATGTTGATATGGTTGTGATTTTTTTTCTGACTGCGGTTTCAAAACCATGCACCAGAATCCACTTCTTTCAACTCAGTTATACATTTTGGATGTGTACCTAGAGTTTAAAGCAGAAAAAACGGAACTTTTAGAATTTTCATTTTTTGACCAAAACGACAGCCCCGGGGGTTATAAACATGTTGATATGGATGTGATTTTTTTTCTGACTGCGGTTTTAAAACCATGCACCAGAATCCACTTCTTTCAACTCAGTAATACATTTTGGATGTGTACCTAGAGTTTAAAGCAGAAAAAACGGAACTTTTAGAATTTTCATTTTTTGACCAAAACGACAGCCCCGGGGGTTATAAACATGTTGATATGGTTGTGATTTTTTTTCTGACTGCGGTTTCAAAACCATGCACCAGAATCCACTTCTTTCAACTCAGTTATACATTTTGGATGTGTACCTAGAGTTTAAAGCAGAAAAAACGGAACTTTTAGAATTTTCATTTTTTGACCAAAACGACAGCCCCGGGGGTTATAAACATGTTGATATGGATGTGATTTTTTTTCTGACTGCGGTTTTAAAACCATGCACCAGAATCCACTTCTTTCAACTCAGTAATACATTTTGGATGTGTACCTAGAGTTTAAAGCAGAAAAAACGGAACTTTTAGAATTTTCATTTTTTGACCAAAACGACAGCCCCGGGGGTTATAAACATGTTGATATGGTTGTGATTTTTTTTCTGACTGCGGTTTCAAAACCATGCACCAGAATCCACTTCTTTCAACTCAGTAATACATTTTGGATGTGTACCTAGAGTTTAAAGCAGAAAAAAACGGAACTTTTAGAATTTTCATTTTTTGACCAAAACGACAGCCCCGGGGGTTATAAACATGTTGATATGGTTGTGATTTTTTTTCTGACTGCGGTTTCAAAACCATGCACCAGAATCCACTTCTTTCAACTCAGTAAAACATTTAGGATGTGTACCTAGAGTTTAAAGCAGAAAAAACGGAACTTTTAGAATTTTAATTTTTTGACCAAAACGACAGCCCCGGGGGTTATAAACATGTTGATATGGTTGTGATTTTTTTTCTGACTGCGGTTTCAAAACCATGCACCAGAATCCACTTCTTTCAACTCAGTAATACATTTTGGATGTGTACCTAGAGTTTAAAGCAGAAAAAACGGAACTTTTAGAATTTTCATTTTTTTACCAAAAGGACAGCCACCGGGGGAAAAAAAAATGTTGATATGTATGTGATTTTTTTTATGACTGCGGTTTCAAAACCATGCACCATAATCCACTTCTTTCAACTTAGTAATACATTTTGGATGTGTACCTAGAGTTTAAAGCAGAAAAAACTGAACTTTTAGAATTTTCATTTTTTGACCAAAACGACAGCCCCGGGGGTTATAAACATGTTGATATGGTTGTGATTTTTTTTCTGACTGCGGTTTCAAAACCATGCACCAGAATCCACTTCTTTCAACTCAGTAATACATTTTGGATGTGTACCTAGAGTTTAAAGCAGAAAAAAACGGAACTTTTAGAATTTTCATTTTTTGACCAAAACGACAGCCCTGGGGGTTATAAACATGTTGATATGGTTGTGATTTTTTTTCTGACTGCGGTTTCAAAACCATGCACCAGAATCCACTTCTTTCAACTCAGTAATACATTTTGGATGTGTACCTAGAGTTTAAAGCAGAAAAAAACGGAACTTTTAGAATTTTCATTTTTTGACCAAAACGACAGCCCCGGGGGTTATAAACATGTTGATATGGTTGTGATTTTTTTTCTGACTGCGGTTTCAAAACCATGCACCAGAATCCACTTCTTTCAACTCAGTTATACATTTTGGATGTGTACCTAGAGTTTAAAGCAGAAAAAACGGAACTTTTAGAATTTTCATTTTTTGACCAAAACGACAGCCCCGGGGGTTATAAACATGTTGATATGGATGTGATTTTTTTTCTGACTGCGGTTTTAAAACCATGCACCAGAATCCACTTCTTTCAACTCAGTAATACATTTTGGATGTGTACCTAGAGTTTAAAGCAGAAAAAACTGAACTTTTAGAATTTTCATTTTTTGACCAAAACGACAGCCCCGGGGGTTATAAACATGTTGATATGGTTGTGATTTTTTTTCTGACTGCGGTTTCAAAACCATGCACCAGAATCCACTTCTTTCAACTCAGTTATACATTTTGGATGTGTACCTAGAGTTTAAAGCAGAAAAAACGGAACTTTTAGAATTTTCATTTTTTGACCAAAACGACAGCCCCGGGGGTTATAAACATGTTGATATGGATGTGATTTTTTTTCTGACTGCGGTTTTAAAACCATGCACCAGAATCCACTTCTTTCAACTCAGTAATACATTTTGGATGTGTACCTAGAGTTTAAAGCAGAAAAAAACGGAACTTTTAGAATTTTCATTTTTTGACCAAAACGACAGCCCCGGGGGTTATAAACATGTTGATATGGTTGTGATTTTTTTTCTGACTGCGGTTTCAAAACCATGCACCAGAATCCACTTCTTTCAACTCAGTAATACATTTTGGATGTGTACCTAGAGTTTAAAGCAGAAAAAACGGAACTTTTAGAATTTTCATTTTTTTACCAAAAGGACAGCCACCGGGGGAAATAAAAATGTTGATATGTATGTGATTTTTTTTATGACTGCGGTTTCAAAACCATGCACCATAATCCACTTCTTTCAACTTAGTAATACATTTTGGATGTGTACCTAGAGTTTAAAGCAGAAAAAACTGAACTTTTAGAATTTTCATTTTTTGACCAAAACGACAGCCCCGGGGGTTATAAACATGTTGATATGGTTGTGATTTTTTTTCTGACTGCGGTTTCAAAACCATGCACCAGAATCCACTTCTTTCAACTCAGTTATACATTTTGGATGTGTACGTAGAGTTTAAAGCAGAAAAAACTGAACTTTTAGAATTTTCATTTTTTGACCAAAACGACAGCCCCGGGGGTTATAAACATGTTGATATGGTTGTGATTTTTTTTCTGACTGCGGTTTCAAAACCATGCACCAGAATCCACTTCTTTCAACTCAGTAATACATTTTGGATGTGTACCTAGAGTTTAAAGCAGAAAAAAATGGAACTTTTAGAATTTTCATTTTTTGACCAAAACGACAGCCCTGGGGGTTATAAACATGTTGATATGGTTGTGATTTTTTTTCTGACTGCGGTTTCAAAACCATGCACCAGAATCCACTTCTTTCAACTCAGTAATACATTTTGGATGTGTACCTAGAGTTTAAAGCAGAAAAAAACGGAACTTTTAGAATTTTCATTTTTTGACCAAAACGACAGCCCCGGGGGTTATAAACATGTTGATATGGTTGTGATTTTTTTTCTGACTGCGGTTTCAAAACCATGCACCAGAATCCACTTCTTTCAACTCAGTAATACATTTTGGATGTGTACCTAGAGTTTAAAGCAGAAAAAAACGGAACTTTTAGAATTTTCATTTTTTGACCAAAACGACAGCCCCGGGGGTTATAAACATGTTGATATGGTTGTGATTTTTTTTCTGACTGCGGTTTCAAAACCATGCACCAGAATCCACTTCTTTCAACTCAGTTATACATTTTGGATGTGTACCTAGAGTTTAAAGCAGAAAAAACGGAACTTTTAGAATTTTCATTTTTTGACCAAAACGACAGCCCCGGGGGTTATAAACATGTTGATATGGATGTGATTTTTTTTCTGACTGCGGTTTTAAAACCATGCACCAGAATCCACTTCTTTCAACTCAGTAATACATTTTGGATGTGTACCTAGAGTTTAAAGCAGAAAAAACGGAACTTTTAGAATTTTCATTTTTTGACCAAAACGACAGCCCCGGGGGTTATAAACATGTTGATATGGTTGTGATTTTTTTTCTGACTGCGGTTTCAAAACCATGCACCAGAATCCACTTCTTTCAACTCAGTTATACATTTTGGATGTGTACCTAGAGTTTAAAGCAGAAAAAACGGAACTTTTAGAATTTTCATTTTTTGACCAAAACGACAGCCCCGGGGGTTATAAACATGTTGATATGGATGTGATTTTTTTTCTGACTGCGGTTTTAAAACCATGCACCAGAATCCACTTCTTTCAACTCAGTAATACATTTTGGATGTGTACCTAGAGTTTAAAGCAGAAAAAACGGAACTTTTAGAATTTTCATTTTTTGACCAAAACGACAGCCCCGGGGGTTATAAACATGTTGATATGGTTGTGATTTTTTTTCTGACTGCGGTTTCAAAACCATGCACCAGAATCCACTTCTTTCAACTCAGTAATACATTTTGGATGTGTACCTAGAGTTTAAAGCAGAAAAAAACGGAACTTTTAGAATTTTCATTTTTTGACCAAAACGACAGCCCCGGGGGTTATAAACATGTTGATATGGTTGTGATTTTTTTTCTGACTGCGGTTTCAAAACCATGCACCAGAATCCACTTCTTTCAACTCAGTAAAACATTTAGGATGTGTACCTAGAGTTTAAAGCAGAAAAAACGGAACTTTTAGAATTTTCATTTTTTGACCAAAACGACAGCCCCGGGGGTTATAAACATGTTGATATGGTTGTGATTTTTTTTCTGACTGCGGTTTCAAAACCATGCACCAGAATCCACTTCTTTCAACTCAGTAATACATTTTGGATGTGTACCTAGAGTTTAAAGCAGAAAAAACGGAACTTTTAGAATTTTCATTTTTTTACCAAAAGGACAGCCACCGGGGGAAATAAAAATGTTGATATGTATGTGATTTTTTTTATGACTGCGGTTTCAAAACCATGCACCAGAATCCACTTCTTTCAACTTAGTAATACATTTTGGATGTGTACCTAGAGTTTAAAGCAGAAAAAACGGAACTTTTAGAATTTTCATTTTTTGACCAAAACGACAGCCCCGGGGGTTATAAACATGTTGATATGGTTGTGATTTTTTTTCTGACTGCGGTTTCAAAACCATGCACCAGAATCCACTTCTTTCAACTCAGTTATACATTTTGGATGTGTACCTAGAGTTTAAAGCAGAAAAAACGGAACTTTTAGAATTTTCATTTTTTGACCAAAACGACAGCCCCGGGGGTTATAAACATGTTGATATGGATGTGATTTTTTTTCTGACTGCGGTTTCAAAACCATGCACCAGAATCCACTTCTTTCAACTCAGTAATACATTTTGGATGTGTACCTAGAGTTTAAAGCAGAAAAAACGGAACTTTTAGAATTTTCATTTTTTGACCAAAACGACAGCCCCGGGGGTTATAAACATGTTGATATGGTTGTGATTTTTTTTCTGACTGCGGTTTCAAAACCATGCACCAGAATCCACTTCTTTCAACTCAGTTATACATTTTGGATGTGTACCTAGAGTTTAAAGCAGAAAAAACGGAACTTTTAGAATTTTCATTTTTTGACCAAAACGACAGCCCCGGGGGTTATAAACATGTTGATATGGATGTGATTTTTTTTCTGACTGCGGTTTTAAAACCATGCACCAGAATCCACTTCTTTCAACTCAGTAATACATTTTGGATGTGTACCTAGAGTTTAAAGCAGAAAAAACGGAACTTTTAGAATTTTCATTTTTTGACCAAAACGACAGCCCCGGGGGTTATAAACATGTTGATATGGATGTGATTTTTTTTCTGACTGCGGTTTTAAAACCATGCACCAGAATCCACTTCTTTCAACTCAGTAATACATTTTGGATGTGTACCTAGAGTTTAAAGCAGAAAAAACGGAACTTTTAGAATTTTCATTTTTTGACCAAAACGACAGCCCCGGGGGTTATAAACATGTTGATATGGTTGTGATTTTTTTTCTGACTGCGGTTTCAAAACCATGCACCAGAATCCACTTCTTTCAACTCAGTAATACATTTTGGATGTGTACCTAGAGTTTAAAGCAGAAAAACATGAACTTTTAGAATTTTCATTTTTTGACCAAAACGACAGCCCCGGGGGTTATTAACATGTTGATATGGTTGTGATTTTTTTTCTGACTGCGGTTTCAAAACCATGCACCAGAATCCACTTCTTTCAACTCAGTAATACATTTTGGATGTGTACCTAGAGTTTAAAGCAGAAAAAACGGAACTTTTAGAATTTTCATTTTTTGACCAAAACGACAGCCCCGGGGGTTATTAACATGTTGATATGGTTGTGATTTTTTTTCTGACTGCGGTTTCAAAACCATGCACCAGAATCCACTTCTTTCAACTCAGTAATACATTTTGGATGTGTACCTAGAGTTTAAAGCAGAAAAAACGGAACTTTTAGAATTTTCATTTTTTTACCAAAAGGACAGCCATCGGGGGTTATAAACATGTTGATATGGATGTGATTTTTTTTCTGACTGCGGTTTCAAAACCATGCACCAGAATCCACTTCTTTCAACTCAGTAATACATTTTGGATGTGTACCTAGAGTTTAAAGCAGAAAAAACGGAACTTTTAGAATTTTCATTTTTTGACCAAAACGACAGCCCCGGGGGTTATTAACATGTTGATATGGTTGTGATTTTTTTTTGACTGCGGTTTCAAAACCATGCACCAGAATCCACTTCTTTCAACTCAGTAATACATTTTGGATGTGTACCTAGAGTTTAAAGCAAAAAAACCTGAACTTTTAGAATTTTCATTTTTTGACCAAAACGACAGCCCCGGGGGTTATTAACATGTTGATATGGTTGTGATTTTTTTTCTGACTGCGGTTTCAAAACCATGCACCAGAATCCACTTCTTTCAACTCAGTAATACATTTTGGATGTGTACCTAGAGTTTAAAGCAGAAAAAACGGAACTTTTAGAATTTTCATTTTTTTACAAAAACGACAGCCCCGGGGGTTATAAACATGTTGATATGGTTGTGATTTTTTTTCTGACTGCGGTTTCAAAACCATGCACCAGAATCCACTTCTTTCAACTCAGTAATACATTTTGGATGTGTACCTAGAGTTTAAAGCAGAAAAAAACGGAACTTTTAGAATTTTCATTTTTTGACCAAAACGACAGCCCCGGGGGTTATAAACATGTTGATATGGTTGTGATTTTTTTTCTGACTGCGGTTTCAAAACCATGCACCAGAATCCACTTCTTTCAACTCAGTAATACATTTTGGATGTGTACCTAGAGTTTAAAGCAGAAAAAAAACGGAACTTTTAGAATTTTCATTTTTTGACCAAAACGACAGCCCCGGGGGTTATAAACATGTTGATATGGTTGTGATTTTTTTTCTGACTGCGGTTTCAAAACCATGCACCAGAATCCACTTCTTTCAACTCAGTAATACATTTTGGATGTGTACCTAGAGTTTAAAGCAGAAAAACATGAACTTTTAGAATTTTCATTTTTTGACCAAAACGACAGCCCCGGGGGTTATAAACATGTTGATATGGATGTGATTTTTTTTTCTGACTTCGGTTTCAAAACCATGCACCAGAATCCACTTCTTTCAACTCAGTAATAAATTTTGGATGTGTACCTAGAGTTTAAAGCAGAAAAAACGGAACTTTTAGAATTTTCATTTTTTGACCAAAACGACAGCCCCGGGGCTTATTAACATGTTGATATGGTTGTGATTTTTTTTCTGACTGCGGTTTCAAAACCATGCACCAGAATCCACTTCTTTCAACTCAGTAATACATTTTGGATGTGTACCTAGAGTTTAAAGCAGAAAAAACGGAACTTTTAGAATTTTCATTTTTTTACCAAAAGGACAGCCACCGGGGGTAATAAAAATGTTGATATGTATGTGATTTTTTTTATGACTGCGGTTTCAAAACCATGCACCATAATCCACTTCTTTCAACTTAGTAATACATTTTGGATGTGTACCTAGAGTTTAAAGCAGAAAAAACTGAACTTTTAGAATTTTCATTTTTTGACCAAAACGACAGCCCCGGGGATTATAAACATGTTGATATGGTTGTGATTTTTTTTCTGACTGCGGTTTCAAAACCATGCACCAGAATCCACTTCTTTCAACTCAGTAATACATTTTGGATGTGTACCTAGAGTTTAAAGCAGAAAAAAACGGAACTTTTAGAATTTTCATTTTTTGACCAAAACGACAGCCCCGGGGGTTATAAACATGTTGATATGGTTGTGATTTTTTTTCTGACTGCGGTTTCAAAACCATGCACCAGAATCCACTTCTTTCAACTCAGTTATACATTTTGGATGTGTACCTAGAGTTTAAAGCAGAAAAAACGGAACTTTTAGAATTTTCATTTTTTGACCAAAACGACAGCCCCGGGGGTTATAAACATGTTGATATGGATGTGATTTTTTTTCTGACTGCGGTTTTAAAACCATGCACCAGAATCCACTTCTTTCAACTCAGTAATACATTTTGGATGTGTACCTAGAGTTTAAAGCAGAAAAAACGGAACTTTTAGAATTTTCATTTTTTGACCAAAACGACAGCCCCGGGGGTTATAAACATGTTGATATGGTTGTGATTTTTTTTCTGACTGCGGTTTCAAAACCATGCACCAGAATCCACTTCTTTCAACTCAGTTATACATTTTGGATGTGTACCTAGAGTTTAAAGCAGAAAAAAACGGAACTTTTAGAATTTTCATTTTTTGACCAAAACGACAGCCCCGGGGGTTATAAACATGTTGATATGGTTGTGATTTTTTTTCTGACTGCGGTTTCAAAACCATGCACCAGAATCCACTTCTTTCAACTCAGTTATACATTTTGGATGTGTACCTAGAGTTTAAAGCAGAAAAAACGGAACTTTTAGAATTTTCATTTTTTGACCAAAACGACAGCCCCGGGGGTTATAAACATGTTGATATGGATGTGATTTTTTTTCTGACTGCGGTTTTAAAACCATGCACCAGAATCCACTTCTTTCAACTCAGTAATACATTTTGGATGTGTACCTAGAGTTTAAAGCAGAAAAAACTGAACTTTTAGAATTTTCATTTTTTGACCAAAACGACAGCCCCGGGGGTTATAAACATGTTGATATGGTTGTGATTTTTTTTCTGACTGCGGTTTCAAAACCATGCACCAGAATCCACTTCTTTCAACTCAGTTATACATTTTGGATGTGTACCTAGAGTTTAAAGCAGAAAAAACGGAACTTTTAGAATTTTCATTTTTTGACCAAAACGACAGCCCCGGGGGTTATAAACATGTTGATATGGATGTGATTTTTTTTCTGACTGCGGTTTTAAAACCATGCACCAGAATCCACTTCTTTCAACTCAGTAATACATTTTGGATGTGTACCTAGAGTTTAAAGCAGAAAAACATGAACTTTTAGAATTTTCATTTTTTGACCAAAACGACAGCCCCGGGGGTTATTAACATGTTGATATGGTTGTGATTTTTTTTCTGACTGCGGTTTCAAAACCATGCACCAGAATCCACTTCTTTCAACTCAGTAATACATTTTGGATGTGTACCTAGAGTTTAAAGCAGAAAAAACGGAACTTTTAGAATTTTCATTTTTTGACCAAAACGACAGCCCCGGGGGTTATTAACATGTTGATATGGTTGTGATTTTTTTTCTGACTGCGGTTTCAAAACCATGCACCAGAATCCACTTCTTTCAACTCAGTAATACATTTTGGATGTGTACCTAGAGTTTAAAGCAGAAAAAACGGAACTTTTAGAATTTTCATTTTTTTACCAAAAGGACAGCCATCGGGGGTTATAAACATGTTGATATGGATGTGATTTTTTTTCTGACTGCGGTTTCAAAACCATGCACCAGAATCCACTTCTTTCAACTCAGTAATACATTTTGGATGTGTACCTAGAGTTTAAAGCAGAAAAAACGGAACTTTTAGAATTTTCATTTTTTGACCAAAACGACAGCCCCGGGGGTTATTAACATGTTGATATGGTTGTGATTTTTTTTTGACTGCGGTTTCAAAACCATGCACCAGAATCCACTTCTTTCAACTCAGTAATACATTTTGGATGTGTACCTAGAGTTTAAAGCAAAAAAACCTGAACTTTTAGAATTTTCATTTTTTGACCAAAACGACAGCCCCGGGGGTTATTAACATGTTGATATGGTTGTGATTTTTTTTCTGACTGCGGTTTCAAAACCATGCACCAGAATCCACTTCTTTCAACTCAGTAATACATTTTGGATGTGTACCTAGAGTTTAAAGCAGAAAAAACGGAACTTTTAGAATTTTCATTTTTTTACAAAAACGACAGCCCCGGGGGTTATAAACATGTTGATATGGTTGTGATTTTTTTTCTGACTGCGGTTTCAAAACCATGCACCAGAATCCACTTCTTTCAACTCAGTAATACATTTTGGATGTGTACCTAGAGTTTAAAGCAGAAAAAAACGGAACTTTTAGAATTTTCATTTTTTGACCAAAACGACAGCCCCGGGGGTTATAAACATGTTGATATGGTTGTGATTTTTTTTCTGACTGCGGTTTCAAAACCATGCACCAGAATCCACTTCTTTCAACTCAGTAATACATTTTGGATGTGTACCTAGAGTTTAAAGCAGAAAAAACGGAACTTTTAGAATTTTCATTTTTTTACCAAAAGGACAGCCACCGGGGGTAATAAAAATGTTGATATGTATGTGATTTTTTTTATGACTGCGGTTTCAAAACCATGCACCATAATCCACTTCTTTCAACTTAGTAATACATTTTGGATGTGTACCTAGAGTTTAAAGCAGAAAAAACTGAACTTTTAGAATTTTCATTTTTTGACCAAAACGACAGCCCCGGGGATTATAAACATGTTGATATGGTTGTGATTTTTTTTCTGACTGCGGTTTCAAAACCATGCACCAGAATCCACTTCTTTCAACTCAGTAATACATTTTGGATGTGTACCTAGAGTTTAAAGCAGAAAAAAACGGAACTTTTAGAATTTTCATTTTTTGACCAAAACGACAGCCCCGGGGGTTATAAACATGTTGATATGGTTGTGATTTTTTTTCTGACTGCGGTTTCAAAACCATGCACCAGAATCCACTTCTTTCAACTCAGTTATACATTTTGGATGTGTACCTAGAGTTTAAAGCAGAAAAAACGGAACTTTTAGAATTTTCATTTTTTGACCAAAACGACAGCCCCGGGGGTTATAAACATGTTGATATGGATGTGATTTTTTTTCTGACTGCGGTTTTAAAACCATGCACCAGAATCCACTTCTTTCAACTCAGTAATACATTTTGGATGTGTACCTAGAGTTTAAAGCAGAAAAACATGAACTTTTAGAATTTTCATTTTTTGACCAAAACGACAGCCCCGGGGGTTATTAACATGTTGATATGGTTGTGATTTTTTTTCTGACTGCGGTTTCAAAACCATGCACCAGAATCCACTTCTTTCAACTCAGTAATACATTTTGGATGTGTACCTAGAGTTTAAAGCAGAAAAAACGGAACTTTTAGAATTTTCATTTTTTGACCAAAACGACAGCCCCGGGGGTTATTAACATGTTGATATGGTTGTGATTTTTTTTCTGACTGCGGTTTCAAAACCATGCACCAGAATCCACTTCTTTCAACTCAGTAATACATTTTGGATGTGTACCTAGAGTTTAAAGCAGAAAAAACGGAACTTTTAGAATTTTCATTTTTTTACCAAAAGGACAGCCATCGGGGGTTATAAACATGTTGATATGGATGTGATTTTTTTTCTGACTGCGGTTTCAAAACCATGCACCAGAATCCACTTCTTTCAACTCAGTAATACATTTTGGATGTGTACCTAGAGTTTAAAGCAGAAAAAACGGAACTTTTAGAATTTTCATTTTTTGACCAAAACGACAGCCCCGGGGGTTATTAACATGTTGATATGGTTGTGATTTTTTTTTGACTGCGGTTTCAAAACCATGCACCAGAATCCACTTCTTTCAACTCAGTAATACATTTTGGATGTGTACCTAGAGTTTAAAGCAAAAAAACCTGAACTTTTAGAATTTTCATTTTTTGACCAAAACGACAGCCCCGGGGGTTATTAACATGTTGATATGGTTGTGATTTTTTTTCTGACTGCGGTTTCAAAACCATGCACCAGAATCCACTTCTTTCAACTCAGTAATACATTTTGGATGTGTACCTAGAGTTTAAAGCAGAAAAAACGGAACTTTTAGAATTTTCATTTTTTTACAAAAACGACAGCCCCGGGGGTTATAAACATGTTGATATGGTTGTGATTTTTTTTCTGACTGCGGTTTCAAAACCATGCACCAGAATCCACTTCTTTCAACTCAGTAATACATTTTGGATGTGTACCTAGAGTTTAAAGCAGAAAAAAACGGAACTTTTAGAATTTTCATTTTTTGACCAAAACGACAGCCCCGGGGGTTATAAACATGTTGATATGGTTGTGATTTTTTTTCTGACTGCGGTTTCAAAACCATGCACCAGAATCCACTTCTTTCAACTCAGTAATACATTTTGGATGTGTACCTAGAGTTTAAAGCAGAAAAAACGGAACTTTTAGAATTTTCATTTTTTTACCAAAAGGACAGCCACCGGGGGTAATAAAAATGTTGATATGTATGTGATTTTTTTTATGACTGCGGTTTCAAAACCATGCACCATAATCCACTTCTTTCAACTTAGTAATACATTTTGGATGTGTACCTAGAGTTTAAAGCAGAAAAAACTGAACTTTTAGAATTTTCATTTTTTGACCAAAACGACAGCCCCGGGGATTATAAACATGTTGATATGGTTGTGATTTTTTTTCTGACTGCGGTTTCAAAACCATGCACCAGAATCCACTTCTTTCAACTCAGTAATACATTTTGGATGTGTACCTAGAGTTTAAAGCAGAAAAAAACGGAACTTTTAGAATTTTCATTTTTTGACCAAAACGACAGCCCCGGGGGTTATAAACATGTTGATATGGTTGTGATTTTTTTTCTGACTGCGGTTTCAAAACCATGCACCAGAATCCACTTCTTTCAACTCAGTTATACATTTTGGATGTGTACCTAGAGTTTAAAGCAGAAAAAACGGAACTTTTAGAATTTTCATTTTTTGACCAAAACGACAGCCCCGGGGGTTATAAACATGTTGATATGGATGTGATTTTTTTTCTGACTGCGGTTTTAAAACCATGCACCAGAATCCACTTCTTTCAACTCAGTAATACATTTTGGATGTGTACCTAGAGTTTAAAGCAGAAAAAACGGAACTTTTAGAATTTTCATTTTTTGACCAAAACGACAGCCCCGGGGGTTATAAACATGTTGATATGGTTGTGATTTTTTTTCTGACTGCGGTTTCAAAACCATGCACCAGAATCCACTTCTTTCAACTCAGTTATACATTTTGGATGTGTACCTAGAGTTTAAAGCAGAAAAAAACGGAACTTTTAGAATTTTCATTTTTTGACCAAAACGACAGCCCCGGGGGTTATAAACATGTTGATATGGTTGTGATTTTTTTTCTGACTGCGGTTTCAAAACCATGCACCAGAATCCACTTCTTTCAACTCAGTTATACATTTTGGATGTGTACCTAGAGTTTAAAGCAGAAAAAACGGAACTTTTAGAATTTTCATTTTTTGACCAAAACGACAGCCCCGGGGGTTATAAACATGTTGATATGGATGTGATTTTTTTTCTGACTGCGGTTTTAAAACCATGCACCAGAATCCACTTCTTTCAACTCAGTAATACATTTTGGATGTGTACCTAGAGTTTAAAGCAGAAAAAACTGAACTTTTAGAATTTTCATTTTTTGACCAAAACGACAGCCCCGGGGGTTATAAACATGTTGATATGGTTGTGATTTTTTTTCTGACTGCGGTTTCAAAACCATGCACCAGAATCCACTTCTTTCAACTCAGTTATACATTTTGGATGTGTACCTAGAGTTTAAAGCAGAAAAAACGGAACTTTTAGAATTTTCATTTTTTGACCAAAACGACAGCCCCGGGGGTTATAAACATGTTGATATGGATGTGATTTTTTTTCTGACTGCGGTTTTAAAACCATGCACCAGAATCCACTTCTTTCAACTCAGTAATACATTTTGGATGTGTACCTAGAGTTTAAAGCAGAAAAACATGAACTTTTAGAATTTTCATTTTTTGACCAAAACGACAGCCCCGGGGGTTATTAACATGTTGATATGGTTGTGATTTTTTTTCTGACTGCGGTTTCAAAACCATGCACCAGAATCCACTTCTTTCAACTCAGTAATACATTTTGGATGTGTACCTAGAGTTTAAAGCAGAAAAAACGGAACTTTTAGAATTTTCATTTTTTGACCAAAACGACAGCCCCGGGGGTTATTAACATGTTGATATGGTTGTGATTTTTTTTCTGACTGCGGTTTCAAAACCATGCACCAGAATCCACTTCTTTCAACTCAGTAATACATTTTGGATGTGTACCTAGAGTTTAAAGCAGAAAAAACGGAACTTTTAGAATTTTCATTTTTTTACCAAAAGGACAGCCATCGGGGGTTATAAACATGTTGATATGGATGTGATTTTTTTTCTGACTGCGGTTTCAAAACCATGCACCAGAATCCACTTCTTTCAACTCAGTAATACATTTTGGATGTGTACCTAGAGTTTAAAGCAGAAAAAACGGAACTTTTAGAATTTTCATTTTTTGACCAAAACGACAGCCCCGGGGGTTATTAACATGTTGATATGGTTGTGATTTTTTTTTGACTGCGGTTTCAAAACCATGCACCAGAATCCACTTCTTTCAACTCAGTAATACATTTTGGATGTGTACCTAGAGTTTAAAGCAGAAAAACATGAACTTTTAGAATTTTCATTTTTTGACCAAAACGACAGCCCCGGGGGTTATTAACATGTTGATATGGTTGTGATTTTTTTTCTGACTGCGGTTTCAAAACCATGCACCAGAATCCACTTCTTTCAACTCAGTAATACATTTTGGATGTGTACCTAGAGTTTAAAGCAGAAAAAACGGAACTTTTAGAATTTTCATTTTTTGACCAAAACGACAGCCCCGGGGGTTATTAACATGTTGATATGGTTGTGATTTTTTTTCTGACTGCGGTTTCAAAACCATGCACCAGAATCCACTTCTTTCAACTCAGTAATACATTTTGGATGTGTACCTAGAGTTTAAAGCAGAAAAAACGGAACTTTTAGAATTTTCATTTTTTTACCAAAAGGACAGCCATCGGGGGTTATAAACATGTTGATATGGATGTGATTTTTTTTCTGACTGCGGTTTCAAAACCATGCACCAGAATCCACTTCTTTCAACTCAGTAATACATTTTGGATGTGTACCTAGAGTTTAAAGCAGAAAAAACGGAACTTTTAGAATTTTCATTTTTTGACCAAAACGACAGCCCCGGGGGTTATTAACATGTTGATATGGTTGTGATTTTTTTTTGACTGCGGTTTCAAAACCATGCACCAGAATCCACTTCTTTCAACTCAGTAATACATTTTGGATGTGTACCTAGAGTTTAAAGCAAAAAAACCTGAACTTTTAGAATTTTCATTTTTTGACCAAAACGACAGCCCCGGGGGTTATTAACATGTTGATATGGTTGTGATTTTTTTTCTGACTGCGGTTTCAAAACCATGCACCAGAATCCACTTCTTTCAACTCAGTAATACATTTTGGATGTGTACCTAGAGTTTAAAGCAGAAAAAACGGAACTTTTAGAATTTTCATTTTTTTACCAAAACGACAGCCCCGGGGGTTATAAACATGTTGATATGGTTGTGATTTTTTTTCTGACTGCGGTTTCAAAACCATGCACCAGAATCCACTTCTTTCAACTCAGTAATACATTTTGGATGTGTACCTAGAGTTTAAAGCAGAAAAAAACGGAACTTTTAGAATTTTCATTTTTTGACCAAAACGACAGCCCCGGGGGTTATAAACATGTTGATATGGTTGTGATTTTTTTTCTGACTGCGGTTTCAAAACCATGCACCAGAATCCACTTCTTTCAACTCAGTAATACATTTTGGATGTGTACCTAGAGTTTAAAGCAGAAAAACATGAACTTTTAGAATTTTCATTTTTTGACCAAAACGACAGCCCCGGGGGTTATAAACATGTTGATATGGATGTGATTTTTTTTTCTGACTTCGGTTTCAAAACCATGCACCAGAATCCACTTCTTTCAACTCAGTAATAAATTTTGGATGTGTACCTAGAGTTTAAAGCAGAAAAAACGGAACTTTTAGAATTTTCATTTTTTGACCAAAACGACAGCCCCGGGGGTTATTAACATGTTGATATGGTTGTGATTTTTTTTTGACTGCGGTTTCAAAACCATGCACCAGAATCCACTTCTTTCAACTCAGTAATACATTTTGGATGTGTACCTAGAGTTTAAAGCAAAAAAACCTGAACTTTTAGAATTTTCATTTTTTGACCAAAACGACAGCCCCGGGGGTTATTAACATGTTGATATGGTTGTGATTTTTTTTCTGACTGCGGTTTCAAAACCATGCACCAGAATCCACTTCTTTCAACTCAGTAATACATTTTGGATGTGTACCTAGAGTTTAAAGCAGAAAAAACGGAACTTTTAGAATTTTCATTTTTTTACCAAAACGACAGCCCCGGGGGTTATAAACATGTTGATATGGTTGTGATTTTTTTTCTGACTGCGGTTTCAAAACCATGCACCAGAATCCACTTCTTTCAACTCAGTAATACATTTTGGATGTGTACCTAGAGTTTAAAGCAGAAAAAACGGAACTTTTAGAATTTTCATTTTTTTACCAAAAGGACAGCCACCGGGGGTAATAAAAATGTTGATATGTATGTGATTTTTTTTATGACTGCGGTTTCAAAACCATGCACCATAATCCACTTCTTTCAACTTAGTAATACATTTTGGATGTGTACCTAGAGTTTAAAGCAGAAAAAACTGAACTTTTAGAATTTTCATTTTTTGACCAAAACGACAGCCCCGGGGATTATAAACATGTTGATATGGTTGTGATTTTTTTTCTGACTGCGGTTTCAAAACCATGCACCAGAATCCACTTCTTTCAACTCAGTAATACATTTTGGATGTGTACCTAGAGTTTAAAGCAGAAAAAAACGGAACTTTTAGAATTTTCATTTTTTGACCAAAACGACAGCCCCGGGGGTTATAAACATGTTGATATGGTTGTGATTTTTTTTCTGACTGCGGTTTCAAAACCATGCACCAGAATCCACTTCTTTCAACTCAGTTATACATTTTGGATGTGTACCTAGAGTTTAAAGCAGAAAAAACGGAACTTTTAGAATTTTCATTTTTTGACCAAAACGACAGCCCCGGGGGTTATAAACATGTTGATATGGATGTGATTTTTTTTCTGACTGCGGTTTTAAAACCATGCACCAGAATCCACTTCTTTCAACTCAGTAATACATTTTGGATGTGTACCTAGAGTTTAAAGCAGAAAAAACGGAACTTTTAGAATTTTCATTTTTTGACCAAAACGACAGCCCCGGGGGTTATAAACATGTTGATATGGTTGTGATTTTTTTTCTGACTGCGGTTTCAAAACCATGCACCAGAATCCACTTCTTTCAACTCAGTTATACATTTTGGATGTGTACCTAGAGTTTAAAGCAGAAAAAACGGAACTTTTAGAATTTTCATTTTTTGACCAAAACGACAGCCCCGGGGGTTATAAACATGTTGATATGGATGTGATTTTTTTTCTGACTGCGGTTTTAAAACCATGCACCAGAATCCACTTCTTTCAACTCAGTAATACATTTTGGATGTGTACCTAGAGTTTAAAGCAGAAAAAACGGAACTTTTAGAATTTTCATTTTTTGACCAAAACGACAGCCCCGGGGGTTATAAACATGTTGATATGGTTGTGATTTTTTTTCTGACTGCGGTTTCAAAACCATGCACCAGAATCCACTTCTTTCAACTCAGTAATACATTTTGGATGTGTACCTAGAGTTTAAAGCAGAAAAACATGAACTTTTAGAATTTTCATTTTTTGACCAAAACGACAGCCCCGGGGGTTATTAACATGTTGATATGGTTGTGATTTTTTTTCTGACTGCGGTTTCAAAACCATGCACCAGAATCCACTTCTTTCAACTCAGTAATACATTTTGGATGTGTACCTAGAGTTTAAAGCAGAAAAAACGGAACTTTTAGAATTTTCATTTTTTGACCAAAACGACAGCCCCGGGGGTTATTAACATGTTGATATGGTTGTGATTTTTTTTCTGACTGCGGTTTCAAAACCATGCACCAGAATCCACTTCTTTCAACTCAGTAATACATTTTGGATGTGTACCTAGAGTTTAAAGCAGAAAAAACGGAACTTTTAGAATTTTCATTTTTTTACCAAAAGGACAGCCATCGGGGGTTATAAACATGTTGATATGGATGTGATTTTTTTTCTGACTGCGGTTTCAAAACCATGCACCAGAATCCACTTCTTTCAACTCAGTAATACATTTTGGATGTGTACCTAGAGTTTAAAGCAGAAAAAACGGAACTTTTAGAATTTTCATTTTTTGACCAAAACGACAGCCCCGGGGGTTATTAACATGTTGATATGGTTGTGATTTTTTTTTGACTGCGGTTTCAAAACCATGCACCAGAATCCACTTCTTTCAACTCAGTAATACATTTTGGATGTGTACCTAGAGTTTAAAGCAAAAAAACCTGAACTTTTAGAATTTTCATTTTTTGACCAAAACGACAGCCCCGGGGGTTATTAACATGTTGATATGGTTGTGATTTTTTTTCTGACTGCGGTTTCAAAACCATGCACCAGAATCCACTTCTTTCAACTCAGTAATACATTTTGGATGTGTACCTAGAGTTTAAAGCAGAAAAAACGGAACTTTTAGAATTTTCATTTTTTTACCAAAACGACAGCCCCGGGGGTTATAAACATGTTGATATGGTTGTGATTTTTTTTCTGACTGCGGTTTCAAAACCATGCACCAGAATCCACTTCTTTCAACTCAGTAATACATTTTGGATGTGTACCTAGAGTTTAAAGCAGAAAAAAACGGAACTTTTAGAATTTTCATTTTTTGACCAAAACGACAGCCCCGGGGGTTATAAACATGTTGATATGGTTGTGATTTTTTTTCTGACTGCGGTTTCAAAACCATGCACCAGAATCCACTTCTTTCAACTCAGTAATACATTTTGGATGTGTACCTAGAGTTTAAAGCAGAAAAAAAACGGAACTTTTAGAATTTTCATTTTTTGACCAAAACGACAGCCCCGGGGGTTATAAACATGTTGATATGGTTGTGATTTTTTTTCTGACTGCGGTTTCAAAACCATGCACCAGAATCCACTTCTTTCAACTCAGTAATACATTTTGGATGTGTACCTAGAGTTTAAAGCAGAAAAACATGAACTTTTAGAATTTTCATTTTTTGACCAAAACGACAGCCCCGGGGGTTATAAACATGTTGATATGGATGTGATTTTTTTTTCTGACTTCGGTTTCAAAACCATGCACCAGAATCCACTTCTTTCAACTCAGTAATAAATTTTGGATGTGTACCTAGAGTTTAAAGCAGAAAAAACGGAACTTTTAGAATTTTCATTTTTTGACCAAAACGACAGCCCCGGGGCTTATTAACATGTTGATATGGTTGTGATTTTTTTTCTGACTGCGGTTTCAAAACCATGCACCAGAATCCACTTCTTTCAACTCAGTAATACATTTTGGATGTGTACCTAGAGTTTAAAGCAGAAAAAACGGAACTTTTAGAATTTTCATTTTTTTACCAAAAGGACAGCCACCGGGGGTAATAAAAATGTTGATATGTATGTGATTTTTTTTATGACTGCGGTTTCAAAACCATGCACCATAATCCACTTCTTTCAACTTAGTAATACATTTTGGATGTGTACCTAGAGTTTAAAGCAGAAAAAACTGAACTTTTAGAATTTTCATTTTTTGACCAAAACGACAGCCCCGGGGATTATAAACATGTTGATATGGTTGTGATTTTTTTTCTGACTGCGGTTTCAAAACCATGCACCAGAATCCACTTCTTTCAACTCAGTTATAAATTTTGGATGTGTACCTAGAGTTTAAAGCAGAGAAAACTGAACTTTTAGAATTTTCATTTTTTGACCAAAACGACAGCCCCGGGGGTTATAAACATGTTGATAGGGATGTGATTTTTTTTCTGACTGCGGTTTTAAAACCATGCACCAGAATCCACTTCTTTCAACTCAGTAATACATTTTGGATGTGTACCTAGAGTTTAAAGCAGAAAAAACGGAACTTTTAGAATTTTCATTTTTTGACCAAAACGACAGCCCCGGGGGTTATAAACATGTTGATATGGTTGTGATTTTTTTCTGACTGCGGTTTCAAAACCATGCACCAGAATCCACTTCTTTCAACTCAGTTATACATTTTGGATGTATACCTAGAGTTTAAAGCAGAAAAAACGGAACTTTTAGAATTTTCATTTTTTGACCAAAACGACATCCCCCCGGGGGTTATTAACATGTTGATATGGTTGTGATTTTTTTTCTGACTGCGGTTTCAAAACCATGCACCAGAATCCACTTCTTTCAACTCAGTAATACATTTTGGATGTGTACCTAGAGTTTAAAGCAGAAAAAACGGAACTTTTAGAATTTTCATTTTTTGACCAAAACGACAGTCCCGGGGGTTATAAACATGTTGATATGGTTGTGATTTTTTTTCTGACTGCGGTTTCAAAACCATGCACCAGAATCCACTTCTTTCAACTCAGTAATACATTTTGGATGTGTACCTAGAGTTTAAAGCAGAAAAAACGGAACTTTTAGAATTTTCATTTTTTGACCAAAACGACAGTCCCGGGGGTTATAAACATGTTGATATGGTTGTGATTTTTTTTCTGACTGCGGTTTCAAAACCATGCACCAGAATCCACTTCTTTCAACTCAGTAAAACATTTAGGATGTGTACCTAGAGTTTAAAGCAGAAAAAACGGAACTTTTAGAATTTTCATTTTTTGACCAAAACGACAGCCCCGGGGGTTATAAACATGTTGATATGGTTGTGATTTTTTTTCTGACTGCGGTTTCAAAACCGTGCACCAGAATCCACTTCTTTCAACTCAGTAATACATTTTGGATGTGTACCTAGAGTTTAAAGCAGAAAAAAACGGAACTTTTAGAATTTTCATTTTTTGACCAAAACGACAGCCCCGGGGGTTATAAACATGTTGATATGGTTGTGATTTTTTTTCTGACTGCGGTTTCAAAACCATGCACCAGAATCCACTTCTTTCAACTCAGTAATACATTTTGGATGTGTACCTAGAGTTTAAAGCAGAAAAACATGAACTTTTAGAATTTTCATTTTTTGACCAAAACGACAGCCCCGGGGGTTATTAACATGTTGATATGGTTGTGATTTTTTTTCTGACTGCGGTTTCAAAACCATGCACCAGAATCCACTTCTTTCAACTCAGTAATACATTTTGGATGTGTACCTAGAGTTTAAAGCAGAAAAAACGGAACTTTTAGAATTTTCATTTTTTGACCAAAACGACAGCCCCGGGGGTTATAAACATGTTGATATGGTTGTGATTTTTTTTCTGACTGCGGTTTCAAAACCATGCACCAGAATCCACTTCTTTCAACTCAGTTATACATTTTGGATGTGTACCTAGAGTTTAAAGCAGAAAAAACGGAACTTTTAGAATTTTCATTTTTTGACCAAAACGACAGCCCCGGGGGTTATAAACATGTTGATATGGATGTGATTTTTTTTCTGACTGCGGTTTTAAAACCATGCACCAGAATCCACTTCTTTCAACTCAGTAATACATTTTGGATGTGTACCTAGAGTTTAAAGCAGAAAAAACTGAACTTTTAGAATTTTCATTTTTTGACCAAAACGACAGCCCCGGGGGTTATAAACATGTTGATATGGTTGTGATTTTTTTTCTGACTGCGGTTTCAAAACCATGCACCAGAATCCACTTCTTTCAACTCAGTTATACATTTTGGATGTGTACCTAGAGTTTAAAGCAGAAAAAACGGAACTTTTAGAATTTTCATTTTTTGACCAAAACGACAGCCCCGGGGGTTATAAACATGTTGATATGGATGTGATTTTTTTTCTGACTGCGGTTTTAAAACCATGCACCAGAATCCACTTCTTTCAACTCAGTAATACATTTTGGATGTGTACCTAGAGTTTAAAGCAGAAAAACATGAACTTTTAGAATTTTCATTTTTTGACCAAAACGACAGCCCCGGGGGTTATTAACATGTTGATATGGTTGTGATTTTTTTTCTGACTGCGGTTTCAAAACCATGCACCAGAATCCACTTCTTTCAACTCAGTAATACATTTTGGATGTGTACCTAGAGTTTAAAGCAGAAAAAACGGAACTTTTAGAATTTTCATTTTTTGACCAAAACGACAGCCCCGGGGGTTATTAACATGTTGATATGGTTGTGATTTTTTTTCTGACTGCGGTTTCAAAACCATGCACCAGAATCCACTTCTTTCAACTCAGTAATACATTTTGGATGTGTACCTAGAGTTTAAAGCAGAAAAAACGGAACTTTTAGAATTTTCATTTTTTTACCAAAAGGACAGCCATCGGGGGTTATAAACATGTTGATATGGATGTGATTTTTTTTCTGACTGCGGTTTCAAAACCATGCACCAGAATCCACTTCTTTCAACTCAGTAATACATTTTGGATGTGTACCTAGAGTTTAAAGCAGAAAAAACGGAACTTTTAGAATTTTCATTTTTTGACCAAAACGACAGCCCCGGGGGTTATTAACATGTTGATATGGTTGTGATTTTTTTTTGACTGCGGTTTCAAAACCATGCACCAGAATCCACTTCTTTCAACTCAGTAATACATTTTGGATGTGTACCTAGAGTTTAAAGCAGAAAAACATGAACTTTTAGAATTTTCATTTTTTGACCAAAACGACAGCCCCGGGGGTTATTAACATGTTGATATGGTTGTGATTTTTTTTCTGACTGCGGTTTCAAAACCATGCACCAGAATCCACTTCTTTCAACTCAGTAATACATTTTGGATGTGTACCTAGAGTTTAAAGCAGAAAAAACGGAACTTTTAGAATTTTCATTTTTTGACCAAAACGACAGCCCCGGGGGTTATTAACATGTTGATATGGTTGTGATTTTTTTTCTGACTGCGGTTTCAAAACCATGCACCAGAATCCACTTCTTTCAACTCAGTAATACATTTTGGATGTGTACCTAGAGTTTAAAGCAGAAAAAACGGAACTTTTAGAATTTTCATTTTTTTACCAAAAGGACAGCCATCGGGGGTTATAAACATGTTGATATGGATGTGATTTTTTTTCTGACTGCGGTTTCAAAACCATGCACCAGAATCCACTTCTTTCAACTCAGTAATACATTTTGGATGTGTACCTAGAGTTTAAAGCAGAAAAAACGGAACTTTTAGAATTTTCATTTTTTGACCAAAACGACAGCCCCGGGGGTTATTAACATGTTGATATGGTTGTGATTTTTTTTTGACTGCGGTTTCAAAACCATGCACCAGAATCCACTTCTTTCAACTCAGTAATACATTTTGGATGTGTACCTAGAGTTTAAAGCAAAAAAACCTGAACTTTTAGAATTTTCATTTTTTGACCAAAACGACAGCCCCGGGGGTTATTAACATGTTGATATGGTTGTGATTTTTTTTCTGACTGCGGTTTCAAAACCATGCACCAGAATCCACTTCTTTCAACTCAGTAATACATTTTGGATGTGTACCTAGAGTTTAAAGCAGAAAAAACGGAACTTTTAGAATTTTCATTTTTTTACCAAAACGACAGCCCCGGGGGTTATAAACATGTTGATATGGTTGTGATTTTTTTTCTGACTGCGGTTTCAAAACCATGCACCAGAATCCACTTCTTTCAACTCAGTAATACATTTTGGATGTGTACCTAGAGTTTAAAGCAGAAAAAAACGGAACTTTTAGAATTTTCATTTTTTGACCAAAACGACAGCCCCGGGGGTTATAAACATGTTGATATGGTTGTGATTTTTTTTCTGACTGCGGTTTCAAAACCATGCACCAGAATCCACTTCTTTCAACTCAGTAATACATTTTGGATGTGTACCTAGAGTTTAAAGCAGAAAAACATGAACTTTTAGAATTTTCATTTTTTGACCAAAACGACAGCCCCGGGGGTTATAAACATGTTGATATGGATGTGATTTTTTTTTCTGACTTCGGTTTCAAAACCATGCACCAGAATCCACTTCTTTCAACTCAGTAATAAATTTTGGATGTGTACCTAGAGTTTAAAGCAGAAAAAACGGAACTTTTAGAATTTTCATTTTTTGACCAAAACGACAGCCCCGGGGGTTATTAACATGTTGATATGGTTGTGATTTTTTTTTGACTGCGGTTTCAAAACCATGCACCAGAATCCACTTCTTTCAACTCAGTAATACATTTTGGATGTGTACCTAGAGTTTAAAGCAAAAAAACCTGAACTTTTAGAATTTTCATTTTTTGACCAAAACGACAGCCCCGGGGGTTATTAACATGTTGATATGGTTGTGATTTTTTTTCTGACTGCGGTTTCAAAACCATGCACCAGAATCCACTTCTTTCAACTCAGTAATACATTTTGGATGTGTACCTAGAGTTTAAAGCAGAAAAAACGGAACTTTTAGAATTTTCATTTTTTTACCAAAACGACAGCCCCGGGGGTTATAAACATGTTGATATGGTTGTGATTTTTTTTCTGACTGCGGTTTCAAAACCATGCACCAGAATCCACTTCTTTCAACTCAGTAATACATTTTGGATGTGTACCTAGAGTTTAAAGCAGAAAAAACGGAACTTTTAGAATTTTCATTTTTTTACCAAAAGGACAGCCACCGGGGGTAATAAAAATGTTGATATGTATGTGATTTTTTTTATGACTGCGGTTTCAAAACCATGCACCATAATCCACTTCTTTCAACTTAGTAATACATTTTGGATGTGTACCTAGAGTTTAAAGCAGAAAAAACTGAACTTTTAGAATTTTCATTTTTTGACCAAAACGACAGCCCCGGGGATTATAAACATGTTGATATGGTTGTGATTTTTTTTCTGACTGCGGTTTCAAAACCATGCACCAGAATCCACTTCTTTCAACTCAGTAATACATTTTGGATGTGTACCTAGAGTTTAAAGCAGAAAAAAACGGAACTTTTAGAATTTTCATTTTTTGACCAAAACGACAGCCCCGGGGGTTATAAACATGTTGATATGGTTGTGATTTTTTTTCTGACTGCGGTTTCAAAACCATGCACCAGAATCCACTTCTTTCAACTCAGTTATACATTTTGGATGTGTACCTAGAGTTTAAAGCAGAAAAAACGGAACTTTTAGAATTTTCATTTTTTGACCAAAACGACAGCCCCGGGGGTTATAAACATGTTGATATGGATGTGATTTTTTTTCTGACTGCGGTTTTAAAACCATGCACCAGAATCCACTTCTTTCAACTCAGTAATACATTTTGGATGTGTACCTAGAGTTTAAAGCAGAAAAAACGGAACTTTTAGAATTTTCATTTTTTGACCAAAACGACAGCCCCGGGGGTTATAAACATGTTGATATGGTTGTGATTTTTTTTCTGACTGCGGTTTCAAAACCATGCACCAGAATCCACTTCTTTCAACTCAGTTATACATTTTGGATGTGTACCTAGAGTTTAAAGCAGAAAAAACGGAACTTTTAGAATTTTCATTTTTTGACCAAAACGACAGCCCCGGGGGTTATAAACATGTTGATATGGATGTGATTTTTTTTCTGACTGCGGTTTTAAAACCATGCACCAGAATCCACTTCTTTCAACTCAGTAATACATTTTGGATGTGTACCTAGAGTTTAAAGCAGAAAAAACGGAACTTTTAGAATTTTCATTTTTTGACCAAAACGACAGCCCCGGGGGTTATAAACATGTTGATATGGTTGTGATTTTTTTTCTGACTGCGGTTTCAAAACCATGCACCAGAATCCACTTCTTTCAACTCAGTAATACATTTTGGATGTGTACCTAGAGTTTAAAGCAGAAAAACATGAACTTTTAGAATTTTCATTTTTTGACCAAAACGACAGCCCCGGGGGTTATTAACATGTTGATATGGTTGTGATTTTTTTTCTGACTGCGGTTTCAAAACCATGCACCAGAATCCACTTCTTTCAACTCAGTAATACATTTTGGATGTGTACCTAGAGTTTAAAGCAGAAAAAACGGAACTTTTAGAATTTTCATTTTTTGACCAAAACGACAGCCCCGGGGGTTATTAACATGTTGATATGGTTGTGATTTTTTTTCTGACTGCGGTTTCAAAACCATGCACCAGAATCCACTTCTTTCAACTCAGTAATACATTTTGGATGTGTACCTAGAGTTTAAAGCAGAAAAAACGGAACTTTTAGAATTTTCATTTTTTTACCAAAAGGACAGCCATCGGGGGTTATAAACATGTTGATATGGATGTGATTTTTTTTCTGACTGCGGTTTCAAAACCATGCACCAGAATCCACTTCTTTCAACTCAGTAATACATTTTGGATGTGTACCTAGAGTTTAAAGCAGAAAAAACGGAACTTTTAGAATTTTCATTTTTTGACCAAAACGACAGCCCCGGGGGTTATTAACATGTTGATATGGTTGTGATTTTTTTTTGACTGCGGTTTCAAAACCATGCACCAGAATCCACTTCTTTCAACTCAGTAATACATTTTGGATGTGTACCTAGAGTTTAAAGCAAAAAAACCTGAACTTTTAGAATTTTCATTTTTTGACCAAAACGACAGCCCCGGGGGTTATTAACATGTTGATATGGTTGTGATTTTTTTTCTGACTGCGGTTTCAAAACCATGCACCAGAATCCACTTCTTTCAACTCAGTAATACATTTTGGATGTGTACCTAGAGTTTAAAGCAGAAAAAACGGAACTTTTAGAATTTTCATTTTTTTACCAAAACGACAGCCCCGGGGGTTATAAACATGTTGATATGGTTGTGATTTTTTTTCTGACTGCGGTTTCAAAACCATGCACCAGAATCCACTTCTTTCAACTCAGTAATACATTTTGGATGTGTACCTAGAGTTTAAAGCAGAAAAAAACGGAACTTTTAGAATTTTCATTTTTTGACCAAAACGACAGCCCCGGGGGTTATAAACATGTTGATATGGTTGTGATTTTTTTTCTGACTGCGGTTTCAAAACCATGCACCAGAATCCACTTCTTTCAACTCAGTAATACATTTTGGATGTGTACCTAGAGTTTAAAGCAGAAAAAAAACGGAACTTTTAGAATTTTCATTTTTTGACCAAAACGACAGCCCCGGGGGTTATAAACATGTTGATATGGTTGTGATTTTTTTTCTGACTGCGGTTTCAAAACCATGCACCAGAATCCACTTCTTTCAACTCAGTAATACATTTTGGATGTGTACCTAGAGTTTAAAGCAGAAAAACATGAACTTTTAGAATTTTCATTTTTTGACCAAAACGACAGCCCCGGGGGTTATAAACATGTTGATATGGATGTGATTTTTTTTTCTGACTTCGGTTTCAAAACCATGCACCAGAATCCACTTCTTTCAACTCAGTAATAAATTTTGGATGTGTACCTAGAGTTTAAAGCAGAAAAAACGGAACTTTTAGAATTTTCATTTTTTGACCAAAACGACAGCCCCGGGGCTTATTAACATGTTGATATGGTTGTGATTTTTTTTCTGACTGCGGTTTCAAAACCATGCACCAGAATCCACTTCTTTCAACTCAGTAATACATTTTGGATGTGTACCTAGAGTTTAAAGCAGAAAAAACGGAACTTTTAGAATTTTCATTTTTTTACCAAAAGGACAGCCACCGGGGGTAATAAAAATGTTGATATGTATGTGATTTTTTTTATGACTGCGGTTTCAAAACCATGCACCATAATCCACTTCTTTCAACTTAGTAATACATTTTGGATGTGTACCTAGAGTTTAAAGCAGAAAAAACTGAACTTTTAGAATTTTCATTTTTTGACCAAAACGACAGCCCCGGGGATTATAAACATGTTGATATGGTTGTGATTTTTTTTCTGACTGCGGTTTCAAAACCATGCACCAGAATCCACTTCTTTCAACTCAGTTATAAATTTTGGATGTGTACCTAGAGTTTAAAGCAGAGAAAACTGAACTTTTAGAATTTTCATTTTTTGACCAAAACGACAGCCCCGGGGGTTATAAACATGTTGATAGGGATGTGATTTTTTTTCTGACTGCGGTTTTAAAACCATGCACCAGAATCCACTTCTTTCAACTCAGTAATACATTTTGGATGTGTACCTAGAGTTTAAAGCAGAAAAAACGGAACTTTTAGAATTTTCATTTTTTGACCAAAACGACAGCCCCGGGGGTTATAAACATGTTGATATGGTTGTGATTTTTTTCTGACTGCGGTTTCAAAACCATGCACCAGAATCCACTTCTTTCAACTCAGTTATACATTTTGGATGTATACCTAGAGTTTAAAGCAGAAAAAACGGAACTTTTAGAATTTTCATTTTTTGACCAAAACGACATCCCCCCGGGGGTTATTAACATGTTGATATGGTTGTGATTTTTTTTCTGACTGCGGTTTCAAAACCATGCACCAGAATCCACTTCTTTCAACTCAGTAATACATTTTGGATGTGTACCTAGAGTTTAAAGCAGAAAAAACGGAACTTTTAGAATTTTCATTTTTTGACCAAAACGACAGTCCCGGGGGTTATAAACATGTTGATATGGTTGTGATTTTTTTTCTGACTGCGGTTTCAAAACCATGCACCAGAATCCACTTCTTTCAACTCAGTAATACATTTTGGATGTGTACCTAGAGTTTAAAGCAGAAAAAACGGAACTTTTAGAATTTTCATTTTTTGACCAAAACGACAGTCCCGGGGGTTATAAACATGTTGATATGGTTGTGATTTTTTTTCTGACTGCGGTTTCAAAACCATGCACCAGAATCCACTTCTTTCAACTCAGTAAAACATTTAGGATGTGTACCTAGAGTTTAAAGCAGAAAAAACGGAACTTTTAGAATTTTCATTTTTTGACCAAAACGACAGCCCCGGGGGTTATAAACATGTTGATATGGTTGTGATTTTTTTTCTGACTGCGGTTTCAAAACCGTGCACCAGAATCCACTTCTTTCAACTCAGTAATACATTTTGGATGTGTACCTAGAGTTTAAAGCAGAAAAAAACGGAACTTTTAGAATTTTCATTTTTTGACCAAAACGACAGCCCCGGGGGTTATAAACATGTTGATATGGTTGTGATTTTTTTTCTGACTGCGGTTTCAAAACCATGCACCAGAATCCACTTCTTTCAACTCAGTAATACATTTTGGATGTGTACCTAGAGTTTAAAGCAGAAAAACATGAACTTTTAGAATTTTCATTTTTTGACCAAAACGACAGCCCCGGGGGTTATTAACATGTTGATATGGTTGTGATTTTTTTTCTGACTGCGGTTTCAAAACCATGCACCAGAATCCACTTCTTTCAACTCAGTAATACATTTTGGATGTGTACCTAGAGTTTAAAGCAGAAAAAACGGAACTTTTAGAATTTTCATTTTTTGACCAAAACGACAGCCCCGGGGGTTATAAACATGTTGATATGGTTGTGATTTTTTTTCTGACTGCGGTTTCAAAACCATGCACCAGAATCCACTTCTTTCAACTCAGTAATACATTTTGGATGTGTACCTAGAGTTTAAAGCAGAAAAAAACTGAACTTTTAGAATTTTCATTTTTTGACCAAAACGACAGCCCCAGGGGTTATAAACATGTTGATATGGTTGTGATTTTTTTTCTGACTGCGGTTTCAAAACCATGCACCAGAATCCACTTCTTTCAACTCAATAATACATTTTGGATGTGTACCTAGAGTTTAAAGCAGAAAAAAACGGAACTTTTAGAATTTTCATTTTTTGACCAAAACGACAGCCCCGGGGGTTATAAACATGTTGATATGGTTGTGATTTTTTTTCTGACTGCGGTTTCAAAACCATGCACCAGAATCCACTTCTTTCAACTCAGTAATACATTTTGGATGTGTACCTAGAGTTTAAAGCAGAAAAACATGAACTTTTAGAATTTTCATTTTTTGACCAAAACGACAGCCCCGGGGGTTATTAACATGTTGATATGGTTGTGATTTTTTTTCTGACTGCGGTTTCAAAACCATGCACCAGAATCCACTTCTTTCAACTCAGTAATACATTTTGGATGTGTACCTAGAGTTTAAAGCAGAAAAAAACGGATCTTTTAGAATTTTCATTTTTTGACCAAAACGACAGCCCCGGGGGTTATAAACATGTTGATATGGTTGTGATTTTTTTTCTGACTGCGGTTTTAAAACCATGCACCAGAATCCACTTCTTTCAACTCAGTAATACATTTTGGATGTGTACCTAGAGTTAAAAGCAGAAAAACATGAACTTTTAGAATTTTCATTTTTTGACCAAAACGACAGCCCCGGGGGTTATTAACATGTTGATATGGTTGTGATTTTTTTTCTGACTGCGGTTTCAAAACCATGCACCAGAATCCACTTCTTTCAACTCAGTAATACATTTTGGATGTGTACCTAGAGTTTAATGCAGAAAAAACTGAACTTTTAGAATTTTCATTTTTTGACCAAAACGACAGCCCCGGGGGTTATTAACATGTTGATATGGTTGTGATTTTTTTTTCTGACTGCGGTTTCAAAACCATGCACCAGAATCCACTTCTTTCAACTCAGTAATACATTTTGGATGTGTACCTAGAGTTTAAAGCAGAAAAAACGGAACTTTTAGAATTTTCATTTTTTGACCAAAACGACAGCCCCGGGGGTTATAAACATGTTGATATGGTTGTGATTTTTTTTCTGACTGCGGTTTCAAAACCATGCACCAGAATCCACTTCTTTCAACTCAGTAATACATTTTGGATGTGTACCTAGAGTTTAAAGCAGAAAAAACGGAACTTTTAGAATTTTCATTTTTTGACCAAAACGACAGCCCCGGGGGTTATTAACATGTTGATATGGTTGTGATTTTTTTTTCTGACTGCGGTTTCAAAACCATGCACCAGAATCCACTTCTTTCAACTCAGTAATACATTTTGGATGTGTACCTAGAGTTTAAAGCAGAAAAAACGGAACTTTTAGAATTTTCATTTTTTGACCAAAACGACAGCCCCGGGGGTTATAAACATGTTGATATGGTTGTGATTTTTTTTCTGACTGCGGTTTCAAAACCATGCACCAGAATCCACTTCTTTCAACTCAGTAATACATTTTGGATGTGTACCTAGAGTTTAAAGCAGAAAAAAACGGAACTTTTAGAATTTTCATTTTTTGACCAAAACGACAGCCCCGGGGGTTATAAACATGTTGATATGGTTGTGATTTTTTTCTGACTGCGGTTTCAAAACCATGCACCAGAATCCACTTCTTTCAACTCAGTAATACATTTTGGATGTGTACCTAGAGTTTAAAGCAGAAAAACATGAACTTTTAGAATTTTCATTTTTTGACCAAAACGACAGCCCCGGGGGTTATAAACATGTTGATATGGATGTGATTTTTTTTCTGACTGCGGTTTCAAAACCATGCACCAGAATCCACTTCTTTCAACTCAGTAATACATTTTGGATGTGTACCTAGAGTTTAAAGCAGAAAAACATGAACTTTTAGAATTTTCATTTTTTGACCAAAACGACAGCCCCGGGGGTTATTAACATGTTGATATGGTTGTGATTTTTTTTCTGACTGCGGTTTCAAAACCATGCACCAGAATCCACTTCTTTCAACTCAGTAATACATTTTGGATGTGTACCTAGAGTTTAATGCAGAAAAAACTGAACTTTTAGAATTTTCATTTTTTGACCAAAACGACAGCCCCGGGGGTTATTAACATGTTGATATGGTTGTGATTTTTTTTCTGACTGCGGTTTCAAAACCATGCACCAGAATCCACTTCTTTCAACTCAGTAATACATTTTGGATGTGTACCTAGAGTTTAAAGCAGAAAAAACGGAACTTTTAGAATTTTCATTTTTTGACCAAAACGACAGCCCCGGGGGTTATAAACATGTTGATATGGTTGTGATTTTTTTTCTGACTGCGGTTTCAAAACCATGCACCAGAATCCACTTCTTTCAACTCAGTAATACATTTTGGATGTGTACCTAGAGTTTAAAGCAGAAAAAAACGGAACTTTTAGAATTTTCATTTTTTGACCAAAACGACAGCCCCGGGGGTTATTAACATGTTGATATGGTTGTGATTTTTTTTCTGACTGCGGTTTCAAAACCATGCACCAGAATCCACTTCTTTCAACTCAGTAATACATTTTGGATGTGTACCTAGAGTTTAAAGCAGAAAAAAACGGAACTTTTAGAATTTTCATTTTTTGACCAAAACGACAGCCCCGGGGCTTATAAACATGTTGATATGGTTGTGATTTTTTTTCTGACTGCGGTTTCAAAACCATGCACCAGAATCCACTTCTTTCAACTCAGTAATACATTTTGGATGTGTACCTAGAGTTTAAAGCAGAAAAACATGAACTTTTAGAATTTTCATTTTTTGACCAAAACGACAGCCCCGGGGGTTATAAACATGTTGATATGGATGTGATTTTTTTTCTGACTTCGGTTTCAAAACCATGCACCAGAATCCACTTCTTTCAACTCAGTAATACATTTTGGATGTGTACCTAGAGTTTAAAGCAGAAAAAACGGAACTTTTAGAATTTTCATTTTTTTACCAAAAGGACAGCCACCGGGGGAAATAAAAATGTTGATATGTATGTGATTTTTTTTATGACTGCGGTTTCAAAACCATGCACCAGAATCCACTTCTTTCAACTCAGTAATACATTTTGGATGTGTACCTAGAGTTTAAAGCAGAAAAACATGAACTTTTAGAATTTTCATTTTTTGACCAAAACGACAGCCCCGGGGTTAATAAACATGTTGATATGGATGTGATTTTTTTTCTGACTTCGGTTTCAAAACCATGCACCAGAATCCACTTCTTTCAACTCAGTAATACATTTTGGATGTGTACCTAGAGTTTAAAGCAGAAAAAACGGAACTTTTAGAATTTTCATTTTTTTGACCAAAACGACAGCCCCAAGGGTTATTAACATGTTGATATGGTTGTGATTTTTTTTCTGACTGCGGTTTCAAAACCATGCACCAGAATACACTTCTTTCAACTCAGTAATACATTTTGGATGTGTACCTAGAGTTTAAAGCAGAAAAAACGGAACTTTTAGAATTTTCATTTTTTGACCAAAACGACAGCCCCGGGGGTTATTAACATGTTGATATGGTTGTGATTTTTTTCTGACTGCGGTTTCAAAACCATGCACCAGAATCCACTTCTTTCAACTCAGTAATACATTTTGGATGTGTACCTAGAGTTTAAAGCAGAAAAAACGGAACTTTTAGAATTTTCATTTTTTTACCAAAAGGACAGCCACCGGGGGAAATAAAAATGTTGATATGTATGTGATTTTTTTTATGACTGCGGTTTCAAAACCATGCACCATAATCCACTTCTTTCAACTTAGTAATACATTTTGGATGTGTACCTAGAGTTTAAAGCAGAAAAAAACGGAACTTTTAGAATTTTCATTTTTTGACCAAAACGACAGCCCCGGGGGTTATAAACATGTTGATATGGTTGTGATTTTTTTTCTGACTGCGGTTTCAAAACCATGCACCAGAATCCACTTCTTTCAACTCAGTTATACATTTTGGATGTGTACCTAGAGTTTAAAGCAGAAAAAACTGAACTTTTAGAATTTTCATTTTTTGACCAAAACGACAGCCCCGGGGGTTATAAACATGTTGATATGGATGTGATTTTTTTTCTGACTGCGGTTTTAAAACCATGCACCAGAATCCACTTCTTTCAACTCAGTAATACATTTTGGATGTGTACCTAGAGTTTAAAGCAGAAAAAACGGAACTTTTAGAATTTTCATTTTTTGACCAAAACGACAGCCCCGGGGGTTATAAACATGTTGATATGGTTGTGATTTTTTTTCTGACTGCGGTTTCAAAACCATGCACCAGAATCCACTTCTTTCAACTCAGTAATACATTTTGGATGTGTACCTAGAGTTTAAAGCAGAAAAAACGGAACTTTTAGAATTTTCATTTTTTGACCAAAACGACAGCCCCGGGGGTTATAAACATGTTGATATGGTTGTGATTTTTTTTCTGACTGCGGTTTCAAAACCATGCACCAGAATCCACTTCTTTCAACTCAGTAATACATTTTGGATGTGTACCTAGAGTTTAAAGCAGAAAAAAACGGAACTTTTAGAATTTTCATTTTTTGACCAAAACGACAGCCCTGGGGGTTATAAACATGTTGATATGGTTGTGATTTTTTTTCTGACTGCGGTTTCAAAACCATGCACCAGAATCCACTTCTTTCAACTCAGTAATACATTTTGGATGTGTACCTAGAGTTTAAAGCAGAAAAAAACGGAACTTTTAGAATTTTCATTTTTTGACCAAAACGACAGCCCCGGGGGTTATAAACATGTTGATATGGTTGTGATTTTTTTTCTGACTGCGGTTTCAAAACCATGCACCAGAATCCACTTCTTTCAACTCAGTAATACATTTTGGATGTGTACCTAGAGTTTAAAGCAGAAAAAAACGGAACTTTTAGAATTTTCATTTTTTGACCAAAACGACAGCCCCGGGGGTTATAAACATGTTGATATGGTTGTGATTTTTTTTCTGACTGCGGTTTCAAAACCATGCACCAGAATCCACTTCTTTCAACTCAGTTATACATTTTGGATGTGTACCTAGAGTTTAAAGCAGAAAAAACGGAACTTTTAGAATTTTCATTTTTTGACCAAAACGACAGCCCCGGGGGTTATAAACATGTTGATATGGATGTGATTTTTTTTCTGACTGCGGTTTTAAAACCATGCACCAGAATCCACTTCTTTCAACTCAGTAATACATTTTGGATGTGTACCTAGAGTTTAAAGCAGAAAAAACGGAACTTTTAGAATTTTCATTTTTTGACCAAAACGACAGCCCCGGGGGTTATAAACATGTTGATATGGTTGTGATTTTTTTTCTGACTGCGGTTTCAAAACCATGCACCAGAATCCACTTCTTTCAACTCAGTAATACATTTTGGATGTGTACCTAGAGTTTAAAGCAGAAAAACATGAACTTTTAGAATTTTCATTTTTTGACCAAAACGACAGCCCCGGGGGTTATTAACATGTTGATATGGTTGTGATTTTTTTTCTGACTGCGGTTTCAAAACCATGCACCAGAATCCACTTCTTTCAACTCAGTAATACATTTTGGATGTGTACCTAGAGTTTAAAGCAGAAAAAAACGGAACTTTTAGAATTTTCATTTTTTGACCAAAACGACAGCCCCGGGGGTTATAAACATGTTGATATGGTTGTGATTTTTTTTCTGACTGCGGTTTCAAAACCATGCACCAGAATCCACTTCTTTCAACTCAGTAATACATTTTGGATGTGTACCTAGAGTTTAAAGCAGAAAAAAACGGAACTTTTAGAATTTTCATTTTTTGACCAAAACGACAGCCCCGGGGGTTATAAACATGTTGATATGGTTGTGATTTTTTTTCTGACTGCGGTTTCAAAACCATGCACCAGAATCCACTTCTTTCAACTCAGTTATACATTTTGGATGTGTACCTAGAGTTTAAAGCAGAAAAAACGGAACTTTTAGAATTTTCATTTTTTGACCAAAACGACAGCCCCGGGGGTTATAAACATGTTGATATGGATGTGATTTTTTTTCTGACTGCGGTTTTAAAACCATGCACCAGAATCCACTTCTTTCAACTCAGTAATACATTTTGGATGTGTACCTAGAGTTTAAAGCAGAAAAAACGGAACTTTTAGAATTTTCATTTTTTGACCAAAACGACAGCCCCGGGGGTTATAAACATGTTGATATGGTTGTGATTTTTTTTCTGACTGCGGTTTCAAAACCATGCACCAGAATCCACTTCTTTCAACTCAGTAATACATTTTGGATGTGTACCTAGAGTTTAAAGCAGAAAAACATGAACTTTTAGAATTTTCATTTTTTGACCAAAACGACAGCCCCGGGGTTAATAAACATGTTGATATGGATGTGATTTTTTTTCTGACTTCGGTTTCAAAACCATGCACCAGAATCCACTTCTTTCAACTCAGTAATACATTTTGGATGTGTACCTAGAGTTTAAAGCAGAAAAAACGGAACTTTTAGAATTTTCATTTTTTTGACCAAAACGACAGCCCCGGGGGTTATTAACATGTTGATATGGTTGTGATTTTTTTTCTGACTGCGGTTTCAAAACCATGCACCAGAATACACTTCTTTCAACTCAGTAATACATTTTGGATGTGTACCTAGAGTTTAAAGCAGAAAAAACGGAACTTTTAGAATTTTCATTTTTTGACCAAAACGACAGCCCCGGGGGTTATTAACATGTTGATATGGTTGTGATTTTTTTCTGACTGCGGTTTCAAAACCATGCACCAGAATCCACTTCTTTCAACTCAGTAATACATTTTGGATGTGTACCTAGAGTTTAAAGCAGAAAAAACGGAACTTTTAGAATTTTCATTTTTTTACCAAAAGGACAGCCACCGGGGGAAATAAAAATGTTGATATGTATGTGATTTTTTTTATGACTGCGGTTTCAAAACCATGCACCATAATCCACTTCTTTCAACTTAGTAATACATTTTGGATGTGTACCTAGAGTTTAAAGCAGAAAAAAACGGAACTTTTAGAATTTTCATTTTTTGACCAAAACGACAGCCCCGGGGGTTATAAACATGTTGATATGGTTGTGATTTTTTTTCTGACTGCGGTTTCAAAACCATGCACCAGAATCCACTTCTTTCAACTCAGTTATACATTTTGGATGTGTACCTAGAGTTTAAAGCAGAAAAAACGGAACTTTTAGAATTTTCATTTTTTGACCAAAACGACAGCCCCGGGGGTTATAAACATGTTGATATGGATGTGATTTTTTTTCTGACTGCGGTTTTAAAACCATGCACCAGAATCCACTTCTTTCAACTCAGTAATACATTTTGGATGTGTACCTAGAGTTTAAAGCAGAAAAAACGGAACTTTTAGAATTTTCATTTTTTGACCAAAACGACAGCCCCGGGGGTTATAAACATGTTGATATGGTTGTGATTTTTTTTCTGACTGCGGTTTCAAAACCATGCACCAGAATCCACTTCTTTCAACTCAGTAATACATTTTGGATGTGTACCTAGAGTTTAAAGCAGAAAAAACGGAACTTTTAGAATTTTCATTTTTTGACCAAAACGACAGCCCCGGGGGTTATAAACATGTTGATATGGTTGTGATTTTTTTTCTGACTGCGGTTTCAAAACCATGCACCAGAATCCACTTCTTTCAACTCAGTAATACATTTTGGATGTGTACCTAGAGTTTAAAGCAGAAAAAAACGGAACTTTTAGAATTTTCATTTTTTGACCAAAACGACAGCCCTGGGGGTTATAAACATGTTGATATGGTTGTGATTTTTTTTCTGACTGCGGTTTCAAAACCATGCACCAGAATCCACTTCTTTCAACTCAGTAATACATTTTGGATGTGTACCTAGAGTTTAAAGCAGAAAAAAACGGAACTTTTAGAATTTTCATTTTTTGACCAAAACGACAGCCCCGGGGGTTATAAACATGTTGATATGGTTGTGATTTTTTTTCTGACTGCGGTTTCAAAACCATGCACCAGAATCCACTTCTTTCAACTCAGTAATACATTTTGGATGTGTACCTAGAGTTTAAAGCAGAAAAAAACGGAACTTTTAGAATTTTCATTTTTTGACCAAAACGACAGCCCCGGGGGTTATAAACATGTTGATATGGTTGTGATTTTTTTTCTGACTGCGGTTTCAAAACCATGCACCAGAATCCACTTCTTTCAACTCAGTTATACATTTTGGATGTGTACCTAGAGTTTAAAGCAGAAAAAACGGAACTTTTAGAATTTTCATTTTTTGACCAAAACGACAGCCCCGGGGGTTATAAACATGTTGATATGGATGTGATTTTTTTTCTGACTGCGGTTTTAAAACCATGCACCAGAATCCACTTCTTTCAACTCAGTAATACATTTTGGATGTGTACCTAGAGTTTAAAGCAGAAAAAACGGAACTTTTAGAATTTTCATTTTTTGACCAAAACGACAGCCCCGGGGGTTATAAACATGTTGATATGGTTGTGATTTTTTTTCTGACTGCGGTTTCAAAACCATGCACCAGAATCCACTTCTTTCAACTCAGTAATACATTTTGGATGTGTACCTAGAGTTTAAAGCAGAAAAACATGAACTTTTAGAATTTTCATTTTTTGACCAAAACGACAGCCCCGGGGGTTATTAACATGTTGATATGGTTGTGATTTTTTTTCTGACTGCGGTTTCAAAACCATGCACCAGAATCCACTTCTTTCAACTCAGTAATACATTTTGGATGTGTACCTAGAGTTTAAAGCAGAAAAAAACGGAACTTTTAGAATTTTCATTTTTTGACCAAAACGACAGCCCCGGGGGTTATAAACATGTTGATATGGTTGTGATTTTTTTTCTGACTGCGGTTTCAAAACCATGCACCAGAATCCACTTCTTTCAACTCAGTAATACATTTTGGATGTGTACCTAGAGTTTAAAGCAGAAAAAAACGGAACTTTTAGAATTTTCATTTTTTGACCAAAACGACAGCCCCGGGGGTTATAAACATGTTGATATGGTTGTGATTTTTTTTCTGACTGCGGTTTCAAAACCATGCACCAGAATCCACTTCTTTCAACTCAGTTATACATTTTGGATGTGTACCTAGAGTTTAAAGCAGAAAAAACGGAACTTTTAGAATTTTCATTTTTTGACCAAAACGACAGCCCCGGGGGTTATAAACATGTTGATATGGATGTGATTTTTTTTCTGACTGCGGTTTTAAAACCATGCACCAGAATCCACTTCTTTCAACTCAGTAATACATTTTGGATGTGTACCTAGAGTTTAAAGCAGAAAAAACGGAACTTTTAGAATTTTCATTTTTTGACCAAAACGACAGCCCCGGGGGTTATAAACATGTTGATATGGTTGTGATTTTTTTTCTGACTGCGGTTTCAAAACCATGCACCAGAATCCACTTCTTTCAACTCAGTAATACATTTTGGATGTGTACCTAGAGTTTAAAGCAGAAAAACATGAACTTTTAGAATTTTCATTTTTTGACCAAAACGACAGCCCCGGGGGTTATTAACATGTTGATATGGTTGTGATTTTTTTTCTGACTGCGGTTTCAAAACCATGCACCAGAATCCACTTCTTTCAACTCAGTAATACATTTTGGATGTGTACCTAGAGTTTAAAGCAGAAAAAAACGGAACTTTTAGAATTTTCATTTTTTGACCAAAACGACAGCCCCGGGGGTTATAAACATGTTGATATGGTTGTGATTTTTTTTCTGACTGCAGTTTCAAAACCATGCACCAGAATCCACTTCTTTCAACTCAGTAATACATTTTGGATGTGTACCTAGAGTTTAAAGCAGAAAAAAACGGAACTTTTAGAATTTTCATTTTTTGACCAAAACGACAGCCCCGGGGGTTATAAACATGTTGATATGGTTGTGATTTTTTTTCTGACTGCGGTTTCAAAACCATGCACCAGAATCCACTTCTTTCAACTCAGTTATACATTTTGGATGTGTACCTAGAGTTTAAAGCAGAAAAAACGGAACTTTTAGAATTTTCATTTTTTGACCAAAACGACAGCCCCGGGGGTTATAAACATGTTGATATGGATGTGATTTTTTTTCTGACTGCGGTTTTAAAACCATGCACCAGAATCCACTTCTTTCAACTCAGTAATACATTTTGGATGTGTACCTAGAGTTTAAAGCAGAAAAAACGGAACTTTTAGAATTTTCATTTTTTGACCAAAACGACAGCCCCGGGGGTTATAAACATGTTGATATGGTTGTGATTTTTTTTCTGACTGCGGTTTCAAAACCATGCACCAGAATCCACTTCTTTCAACTCAGTAATACATTTTGGATGTGTACCTAGAGTTTAAAGCAGAAAAAAACGGAACTTTTAGAATTTTCATTTTTTGACCAAAACGACAGCCCCGGGGATTATAAACATGTTGATATGGTTGTGATTTTTTTTCTGACTGCGGTTTCAAAACCATGCACCAGAATCCACTTCTTTCAACTCAGTAATACATTTTGGATGTGTACCTAGAGTTTAAAGCAGAAAAAAACGGAACTTTTAGAATTTTCATTTTTTTGACCAAAACGACAGCCCCGGGGGTTATAAACATGTTGATATGGTTGTGATTTTTTTTCTGACTGCGGTTTCAAAACCATGCACCAGAATCCACTTCTTTCAACTCAGTAATACATTTTGGATGTGTACCTAGAGTTTAAAGCAGAAAAACATGAACTTTTAGAATTTTCATTTTTTGACCAAAACGACAGCCCCGGGGGTTATTAACATGTTGATATGGTTGTGATTTTTTTTCTGACTGCGGTTTCAAAACCATGCACCAGAATCCACTTCTTTCAACTCAGTAATACATTTTGGATGTGTACCTAGAGTTTAAAGCAGAAAAAACTGAACTTTTAGAATTTTCATTTTTTGACCAAAACGACAGCCCCGGGGGTTATAAACATGTTGATATGGTTGTGATTTTTTTTCTGACTGCGGTTTCAAAACCATGCACCAGAATCCACTTCTTTCAACTCAGTAATACATTTTGGATGTGTACCTAGAGTTTAAAGCAGAAAAACATGAACTTTTAGAATTTTCATTTTTTGACCAAAACGACAGCCCCGGGGCTTATTAACATGTTGATATGGTTGTGATTTTTTTTCTGACTGCGGTTTCAAAACCATGCACCAGAATCCACTTCTTTCAACTCAGTAATACATTTTGGATGTGTACCTAGAGTTTAAAGCAGAAAAAACGGAACTTTTAGAATTTTCATTTTTTTACCAAAAGGACAGCCACCGGGGGAAATAAAAATGTTGATATGTATGTGATTTTTTTTATGACTGCGGTTTCAAAACCATGCACCATAATCCACTTCTTTCAACTTAGTAATACATTTTGGATGTGTACCTAGAGTTTAAAGCAGAAAAAACTGAACTTTTAGAATTTTCATTTTTTGACCAAAACGACAGCCCCGGGGGTTATAAACATGTTGATATGGTTGTGATTTTTTTTCTGACTGCGGTTTCAAAACCATGCACCAGAATCCACTTCTTTCAACTCAGTTATAAATTTTGGATGTGTACCTAGAGTTTAAAGCAGAGAAAACTGAACTTTTAGAATTTTCATTTTTTGACCAAAACGACAGCCCCGGGGGTTATAAACATGTTGATAGGGATGTGATTTTTTTTCTGACTGCGGTTTTAAAACCATGCACCAGAATCCACTTCTTTCAACTCAGTTATACATTTTGGATGTATACCTAGAGTTTAAAGCAGAAAAAACGGAACTTTTAGAATTTTCATTTTTTGACCAAAACGACATCCCCCCGGGGGTTATTAACATGTTGATATGGTTGTGATTTTTTTTCTGACTGCGGTTTCAAAACCATGCACCAGAATCCACTTCTTTCAACTCAGTAATACATTTTGGATGTGTACCTAGAGTTTAAAGCAGAAAAAACGGAACTTTTAGAATTTTCATTTTTTGACCAAAACGACAGTCCCGGGGGTTATAAACATGTTGATATGGTTGTGATTTTTTTTCTGACTGCGGTTTCAAAACCATGCACCAGAATCCACTTCTTTCAACTCAGTAAAACATTTAGGATGTGTACCTAGAGTTTAAAGCAGAAAAAACGGAACTTTTAGAATTTTCATTTTTTGACCAAAACGACAGCCCCGGGGGTTGTAAACATGTTGATATGGTTGTGATTATTTTTCTGACTGCGGTTTCAAAACCGTGCACCAGAATCCACTTCTTTCAACTCAGTAATACATTTTGGATGTGTACCTAGAGTTTAAAGCAGAAAAAAACGGAACTTTTAGAATTTTCATTTTTTGACCAAAACGACAGCCCCGGGGGTTATAAACATGTTGATATGGTTGTGATTTTTTTTCTGACTGCGGTTTCAAAACCATGCACCAGAATCCACTTCTTTCAACTCAGTAATACATTTTGGATGTGTACCTAGAGTTTAAAGCAGAAAAACATGAACTTTTAGAATTTTCATTTTTTGACCAAAACGACAGCCCCGGGGGTTATTAACATGTTGATATGGTTGTGATTTTTTTTCTGACTGCGGTTTCAAAACCATGCACCAGAATCCACTTCTTTCAACTCAGTAATACATTTTGGATGTGTACCTAGAGTTTAAAGCAGAAAAAACTGAACTTTTAGAATTTTAATTTTTTGACCAAAACGACAGCCCCGGGGGTTATTAACATGTTGATATGGTTGTGATTTTTTTTCTGACTGTGGTTTCAAAACCATGCACCAGAATCCACTTCTTTCAACTCAGTAATACATTTTGGATGTGTACCTAGAGTTTAAAGCAGAAAAAAACGGAACTTTTAGAATTTTCATTTTTTGACCAAAACGACAGCCCCAGGGGTTATAAACATGTTGATATGGTTGTGATTTTTTTTCTGACTGCGGTTTCAAAACCATGCACCAGAATCCACTTCTTTCAACTCAATAATACATTTTGGATGTGTACCTAGAGTTTAAAGCAGAAAAAAACGGAACTTTTAGAATTTTCATTTTTTGACCAAAACGACAGCCCCGGGGGTTATAAACATGTTGATATGGTTGTGATTTTTTTTCTGACTGCGGTTTCAAAACCATGCACCAGAATCCACTTCTTTCAACTCAGTAATACATTTTGGATGTGTACCTAGAGTTTAAAGCAGAAAAACATGAACTTTTAGAATTTTCATTTTTTGACCAAAACGACAGCCCCGGGGGTTATTAACATGTTGATATGGTTGTGATTTTTTTTCTGACTGCGGTTTCAAAACCATGCACCAGAATCCACTTCTTTCAACTCAGTAATACATTTTGGATGTGTACCTAGAGTTTAAAGCAGAAAAAAACGGATCTTTTAGAATTTTCATTTTTTGACCAAAACGACAGCCCCAGGGGTTATAAACATGTTGATATGGTTGTGATTTTTTTTCTGACTGCGGTTTTAAAACCATGCACCAGAATCCACTTCTTTCAACTCAGTAATACATTTTGGATGTGTACCTAGAGTTTAAAGCAGAAAAACATGAACTTTTAGAATTTTCATTTTTTGACCAAAACGACAGCCCCGGGGGTTATTAACATGTTGATATGGTTGTGATTTTTTTTCTGACTGCGGTTTCAAAACCATGCACCAGAATCCACTTCTTTCAACTCAGTAATACATTTTGGATGTGTACCTAGAGTTTAATGCAGAAAAAACTGAACTTTTAGAATTTTCATTTTTTGACCAAAACGACAGCCCCGGGGGTTATTAACATGTTGATATGGTTGTGATTTTTTTTCTGACTGCGGTTTCAAAACCATGCACCAGAATCCACTTCTTTCAACTCAGTAATACATTTTGGATGTGTACCTAGAGTTTAAAGCAGAAAAAACGGAACTTTTAGAATTTTCATTTTTTGACCAAAACGACAGCCCCGGGGGTTATAAACATGTTGATATGGTTGTGATTTTTTTTCTGACTGCGGTTTCAAAACCATGCACCAGAATCCACTTCTTTCAACTCAGTAATACATTTTGGATGTGTACCTAGAGTTCAAAGCAGAAAAAAACGGAACTTTTAGAATTTTCATTTTTTGACCAAAACGACAGCCCCGGGGGTTATAAACATGTTGATATGGTTGTGATTTTTTTTCTGACTGCGGTTTCAAAACCATGCACCAGAATCCACTTCTTTCAACTCAGTAATACATTTTGGATGTGTACCTAGAGTTTAAAGCAGAAAAAAACGGAACTTTTAGAATTTTCATTTTTTGACCAAAACGACAGCCCCGGGGGTTATAAACATGTTGATATGGTTGTGATTTTTTTTCTGACTGCGGTTTCAAAACCATGCACCAGAATCCACTTCTTTCAACTCAGTAATACATTTTGGATGTGTACCTAGAGTTTAAAGCAGAAAAAACGGAACTTTTAGATTTTTCATTTTTTGACCAAAACGACAGCCCCCGGGGTTATTAACATGTTGATATGGTTGTGATTTTTTTTCTGACTGCGGTTTCAAAACCATGCACCAGAATTCACTTCTTTCAACTCAGTAATACATTTTGGATGTGTACCTAGAGTTTAAAGCAGAAAAAACGGAACTTTTAGAATTTTCATTTTTTTACCAAAAGGACAGCCACCGGGGGAAATAAACATGTTGATATGGATGTGATTTTTTTTCTGACTTCGGTTTCAAAACCATGCACCAGAATCCACTTCTTTCAACTCAGTAATACATTTTGGATGTGTACCTAGAGTTTAAAGCAGAAAAAACGGAACTTTTAGAATTTTCATTTTTTTGACCAAAACGACAGCCCCGGGGGTTATTAACATGTTGATATGGTTGTGATTTTTTTTCTGACTGCGGTTTCAAAACCATGCACCAGAATACACTTCTTTCAACTCAGTAATACATTTTGGATGTGTACCTAGAGTTTAAAGCAGAAAAAACGGAACTTTTAGAATTTTCATTTTTTGACCAAAACGGCAGCCCCGGGGGTTATTAACATGTTGATATGGTTGTGATTTTTTTCTGACTGCGGTTTCAAAACCATGCACCAGAATCCACTTCTTTCAACTCAGTAATACATTTTGGATGTGTACCTAGAGTTTAAAGCAGAAAAAAACGGAACTTTTAGAATTTTCATTTTTTGACCAAAACGATAGCCCCGGGGGTTATAAACATGTTGATATGGATGTGATTTTTTTTCTGACTGCGGTTTTAAAACCATGCACCAGAATCCACTTCTTTCAACTCAGTAATACATTTTGGATGTGTACCTAGAGTTTAAAGCAGAAAAAACGGAACTTTTAGAATTTTCATTTTTTGACCAAAACGACAGCCCCGGGGGTTATAAACATGTTGATATGGTTGTGATTTTTTTTTCTGACTGCGGTTTCAAAACCATGCACCAGAATCCACTTCTTTCAACTCAGTAATACATTTTGGATGTGTATCTAGAGTTTAAAGCAGAAAAAACGGAACTTTTAGAATTTTCATTTTTTGACCAAAACGACAGCCCCGGGGGTTATAAACATGTTGATATGGTTGTGATTTTTTTTCTGACTGCGGTTTCAAAACCATGCACCAGAATCCACTTCTTTCAACTCAGTAATACATTTTGGATGTGTACCTAGAGTTTAAAGCAGAAAAAAACGGAACTTTTAGAATTTTCATTTTTTGACCAAAACGACAGCCCTGGGGGTTATAAACATGTTGATATGGTTGTGATTTTTTTTCTGACTGCGGTTTCAAAACCATGCACCAGAATCCACTTCTTTCAACTCAGTAATACATTTTGGATGTGTACCTAGAGTTTAAAGCAGAAAAAAACGGAACTTTTAGAATTTTCATTTTTTGACCAAAACGACAGCCCCGGGGGTTATAAACATGTTGATATGGTTGTGATTTTTTTTCTGACTGCGGTTTCAAAACCATGCACCAGAATCCACTTCTTTCAACTCAGTAATAAATTTTGGATGTGTACCTAGAGTTTAAAGCAGAAAAAAACGGAACTTTTAGAATTTTCATTTTTTGACCAAAACGACAGCCCCGGGGGTTATAAACATGTTGATATGGTTGTGATTTTTTTTCTGACTGCGGTTTCAAAACCATGCACCAGAATCCACTTCTTTCAACTCAGTTATACATTTTGGATGTGTACCTAGAGTTTAAAGCAGAAAAAACGGAACTTTTAGAATTTTCATTTTTTGACCAAAACGACAGCCCCGGGGGTTATAAACATGTTGATATGGATGTGATTTTTTTTCTGACTGCGGTTTTAAAACCATGCACCAGAATCCACTTCTTTCAACTCAGTAATACATTTTGGATGTGTACCTAGAGTTTAAAGCAGAAAAAACGGAACTTTTAGAATTTTCATTTTTTGACCAAAACGACAGCCCCGGGGGTTATAAACATGTTGATATGGTTGTGATTTTTTTTCTGACTGCGGTTTCAAAACCATGCACCAGAATCCACTTCTTTCAACTCAGTTATACATTTTGGATGTGTACCTAGAGTTTAAAGCAGAAAAAACGGAACTTTTAGAATTTTCATTTTTTGACCAAAACGACAGCCCCGGGGATTATAAACATGTTGATATGGATGTGATTTTTTTTCTGACTGCGGTTTTAAAACCATGCACCAGAATCCACTTCTTTCAACTCAGTAATACATTTTGGATGTGTACCTAGAGTTTAAAGCAGAAAAAACGGAACTTTTAGAATTTTCATTTTTTGACCAAAACGACAGCCCCGGGGGTTATAAACATGTTGATATGGTTGTGATTTTTTTTCTGACTGCGGTTTCAAAACCATGCACCAGAATCCACTTCTTTCAACTCAGTAATACATTTTGGATGTGTACCTAGAGTTTAAAGCAGAAAAACATGAACTTTTAGAATTTTCATTTTTTGACCAAAACGACAGCCCCGGGGGTTATTAACATGTTGATATGGTTGTGATTTTTTTTCTGACTGCGGTTTCAAAACCATGCACCAGAATCCACTTCTTTCAACTCAGTAATACATTTTGGATGTGTACCTAGAGTTTAAAGCAGAAAAAAACGGAACTTTTAGAATTTTCATTTTTTTACCAAAAGGACAGCCACCGGGGAAAATAAAAATGTTGATATGTATGTGATTTTTTTTATGACTGCGGTTTCAAAACCATGCACCATAATCCACTTCTTTCAACTTAGTAATACATTTTGGATGTGTACCTAGAGTTTAAAGCAGAAAAAACTGAACTTTTAGAATTTTCATTTTTTGACCAAAACGACAGCCCCGGGGGTTATAAACATGTTGATATGGTTGTGATTTTTTTTCTGACTGCGGTTTCAAAACCATGCACCAGAATCCACTTCTTTCAACTCAGTTATACATTTTGGATGTGTACCTAGAGTTTAAAGCAGAAAAAAACGGAACTTTTAGAATTTTCATTTTTTGACCAAAACGACAGCCCCGGGGGTTATAAACATGTTGATATGGTTGTGATTTTTTTTCTGACTGCGGTTTCAAAACCATGCACCAGAATCCACTTCTTTCAACTCAGTTATACATTTTGGATGTGTACCTAGAGTTTAAAGCAGAAAAAACGGAACTTTTAGAATTTTCATTTTTTGACCAAAACGACAGCCCCGGGGGTTATAAACATGTTGATATGGTTGTGATTTTTTTTCTGACTGCGGTTTCAAAACCATGCACCAGAATCCACTTCTTTCAACTCAGTTATACATTTTGGATGTGTACCTAGAGTTTAAAGCAGAAAAAACGGAACTTTTAGAATTTTCATTTTTTGACCAAAACGACAGCCCCGGGGATTATAAACATGTTGATATGGATGTGATTTTTTTTCTGACTGCGGTTTTAAAACCATGCACCAGAATCCACTTCTTTCAACTCAGTAATACATTTTGGATGTGTACCTAGAGTTTAAAGCAGAAAAAACGGAACTTTTAGAATTTTCATTTTTTGACCAAAACGACAGCCCCGGGGGTTATAAACATGTTGATATGGTTGTGATTTTTTTTCTGACTGCGGTTTCAAAACCATGCACCAGAATCCACTTCTTTCAACTCAGTAATACATTTTGGATGTGTACCTAGAGTTTAAAGCAGAAAAACATGAACTTTTAGAATTTTCATTTTTTGACCAAAACGACAGCCCCGGGGGTTATTAACATGTTGATATGGTTGTGATTTTTTTTCTGACTGCGGTTTCAAAACCATGCACCAGAATCCACTTCTTTCAACTCAGTAATACATTTTGGATGTGTACCTAGAGTTTAAAGCAGAAAAAAACGGAACTTTTAGAATTTTCATTTTTTTACCAAAAGGACAGCCACCGGGGGAAATAAAAATGTTGATATGTATGTGATTTTTTTTATGACTGCGGTTTCAAAACCATGCACCAGAATCCACTTCTTTCAACTTAGTAATACATTTTGGATTTGTACCTAGAGTTTAAAGCAGAAAAAACTGAACTTTTAGAATTTTCATTTTTTGACCAAAACGACAGCCCCGGGGGTTATAAACATGTTGATATGGTTGTGATTTTTTTTCTGACTGCGGTTTCAAAACCATGCACCAGAATCCACTTCTTTCAACTCAGTTATACATTTTGGATGTGTACGTAGAGTTTAAAGCAGAAAAAACTGAACTTTTAGAATTTTCATTTTTTGACCAAAACGACAGCCCCGGGGGTTATAAACATGTTGATATGGTTGTGATTTTTTTTCTGACTGCGGTTTCAAAACCATGCACCAGAATCCACTTCTTTCAACTCAGTAAAACATTTAGGATGTGTACCTAGAGTTTAAAGCAGAAAAAACTGAACTTTTAGAATTTTCATTTTTTGACCAAAACGACAGCCCCGGGGGTTATAAACATGTTGATATGGTTGTGATTTTTTTTCTGACTGCGGTTTCAAAACCATGCACCAGAATCCACTTCTTTCAACTCAGTTATACATTTTGGATGTGTACGTAGAGTTTAAAGCAGAAAAAACTGAACTTTTAGAATTTTCATTTTTTGACCAAAACGACAGCCCCGGGGGTTATAAACATGTTGATATGGTTGTGATTTTTTTTCTGACTGCGGTTTCAAAACCATGCACCAGAATCCACTTCTTTCAACTCAGTAAAACATTTAGGATGTGTACCTAGAGTTTAAAGCAGAAAAAACTGAACTTTTAGAATTTTCATTTTTTGACCAAAACGACAGCCCCGGGGGTTATAAACATGTTGATATGGTTGTGATTTTTTTTCTGACTGCGGTTTCAAAACCATGCACCAGAATCCACTTCTTTCAACTCAGTAATACATTTTGGATGTGTACCTAGAGTTTAAAGCAGAAAAAAACGGAACTTTTAGAATTTTCATTTTTTGACCAAAACGACAGCCCCGGGGTTTATAAACATGTTGATATGGTTGTGATTTTTTTTCTGACTGCGGTTTCAAAACCATGCACCAGAATCCACTTCTTTCAACTCAGTAATACATTTTGGATGTGTACCTAGAGTTTAAAGCAGAAAAAACGGAACTTTTAGAATTTTCATTTTTTGACCAAAACGACAGCCCCGGGGATTATAAACATGTTGATATGGTTGTGATTTTTTTTCTGACTGCGGTTTCAAAACCATGCACCAGAATCCACTTCTTTCAACTCAGTAATACATTTTGGATGTGTACCTAGAGTTTAAAGCAGAAAAAAACGGAACTTTTAGAATTTTCATTTTTTGACCAAAACGACAGCCCCGGGGGTTATAAACATGTTGATATGGTTGTGATTTTTTTTCTGACTGCGGTTTCAAAACCATGCACCAGAATCCACTTCTTTCAACTCAGTTATACATTTTGGATGTGTACCTAGAGTTTAAAGCAGAAAAAACGGAACTTTTAGAATTTTCATTTTTTGACCAAAACGACAGCCCCGGGGATTATAAACATGTTGATATGGATGTGATTTTTTTTCTGACTGCGGTTTTAAAACCATGCACCAGAATCCACTTCTTTCAACTCAGTAATACATTTTGGATGTGTACCTAGAGTTTAAAGCAGAAAAAACTGAACTTTTAGAATTTTCATTTTTTGACCAAAACGACAGCCCCGGGGGTTATAAACATGTTGATATGGTTGTGATTTTTTTTCTGACTGCGGTTTCAAAACCATGCACCAGAATCCACTTCTTTCAACTCAGTAATACATTTTGGATGTGTACCTAGAGTTTAAAGCAGAAAAACATGAACTTTTAGAATTTTCATTTTTTGACCAAAACGACAGCCCCGGGGGTTATTAACATGTTGATATGGTTGTGATTTTTTTTCTGACTGCGGTTTCAAAACCATGCACCAGAATCCACTTCTTTCAACTCAGTAATACATTTTGGATGTGTACCTAGAGTTTAAAGCAGAAAAAAACGGAACTTTTAGAATTTTCATTTTTTTACCAAAAGGACAGCCACCGGGGGAAATAAAAATGTTGATATGTATGTGATTTTTTTTATGACTGCGGTTTCAAAACCATGCACCATAATCCACTTCTTTCAACTTAGTAATACATTTTGGATGTGTACCTAGAGTTTAAAGCAGAAAAAACTGAACTTTTAGAATTTTCATTTTTTGACCAAAACGACAGCCCCGGGGGTTATAAACATGTTGATATGGTTGTGATTTTTTTTCTGACTGCGGTTTCAAAACCATGCACCAGAATCCACTTCTTTCAACTCAGTTATACATTTTGGATGTGTACGTAGAGTTTAAAGCAGAAAAAACTGAACTTTTAGAATTTTCATTTTTTGACCAAAACGACAGCCCCGGGGGTTATAAACATGTTGATATGGTTGTGATTTTTTTTCTGACTGCGGTTTCAAAACCATGCACCAGAATCCACTTCTTTCAACTCAGTAAAACATTTAGGATGTGTACCTAGAGTTTAAAGCAGAAAAAACGGAACTTTTAGAATTTTCATTTTTTGACCAAAACGACAGCCCCGGGGGTTATAAACATGTTGATATGGTTGTGATTTTTTTTCTGACTGCGGTTTCAAAACCATGCACCAGAATCAACTTCTTTCAACTCAGTAATACATTTTGGATGTGTACCTAGAGTTTAAAGCAGAAAAAACGGAACTTTTAGAATTTTCATTTTTTTACCAAAAGGACAGCCACCGGGGGAAATAAAAATGTTGATATGTATGTGATTTTTTTTATGACTGCGGTTTCAAAACCATGCAACATAATCCACTTCTTTCAACTTAGTAATACATTTTGGATGTGTACCTAGAGTTTAAAGCAGAAAAAACTGAACTTTTAGAATTTTCATTTTTTGACCAAAACGACAGCCCCGGGGGTTATAAACATGTTGATATGGTTGTGATTTTTTTTCTGACTGCGGTTTCAAAACCATGCACCAGAATCCACTTCTTTCAACTCAGTTATACATTTTGGATGTGTACGTAGAGTTTAAAGCAGAAAAAACTGAACTTTTAGAATTTTCATTTTTTGACCAAAACGACAGCCCCGGGGGTTATAAACATGTTGATATGGTTGTGATTTTTTTTCTGACTGCGGTTTCAAAACCATGCACCAGAATCCACTTCTTTCAACTCAGTAAAACATTTAGGATGTGTACCTAGAGTTTAAAGCAGAAAAAACTGAACTTTTAGAATTTTCATTTTTTGACCAAAACGACAGCCCCGGGGGTTATAAACATGTTGATATGGTTGTGATTTTTTTTCTGACTGCGGTTTCAAAACCATGCACCAGAATCCACTTCTTTCAACTCAGTAATACATTTTGGATGTGTACCTAGAGTTTAAAGCAGAAAAAAACGGAACTTTTAGAATTTTCATTTTTTGACCAAAACGACAGCCCCGGGGTTTATAAACATGTTGATATGGTTGTGATTTTTTTTCTGACTGCGGTTTCAAAACCATGCACCAGAATCCACTTCTTTCAACTCAGTAATACATTTTGGATGTGTACCTAGAGTTTAAAGCAGAAAAAACTGAACTTTTAGAATTTTCATTTTTGACCAAAACGACAGCCCCGGGGGTTATTAACATGTTGATATGGTTGTGATTTTTTTTCTGACTGCGGTTTCAAAACCATGCACCAGAATCCACTTCTTTCAACTCAGTAATACATTTTGGATGTGTACCTAGAGTTTAAAGCAGAAAAAACGGAACTTTTAGAATTTTCATTTTTTGACCAAAACGACAGCCCCGGGGATTATAAACATGTTGATATGGTTGTGATTTTTTTTCTGACTGCGGTTTCAAAACCATGCACCAGAATCCACTTCTTTCAACTCAGTAATACATTTTGGATGTGTACCTAGAGTTTAAAGCAGAACAAAACGGAACTTTTAGAATTTTCATTTTTTGACCAAAACGACAGCCCCGGGGGTTATAAACATGTTGATATGGTTGTGATTTTTTTTCTGACTGCGGTTTCAAAACCATGCACCAGAATCCACTTCTTTCAACTCAGTTATACATTTTGGATGTGTACCTAGAGTTTAAAGCAGAAAAAACGGAACTTTTAGAATTTTCATTTTTTGACCAAAACGACAGCCCCGGGGGTTATAAACATGTTGATATGGATGTGATTTTTTTTCTGACTGCGGTTTTAAAACCATGCACCAGAATCCACTTCTTTCAACTCAGTAATACATTTTGGATGTGTACCTAGAGTTTAAAGCAGAAAAAACGGAACTTTTAGAATTTTCATTTTTTGACCAAAACGACAGCCCCGGGGGTTATAAACATGTTGATATGGTTGTGATTTTTTTTCTGACTGCGGTTTCAAAACCATGCACCAGAATCCACTTCTTTCAACTCAGTTATACATTTTGGATGTGTACCTAGAGTTTAAAGCAGAAAAAACGGAACTTTTAGAATTTTCATTTTTTGACCAAAACGACAGCCCCGGGGGTTATAAACATGTTGATATGGATGTGATTTTTTTTCTGACTGCGGTTTTAAAACCATGCACCAGAATCCACTTCTTTCAACTCAGTAATACATTTTGGATGTGTACCTAGAGTTTAAAGCAGAAAAAACGGAACTTTTAGAATTTTCATTTTTTGACCAAAACGACAGCCCCGGGGGTTATAAACATGTTGATATGGTTGTGATTTTTTTTCTGACTGCGGTTTCAAAACCATGCACCAGAATCCACTTCTTTCAACTCAGTAATACATTTTGGATGTGTACCTAGAGTTTAAAGCAGAAAAACATGAACTTTTAGAATTTTCATTTTTTGACCAAAACGACAGCCCCGGGGGTTATTAACATGTTGATATGGTTGTGATTTTTTTTCTGACTGCGGTTTCAAAACCATGCACCAGAATCCACTTCTTTCAACTCAGTAATACATTTTGGATGTGTACCTAGAGTTTAAAGCAGAAAAAAACGGAACTTTTAGAATTTTCATTTTTTGACCAAAACGACAGCCCCGGGGGTTATAAACATGTTGATATGGTTGTGATTTTTTTTCTGACTGCGGTTTCAAAACCATGCACCAGAATCCACTTCTTTCAACTCAGTAATACATTTTGGATGTGTACCTAGAGTTTAAAGCAGAAAAAAACGGAACTTTTAGAATTTTCATTTTTTGACCAAAACGACAGCCCCGGGGGTTATAAACATGTTGATATGGTTGTGATTTTTTTTCTGACTGCGGTTTCAAAACCATGCACCAGAATCCACTTCTTTCAACTCAGTTATACATTTTGGATGTGTACCTAGAGTTTAAAGCAGAAAAAACGGAACTTTTAGAATTTTCATTTTTTGACCAAAACGACAGCCCCGGGGGTTATAAACATGTTGATATGGATGTGATTTTTTTTCTGACTGCGGTTTTAAAACCATGCACCAGAATCCACTTCTTTCAACTCAGTAATACATTTTGGATGTGTACCTAGAGTTTAAAGCAGAAAAAACGGAACTTTTAGAATTTTCATTTTTTGACCAAAACGACAGCCCCGGGGGTTATAAAAATGTTGATATGGTTGTGATTTTTTTTCTGACTGCGGTTTCAAAACCATGCACCAGAATCCACTTCTTTCAACTCAGTAATACATTTTGGATGTGTACCTAGAGTTTAAAGCAGAAAAAAACGGAACTTTTAGAATTTTCATTTTTTGACCAAAACGACAGCCCCGGGGGTTATTAACATGTTGATATGGTTGTGATTTTTTTTCTGACTGCGGTTTCAAAACCATGCACCAGAATCCACTTCTTTCAACTCAGTAATACATTTTGGATGTGTACCTAGAGTTTAAAGCAGAAAAAACTGAACTTTTAGAATTTTCATTTTTTGACCAAAACGACAGCCCCGGGGGTTATTAACATGTTGATATGGTTGTGATTTTTTTTCTGACTGCGGTTTCAAAACCATGCACCAGAATCCACTTCTTTCAACTCAGTAATACATTTTGGATGTGTACCTAGAGTTTAAAGCAGAAAAAACGGAACTTTTAGAATTTTCATTTTTTGACCAAAACGACAGCCCCGGGGATTATAAACATGTTGATATGGTTGTGATTTTTTTTCTGACTGCGGTTTCAAAACCATGCACCAGAATCCACTTCTTTCAACTCAGTAATACATTTTGGATGTGTACCTAGAGTTTAAAGCAGAAAAAAACGGAACTTTTAGAATTTTCATTTTTTTGACCAAAACGACAGCCCCGGGGGTTATAAACATGTTGATATGGTTGTGATTTTTTTTCTGACTGCGGTTTCAAAACCATGCACCAGAATCCACTTCTTTCAACTCAGTAATACATTTTGGATGTGTACCTAGAGTTTAAAGCAGAAAAAAACGGAACTTTTAGAATTTTCATTTTTTGACCAAAACGACAGCCCCGGGGGTTATAAACATGTTGATATGGTTGTGATTTTTTTTCTGACTGCGGTTTCAAAACCATGCACCAGAATCCACTTCTTTCAACTCAGTAATACATTTTGGATGTGTACCTAGAGTTTAAAGCAGAAAAACATGAACTTTTAGAATTTTCATTTTTTGACCAAAACGACAGCCCCGGGGGTTATTAACATGTTGATATGGTTGTGATTTTTTTTCTGACTGCGGTTTCAAAACCATGCACCAGAATCCACTTCTTTCAACTCAGTAATACATTTTGGATGTGTACCTAGAGTTTAAAGCAGAAAAAACTGAACTTTTAGAATTTTCATTTTTTGACCAAAACGACAGCCCCGGGGGTTATTAACATGTTGATATGGTTGTGATTTTTTTTCTGACTGCGGTTTCAAAACCATGCACCAGAATCCACTTCTTTCAACTCAGTAATACATTTTGGATGTGTACCTAGAGTTTAAAGCAGAAAAAACGGAACTTTTAGAATTTTCATTTTTTGACCAAAACGACAGCCCCGGTTGGTTATAAACATGTTGATATGGTTGTGATTTTTTTTCTGACTGCGGTTTCAAAACCATGCACCAGAATCCACTTCTTTCAACTCAGTAATACATTTTGGATGTGTACCTAGAGTTTAAAGCAGAAAAAAACGGAACTTTTAGAATTTTCATTTTTTGACCAAAACGACAGCCCCGGGGGTTATAAACATGTTGATATGGTTGTGATTTTTTTTCTGACTGCGGTTTCAAAACCATGCACCAGAATCCACTTCTTTCAACTCAGTAATACATTTTGGATGTGTACCTAGAGTTTAAAGCAGAAAAAAACGGAACTTTTAGAATTTTCATTTTTTGACCAAAACGACAGCCCCGGGGGTTATAAACATGTTGATATGGTTGTGATTTTTTTTCTGACTGCGGTTTCAAAACCATGCACCAGAATCCACTTCTTTCAACTCAGTTATACATTTTGGATGTGTACCTAGAGTTTAAAGCAGAAAAAACGGAACTTTTAGAATTTTCATTTTTTGACCAAAACGACAGCCCCGGGGGTTATAAACATGTTGATATGGATGTGATTTTTTTTCTGACTGCGGTTTTAAAACCATGCACCAGAATCCACTTCTTTCAACTCAGTAATACATTTTGGATGTGTACCTAGAGTTTAAAGCAGAAAAAACGGAACTTTTAGAATTTTCATTTTTTGACCAAAACGACAGCCCCGGGGGTTATAAAAATGTTGATATGGTTGTGATTTTTTTTCTGACTGCGGTTTCAAAACCATGCACCAGAATCCACTTCTTTCAACTCAGTAATACATTTTGGATGTGTACCTAGAGTTTAAAGCAGAAAAAAACGGAACTTTTAGAATTTTCATTTTTTGACCAAAACGACAGCCCCGGGGGTTATTAACATGTTGATATGGTTGTGATTTTTTTTCTGACTGCGGTTTCAAAACCATGCACCAGAATCCACTTCTTTCAACTCAGTAATACATTTTGGATGTGTACCTAGAGTTTAAAGCAGAAAAAACTGAACTTTTAGAATTTTCATTTTTTGACCAAAACGACAGCCCCGGGGGTTATTAACATGTTGATATGGTTGTGATTTTTTTTCTGACTGCGGTTTCAAAACCATGCACCAGAATCCACTTCTTTCAACTCAGTAATACATTTTGGATGTGTACCTAGAGTTTAAAGCAGAAAAAACGGAACTTTTAGAATTTTCATTTTTTGACCAAAACGACAGCCCCGGGGATTATAAACATGTTGATATGGTTGTGATTTTTTTTCTGACTGCGGTTTCAAAACCATGCACCAGAATCCACTTCTTTCAACTCAGTAATACATTTTGGATGTGTACCTAGAGTTTAAAGCAGAAAAAAACGGAACTTTTAGAATTTTCATTTTTTTGACCAAAACGACAGCCCCGGGGGTTATAAACATGTTGATATGGTTGTGATTTTTTTTCTGACTGCGGTTTCAAAACCATGCACCAGAATCCACTTCTTTCAACTCAGTAATACATTTTGGATGTGTACCTAGAGTTTAAAGCAGAAAAAAACGGAACTTTTAGAATTTTCATTTTTTGACCAAAACGACAGCCCCGGGGGTTATAAACATGTTGATATGGTTGTGATTTTTTTTCTGACTGCGGTTTCAAAACCATGCACCAGAATCCACTTCTTTCAACTCAGTAATACATTTTGGATGTGTACCTAGAGTTTAAAGCAGAAAAAACTGAACTTTTAGAATTTTCATTTTTTGACCAAAACGACAGCCCCGGGGGTTATTAACATGTTGATATGGTTGTGATTTTTTTTCTGACTGCGGTTTCAAAACCATGCACCAGAATCCACTTCTTTCAACTCAGTAATACATTTTGGATGTGTACCTAGAGTTTAAAGCAGAAAAAACGGAACTTTTAGAATTTTCATTTTTTGACCAAAACGACAGCCCCGGTTGGTTATAAACATGTTGATATGGTTGTGATTTTTTTTCTGACTGCGGTTTCAAAACCATGCACCAGAATCCACTTCTTTCAACTCAGTAATACATTTTGGATGTGTACCTAGAGTTTAAAGCAGAAAAAAACGGAACTTTTAGAATTTTCATTTTTTGACCAAAACGACAGCCCCGGGGGTTATAAACATGTTGATATGGTTGTGATTTTTTTTCTGACTGCGGTTTCAAAACCATGCACCAGAATCCACTTCTTTCAACTCAGTAATACATTTTGGATGTGTACCTAGAGTTTAAAGCAGAAAAAAACGGAACTTTTAGAATTTTCATTTTTTGACCAAAACGACAGCCCCGGGGGTTATAAACATGTTGATATGGTTGTGATTTTTTTTCTGACTGCGGTTTCAAAACCATGCACCAGAATCCACTTCTTTCAACTCAGTAATACATTTTGGATGTGTACCTAGAGTTTAAAGCAGAAAAAAACGGAACTTTTAGAATTTTCATTTTTTGACCAAAACGACAGCCCCGGGGGTTATAAACATGTTGATATGGTTGTGATTTTTTTTCTGACTGCGGTTTCAAAACCATGCACCAGAATCCACTTCTTTCAACTCAGTAATACATTTTGGATGTGTACCTAGAGTTTAAAGCAGAAAAAAACGGAACTTTTAGAATTTTCATTTTTTGACCAAAACGACAGCCCCGGGGGTTATAAACATGTTGATATGGTTGTGATTTTTTTTCTGACTGCGGTTTCAAAACCATGCACCAGAATCCACTTCTTTCAACTCAGTAATACATTTTGGATGTGTACCTAGAGTTTAAAGCAGAAAAACATGAACTTTTAGAATTTTCATTTTTTGACCAAAACGACAGCCCCGGGGGTTATAAACATGTTGATATGGATGTGATTTTTTTTCTGACTTCGGTTTCAAAACCATGCACCAGAATCCACTTCTTTCAACTCAGTAATAAATTTTGGATGTGTACCTAGAGTTTAAAGCAGAAAAAACGTAACTTTTAGAATTTTCATTTTTTGACCAAAACGACAGCCCCGGGGCTTATTAACATGTTGATATGGTTGTGATTTTTTTTCTGACTGCGGTTTCAAAACCATGCACCAGAATCCACTTCTTTCAACTCAGTAATACATTTTGGATGTGTACCTAGAGTTTAAAGCAGAAAAAACGGAACTTTTAGAATTTTCATTTTTTTACCAAAAGGACAGCCACCGGGGGAATAAAAATGTTGATATGTATGTGATTTTTTTTATGACTGCGGTTTCAAAACCATGCACCATAATCCACTTCTTTCAACTTAGTAATACATTTTGGATGTGTACCTAGAGTTTAAAGCAGAAAAAACTGAACTTTTAGAATTTTCATTTTTTGACCAAAACGACAGCCCCGGGGGTTATAAACATGTTGATATGGTTGTGATTTTTTTTCTGACTGCGGTTTCAAAACCATGCACCAGAATCCACTTCTTTCAACTCAGTTATACATTTTGGATGTGTACCTAGAGTTTAAAGCAGAAAAAACGGAACTTTTAGAATTTTCATTTTTTGACCAAAACGACAGCCCCGGGGGTTATAAACATGTTGATATGGATGTGATTTTTTTTCTGACTGCGGTTTTAAAACCATGCACCAGAATCCACTTCTTTCAACTCAGTAATACATTTTGGATGTGTACCTAGAGTTTAAAGCAGAAAAAACGGAACTTTTAGAATTTTCATTTTTTGACCAAAACGACAGCCCCGGGGGTTATAAAAATGTTGATATGGTTGTGATTTTTTTTCTGACTGCGGTTTCAAAACCATGCACCAGAATCCACTTCTTTCAACTCAGTAATACATTTTGGATGTGTACCTAGAGTTTAAAGCAGAAAAAAACGGAACTTTTAGAATTTTCATTTTTTGACCAAAACGACAGCCCCGGGGGTTATTAACATGTTGATATGGTTGTGATTTTTTTTCTGACTGCGGTTTCAAAACCATGCACCAGAATCCACTTCTTTCAACTCAGTAATACATTTTGGATGTGTACCTAGAGTTTAAAGCAGAAAAAACTGAACTTTTAGAATTTTCATTTTTTGACCAAAACGACAGCCCCGGGGGTTATTAACATGTTGATATGGTTGTGATTTTTTTTCTGACTGCGGTTTCAAAACCATGCACCAGAATCCACTTCTTTCAACTCAGTAATACATTTTGGATGTGTACCTAGAGTTTAAAGCAGAAAAAACGGAACTTTTAGAATTTTCATTTTTTGACCAAAACGACAGCCCCGGGGATTATAAACATGTTGATATGGTTGTGATTTTTTTTCTGACTGCGGTTTCAAAACCATGCACCAGAATCCACTTCTTTCAACTCAGTAATACATTTTGGATGTGTACCTAGAGTTTAAAGCAGAAAAAAACGGAACTTTTAGAATTTTCATTTTTTTGACCAAAACGACAGCCCCGGGGGTTATAAACATGTTGATATGGTTGTGATTTTTTTTCTGACTGCGGTTTCAAAACCATGCACCAGAATCCACTTCTTTCAACTCAGTAATACATTTTGGATGTGTACCTAGAGTTTAAAGCAGAAAAAAACGGAACTTTTAGAATTTTCATTTTTTGACCAAAACGACAGCCCCGGGGGTTATAAACATGTTGATATGGTTGTGATTTTTTTTCTGACTGCGGTTTCAAAACCATGCACCAGAATCCACTTCTTTCAACTCAGTAATACATTTTGGATGTGTACCTAGAGTTTAAAGCAGAAAAAACTGAACTTTTAGAATTTTCATTTTTTGACCAAAACGACAGCCCCGGGGGTTATTAACATGTTGATATGGTTGTGATTTTTTTTCTGACTGCGGTTTCAAAACCATGCACCAGAATCCACTTCTTTCAACTCAGTAATACATTTTGGATGTGTACCTAGAGTTTAAAGCAGAAAAAACGGAACTTTTAGAATTTTCATTTTTTGACCAAAACGACAGCCCCGGTTGGTTATAAACATGTTGATATGGTTGTGATTTTTTTTCTGACTGCGGTTTCAAAACCATGCACCAGAATCCACTTCTTTCAACTCAGTAATACATTTTGGATGTGTACCTAGAGTTTAAAGCAGAAAAAAACGGAACTTTTAGAATTTTCATTTTTTGACCAAAACGACAGCCCCGGGGGTTATAAACATGTTGATATGGTTGTGATTTTTTTTCTGACTGCGGTTTCAAAACCATGCACCAGAATCCACTTCTTTCAACTCAGTAATACATTTTGGATGTGTACCTAGAGTTTAAAGCAGAAAAAAACGGAACTTTTAGAATTTTCATTTTTTGACCAAAACGACAGCCCCGGGGGTTATAAACATGTTGATATGGTTGTGATTTTTTTTCTGACTGCGGTTTCAAAACCATGCACCAGAATCCACTTCTTTCAACTCAGTAATACATTTTGGATGTGTACCTAGAGTTTAAAGCAGAAAAAAACGGAACTTTTAGAATTTTCATTTTTTGACCAAAACGACAGCCCCGGGGGTTATAAACATGTTGATATGGTTGTGATTTTTTTTCTGACTGCGGTTTCAAAACCATGCACCAGAATCCACTTCTTTCAACTCAGTAATACATTTTGGATGTGTACCTAGAGTTTAAAGCAGAAAAAAACGGAACTTTTAGAATTTTCATTTTTTGACCAAAACGACAGCCCCGGGGGTTATAAACATGTTGATATGGTTGTGATTTTTTTTCTGACTGCGGTTTCAAAACCATGCACCAGAATCCACTTCTTTCAACTCAGTAATACATTTTGGATGTGTACCTAGAGTTTAAAGCAGAAAAACATGAACTTTTAGAATTTTCATTTTTTGACCAAAACGACAGCCCCGGGGGTTATAAACATGTTGATATGGATGTGATTTTTTTTCTGACTTCGGTTTCAAAACCATGCACCAGAATCCACTTCTTTCAACTCAGTAATAAATTTTGGATGTGTACCTAGAGTTTAAAGCAGAAAAAACGTAACTTTTAGAATTTTCATTTTTTGACCAAAACGACAGCCCCGGGGCTTATTAACATGTTGATATGGTTGTGATTTTTTTTCTGACTGCGGTTTCAAAACCATGCACCAGAATCCACTTCTTTCAACTCAGTAATACATTTTGGATGTGTACCTAGAGTTTAAAGCAGAAAAAACGGAACTTTTAGAATTTTCATTTTTTTACCAAAAGGACAGCCACCGGGGGAATAAAAATGTTGATATGTATGTGATTTTTTTTATGACTGCGGTTTCAAAACCATGCACCATAATCCACTTCTTTCAACTTAGTAATACATTTTGGATGTGTACCTAGAGTTTAAAGCAGAAAAAACTGAACTTTTAGAATTTTCATTTTTTGACCAAAACGACAGCCCCGGGGGTTATAAACATGTTGATATGGTTGTGATTTTTTTTCTGACTGCGGTTTCAAAACCATGCACCAGAATCCACTTCTTTCAACTCAGTTATAAATTTTGGATGTGTACCTAGAGTTTAAAGCAGAGAAAACTGAACTTTTAGAATTTTCATTTTTTGACCAAAACGACAGCCCCGGGGGTTATAAACATGTTGATAGGGATGTGATTTTTTTTCTGACTGCGGTTTTAAAACCATGCACCAGAATCCACTTCTTTCAACTCAGTTATACATTTTGGATGTATACCTAGAGTTTAAAGCAGAAAAAACGGAACTTTTAGAATTTTCATTTTTTGACCAAAACGACATCCCCCCGGGGGTTATTAACATGTTGATATGGTTGTGATTTTTTTTCTGACTGCGGTTTCAAAACCATGCACCAGAATCCACTTCTTTCAACTCAGTAATACATTTTGGATGTGTACCTAGAGTTTAAAGCAGAAAAAACGGAACTTTTAGAATTTTCATTTTTTTACCAAAACGACAGTCCCGGGGGTTATAAACATGTTGATATGGTTGTGATTTTTTTTCTGACTGCGGTTTCAAAACCATGCACCAGAATCCACTTCTTTCAACTCAGTAATACATTTTGGATGTGTACCTAGAGTTTAAAGCAGAAAAAACGGAACTTTTCGAATTTTCATGTTTTGACCAAAACGACAGTCCCGGGGGTTATAAACATGTTGATATGGTTGTGATTTTTTTTCTGACTGCGGTTTCAAAACCATGCACCAGAATCCACTTCTTTCAACTCAGTAAAACATTTAGGATGTGTACCTAGAGTTTAAAGCAGAAAAAACGGAACTTTTAGAATTTTCATTTTTTGACCAAAACGACAGCCCCGGGGGTTATAAACATGTTGATATGGTTGTGATTTTTTTTCTGACTGCGGTTTCAAAACCGTGCACCAGAATCCACTTCTTTCAACTCAGTAATACATTTTGGATGTGTACCTAGAGTTTAAAGCAGAAAAAAACGGAACTTTTAGAATTTTCATTTTTTGACCAAAACGACAGCCCCGGGGGTTATAAACATGTTGATATGGTTGTGATTTTTTTTCTGACTGCGGTTTCAAAACCATGCACCAGAATCCACTTCTTTCAACTCAGTAATACATTTTGGATGTGTACCTAGAGTTTAAAGCAGAAAAAACTGAACTTTTAGAATTTTCATTTTTTACCAAAACGACAGCCCCGGGGGTTATTAACATGTTGATATGGTTGTGATTTTTTTTCTGACTGTGGTTTCAAAACCATGCACCAGAATCCACTTCTTTCAACTCAGTAATACATTTTGGATGTGTACCTAGAGTTTAAAGCAGAAAAAACGGAACTTTTAGAATTTTCATTTTTTGACCAAAACGACAGCCCCGGGGGTTATAAACATGTTGATATGGTTGTGATTTTTTTTCTGACTGCGGTTTCAAAACCATGCACCAGAATCCACTTCTTTCAACTCAGTAATACATTTTGGATGTGTACCTAGAGTTTAAAGCAGAAAAAAACGGAACTTTTAGAATTTTCATTTTTTGACCAAAACGACAGCCCCAGGGGTTATAAACATGTTGATATGGTTGTGATTTTTTTTCTGACTGCGGTTTCAAAACCATGCACCAGAATCCACTTCTTTCAACTCAATAATACATTTTGGATGTGTACCTAGAGTTTAAAGCAGAAAAAAACGGAACTTTTAGAATTTTCATTTTTTGACCAAAACGACAGCCCCGGGGGTTATAAACATGTTGATATGGTTGTGATTTTTTTTCTGACTGCGGTTTCAAAACCATGCACCAGAATCCACTTCTTTCAACTCAGTAATACATTTTGGATGTGTACCTAGAGTTTAAAGCAGAAAAACATGAACTTTTAGAATTTTCATTTTTTGACCAAAACGACAGCCCCGGGGGTTATTAACATGTTGATATGGTTGTGATTTTTTTTCTGACTGCGGTTTCAAAACCATGCACCAGAATCCACTTCTTTCAACTCAGTAATACATTTTGGATGTGTACCTAGAGTTTAAAGCAGAAAAAAACGGATCTTTTAGAATTTTCATTTTTTGACCAAAACGACAGGCCCAGGGGTTATAAACATGTTGATATGGTTGTGATTTTTTTTCTGACTGCGGTTTTAAAACCATGCACCAGAATCCACTTCTTTCAACTCAGTAATACATTTTGGATGTGTACCTAGAGTTTAAAGCAGAAAAACATGAACTTTTAGAATTTTCATTTTTTGACCAAAACGACAGCCCCGGGGGTTATTAACATGTTGATATGGTTGTGATTTTTTTTCTGACTGCGGTTTCAAAACCATGCACCAGAATCCACTTCTTTCAACTCAGTAATACATTTTGGATGTGTACCTAGAGTTTAATGCAGAAAAAACTGAACTTTTAGAATTTTCATTTTTTGACCAAAACGACAGCCCCGGGGGTTATTAACATGTTGATATGGTTGTGATTTTTTTTCTGACTGCGGTTTCAAAACCATGCACCAGAATCCACTTCTTTCAACTCAGTAATACATTTTGGATGTGTACCTAGAGTTTAATGCAGAAAAAACTGAACTTTTAGAATTTTCATTTTTTGACCAAAACGACAGCCCCGGGGGTTATTAACATGTTGATATGGTTGTGATTTTTTTTCTGACTGCGGTTTCAAAACCATGCACCAGAATCCACTTCTTTCAACTCAGTAATACATTTTGGATGTGTACCTAGAGTTTAAAGCAGAAAAAACGGAACTTTTAGAATTTTCATTTTTTGACCAAAACGACAGCCCCGGGGGTTATAAACATGTTAATATGGTTGTGATTTTTTTTCTGACTGCGGTTTCAAAACCATGCACCAGAATCCACTTCTTTCAACTCAGTAATACATTTTGGATGTGTACCTAGAGTTTAAAGCAGAAAAAAACGGAACTTTTAGAATTTTCATTTTTTGACCAAAACGACAGCCCCGGGGGTTATAAACATGTTGATATGGTTGTGATTTTTTTTCTGACTGCGGTTTCAAAACCATGCACCAGAATCCACTTCTTTCAACTCAGTAATACATTTTGGATGTGTACCTAGAGTTTAAAGCAGAAAAACATGAACTTTTAGAATTTTCATTTTTTGACCAAAACGACAGCCCCGGGGGTTATTAACATGTTGATATGGTTGTGATTTTTTTTCTGACTGCGGTTTCAAAACCATGCACCAGAATCCACTTCTTTCAACTCAGTAATACATTTTGGATGTGTACCTAGAGTTTAAAGCAGAAAAAAACGGAACTTTTAGAATTTTCATTTTTTTACCAAAAGGACAGCCACCGGGGGAAATAAAAATGTTGATATGTATGTGATTTTTTTTATGACTGCGGTTTCAAAACCATGCACCATAATCCACTTCTTTCAACTTAGTAATACATTTTGGATGTGTACCTAGAGTTTAAAGCAGAAAAAACTGAACTTTTAGAATTTTCATTTTTTGACCAAAACGACAGCCCCGGGGGTTATAAACATGTTGATATGGTTGTGATTTTTTTTCTGACTGCGGTTTCAAAACCATGCACCAGAATCCACTTCTTTCAACTCAGTTATACATTTTGGATGTGTACGTAGAGTTTAAAGCAGAAAAAACTGAACTTTTAGAATTTTCATTTTTTGACCAAAACGACAGCCCCGGGGGTTATAAACATGTTGATATGGTTGTGATTTTTTTTCTGACTGCGGTTTCAAAACCATGCACCAGAATCCACTTCTTTCAACTCAGTAAAACATTTAGGATGTGTACCTAGAGTTTAAAGCAGAAAAAACTGAACTTTTAGAATTTTCATTTTTTGACCAAAACGACAGCCCCGGGGGTTATAAACATGTTGATATGGTTGTGATTTTTTTTCTGACTGCGGTTTCAAAACCATGCACCAGAATCCACTTCTTTCAACTAAGTTATACATTTTGGATGTGTACGTAGAGTTTAAAGCAGAAAAAACTGAACTTTTAGAATTTTCATTTTTTGACCAAAACGACAGCCCCGGGGGTTATAAACATGTTGATATGGTTGTGATTTTTTTTCTGACTGCGGTTTCAAAACCATGCACCAGAATCCACTTCTTTCAACTCAGTAAAACATTTAGGATGTGTACCTAGAGTTTAAAGCAGAAAAAACGGAACTTTTAGAATTTTCATTTTTTGACCAAAACGACAGCCCCGGGGGTTATAAACATGTTGATATGGTTGTGATTTTTTTTCTGACTGCGGTTTCAAAACCATGCACCAGAATCCACTTCTTTCAACTCAGTAATACATTTTGGATGTGTACCTAGAGTTTAAAGCAGAAAAAAACTGAACTTTTAGAATTTTCATTTTTTGACCAAAACGACAGCCCTGGGGGTTATAAACATGTTGATATGGTTGTGATTTTTTTTCTGACTGCGGTTTCAAAACCATGCACCAGAATCCACTTCTTTCAACTCAGTAATACATTTTGGATGTGTACCTAGAGTTTAAAGCAGAAAAAAACGGAACTTTTAGAATTTTCATTTTTTGACCAAAACGACAGCCCCGGGGGTTATAAACATGTTGATATGGTTGTGATTTTTTTTCTGACTGCGGTTTCAAAACCATGCACCAGAATCCACTTCTTTCAACTCAGTAATAAATTTTGGATGTGTACCTAGAGTTTAAAGCAGAAAAAAACGGAACTTTTAGAATTTTCATTTTTTGACCAAAACGACAGCCCCGGGGGTTATAAACATGTTGATATGGTTGTGATTTTTTTTCTGACTGCGGTTTCAAAACCATGCACCAGAATCCACTTCTTTCAACTCAGTTATACATTTTGGATGTGTACCTAGAGTTTAAAGCAGAAAAAACGGAACTTTTAGAATTTTCATTTTTTGACCAAAACGACAGCCCCGGGGGTTATAAACATGTTGATATGGATGTGATTTTTTTTCTGACTGCGGTTTTAAAACCATGCACCAGAATCCACTTCTTTCAACTCAGTAATACATTTTGGATGTGTACCTAGAGTTTAAAGCAGAAAAAACGGAACTTTTAGAATTTTCATTTTTTGACCAAAACGACAGCCCCGGGGGTTATAAACATGTTGATATGGTTGTGATTTTTTTTCTGACTGCGGTTTCAAAACCATGCACCAGAATCCACTTCTTTCAACTCAGTTATACATTTTGGATGTGTACCTAGAGTTTAAAGCAGAAAAAACGGAACTTTTAGAATTTTCATTTTTTGACCAAAACGACAGCCCCGGGGGTTATAAACATGTTGATATGGATGTGATTTTTTTTCTGACTGCGGTTTTAAAACCATGCACCAGAATCCACTTCTTTCAACTCAGTAATACATTTTGGATGTGTACCTAGAGTTTAAAGCAGAAAAAACGGAACTTTTAGAATTTTCATTTTTTGACCAAAACGACAGCCCCGGGGGTTATAAACATGTTGATATGGTTGTGATTTTTTTTCTGACTGCGGTTTCAAAACCATGCACCAGAATCCACTTCTTTCAACTCAGTAATACATTTTGGATGTGTACCTAGAGTTTAAAGCAGAAAAAAACGGAACTTTTAGAATTTTCATTTTTTGACCAAAACGACAGCCCCGGGGGTTATAAACATGTTGATATGGTTGTGATTTTTTTTCTGACTGCGGTTTCAAAACCATGCACCAGAATCCACTTCTTTCAACTTAGTAATACATTTTGGATGTGTACCTAGAGTTTAAAGCAGAAAAACATGAACTTTTAGAATTTTCATTTTTTGACCAAAACGACAGCCCCGGGGGTTATTAACATGTTGATATGGTTGTGATTTTTTTTCTGACTGCGGTTTCAAAACCATGCACCAGAATCCACTTCTTTCAACTCAGTAATACATTTTGGATGTGTACCTAGAGTTTAAAGCAGAAAAAAACGGAACTTTTAGAATTTTCATTTTTTTACCAAAAGGACAGCCACCGGGGGAAATAAAAATGTTGATATGTATGTGATTTTTTTTATGACTGCGGTTTCAAAACCATGCACCATAATCCACTTCTTTCAACTTAGTAATACATTTTGGATGTGTACCTAGAGTTTAAAGCAGAAAAAACTGAACTTTTAGAATTTTCATTTTTTGACCAAAACGACAGCCCCGGGGGTTATAAACATGTTGATATGGTTGTGATTTTTTTTCTGACTGCGGTTTCAAAACCATGCACCAGAATCCACTTCTTTCAACTCAGTTATACATTTTGGATGTGTACGTAGAGTTTAAAGCAGAAAAAACTGAACTTTTAGAATTTTCATTTTTTGACCAAAACGACAGCCCCGGGGGTTATAAACATGTTGATATGGTTGTGATTTTTTTTCTGACTGCGGTTTCAAAACCATGCACCAGAATCCACTTCTTTCAACTCAGTAAAACATTTAGGATGTGTACCTAGAGTTTAAAGCAGAAAAAACGGAACTTTTAGAATTTTCATTTTTTGACCAAAACGACAGCCCCGGGGGTTATAAACATGTTGATATGGTTGTGATTTTTTTTCTGACTGCGGTTTCAAAACTATGCACCAGAATCAACTTCTTTCAACTCAGTAATACATTTTGGATGTGTACCTAGAGTTTAAAGCAGAAAAAACGGAACTTTTAGAATTTTCATTTTTTTACCAAAAGGACAGCCACGGGGGTTATAAACATGTTGATATGGTTGTGATTTTTTTTCTGACTGCGGTTTCAAAACCATGCACCAGAATCCACTTCTTTCAACTCAGTAATACATTTTGGATGTGTACCTAGAGTTTAAAGCAGAAAAAAACGGAACTTTTAGAATTTTCATTTTTTGACCAAAACGACAGCCCCGGGGGTTATAAACATGTTGATATGGTTGTGATTTTTTTTCTGACTGCGGTTTCAAAACCATGCACCAGAATCCACTTCTTTCAACTCAGTAAAACATTTAGGATGTGTACCTAGAGTTTAAAGCAGAAAAAACTGAACTTTTAGAATTTTCATTTTTTGACCAAAACGACAGCCCCGGGGGTTATAAACATGTTGATATGGTTGTGATTTTTTTTCTGACTGCGGTTTCAAAACCATGCACCAGAATCCACTTCTTTCAACTCAGTAATACATTTTGGATGTGTACCTAGAGTTTAAAGCAGAAAAAAACGGAACTTTTAGAATTTTCATTTTTTGACCAAAACGACAGCCCCGGGGTTTATAAACATGTTGATATGGTTGTGATTTTTTTTCTGACTGCGGTTTCAAAACCATGCACCAGAATCCACTTCTTTCAACTCAGTAATACATTTTGGATGTGTACCTAGAGTTTAAAGCAGAAAAAACTGAACTTTTAGAATTTTCATTTTTTGACCAAAACGACAGCCCCGGGGGTTATTAACATGTTGATATGGTTGTGATTTTTTTTCTGACTGCGGTTTCAAAACCATGCACCAGAATCCACTTCTTTCAACTCAGTAATACATTTTGGATGTGTACCTAGAGTTTAAAGCAGAAAAAACGGAACTTTTAGAATTTTCATTTTTTGACCAAAACGACAGCCCCGGGGATTATAAACATGTTGATATGGTTGTGATTTTTTTTCTGACTGCGGTTTCAAAACCATGCACCAGAATCCACTTCTTTCAACTCAGTAATACATTTTGGATGTGTACCTAGAGTTTAAAGCAGAAAAAAACGGAACTTTTAGAATTTTCATTTTTTGACCAAAACGACAGCCCCGGGGGTTATAAACATGTTGATATGGTTGTGATTTTTTTTCTGACTGCGGTTTCAAAACCATGCACCAGAATCCACTTCTTTCAACTCAGTAATACGTTTTGGATGTGTACCTAGAGTTTAAAGCAGAAAAAAACGGAACTTTTAGAATTTTCATTTTTTGACCAAAACGACAGCCCCGGGGGTTATAAACATGTTGATATGGTTGTGATTTTTTTTCTGACTGCGGTTTCAAAACCATGCACCAGAATCCACTTCTTTCAACTCAGTAATACATTTTGGATGTGTACCTAGAGTTTAAAGCAGAAAAACATGAACTTTTAGAATTTTCATTTTTTGACCAAAACGACAGCCCCGGGGGTTATTAACATGTTGATATGGTTGTGATTTTTTTTCTGACTGCGGTTTCAAAACCATGCACCAGAATCCACTTCTTTCAACTCAGTAATACATTTTGGATGTGTACCTAGAGTTTAAAGCAGAAAAAACTGAACTTTTAGAATTTTCATTTTTTGACCAAAACGACAGCCCCGGGGGTTATTAACATGTTGATATGGTTGTGATTTTTTTTCTGACTGCGGTTTCAAAACCATGCACCAGAATCCACTTCTTTCAACTCAGTAATACATTTTGGATGTGTACCTAGAGTTTAAAGCAGAAAAAACTGAACTTTTAGAATTTTCATTTTTTGACCAAAACGACAGCCCCGGGGGTTATTAACATGTTGATATGGTTGTGATTTTTTTTCTGACTGCGGTTTCAAAACCATGCACCAGAATCCACTTCTTTCAACTCAGTAATACATTTTGGATGTGTACCTAGAGTTTAAAGCAGAAAAAAACGGAACTTTTAGAATTTTCATTTTTTGACCAAAACGACAGCCCCGGGGGTTATAAACATGTTGATATGGTTGTGATTTTTTTTCTGACTGCGGTTTCAAAACCATGCACCAGAATCCACTTCTTTCAACTCAGTAATACATTTTGGATGTGTACCTAGAGTTTAAAGCAGAAAAACATGAACTTTTAGAATTTTCATTTTTTGACCAAAACGACAGCCCCGGGGGTTATTAACATGTTGATATGGTTGTGATTTTTTTTCTGACTGCGGTTTCAAAACCATGCACCAGAATCCACTTCTTTCAACTCAGTAATACATTTTGGATGTGTACCTAGAGTTTAAAGCAGAAAAAAACGGAACTTTTAGAATTTTCATTTTTTTACCAAAAGGACAGCCACCAGGGGAAATAAAAATGTTGATATGTATGTGATTTTTTTTATGACTGCGGTTTCAAAACCATGCACCATAATCCACTTCTTTCAACTTAGTAATACATTTTGGATGTGTACCTAGAGTTTAAAGCAGAAAAAAACGGAACTTTTAGAATTTTCATTTTTTGACCAAAACGACAGCCCCGGGGGTTATAAACATGTTGATATGGTTGTGATTTTTTTTCTGACTGCGGTTTCAAAACCATGCACCAGAATCCACTTCTTTCAACTCAGTAATACATTTTGGATGTGTACCTAGAGTTTAAAGCAGAAAAAAACGGAACTTTTAGAATTTTCATTTTTTGACCAAAACGACAGCCCCGGGGGTTATAAACATGTTGATATGGTTGTGATTTTTTTTCTGACTGCGGTTTCAAAACCATGCACCAGAATCCACTTCTTTCAACTCAGTAATACATTTTGGATGTGTACCTAGAGTTTAAAGCAGAAAAACATGAACTTTTAGAATTTTCATTTTTTGACCAAAACGACAGCCCCGGGGGTTATTAACATGTTGATATGGTTGTGATTTTTTTTCTGACTGCGGTTTCAAAACCATGCACCAGAATCCACTTCTTTCAACTCAGTAATACATTTTGGATGTGTACCTAGAGTTTAAAGCAGAAAAAACTGAACTTTTAGAATTTTCATTTTTTGACCAAAACGACAGCCCCGGGGGTTATTAACATGTTGATATGGTTGTGATTTTTTTTCTGACTGCGGTTTCAAAACCATGCACCAGAATCCACTTCTTTCAACTCAGTAATACATTTTGGATGTGTACCTAGAGTTTAAAGCAGAAAAAACTGAACTTTTAGAATTTTCATTTTTTGACCAAAACGACAGCCCCGGGGGTTATTAACATGTTGATATGGTTGTGATTTTTTTTCTGACTGCGGTTTCAAAACCATGCACCAGAATCCACTTCTTTCAACTCAGTAATACATTTTGGATGTGTACCTAGAGTTTAAAGCAGAAAAAAACGGAACTTTTAGAATTTTCATTTTTTGACCAAAACGACAGCCCCGGGGGTTATAAACATGTTGATATGGTTGTGATTTTTTTTCTGACTGCGGTTTCAAAACCATGCACCAGAATCCACTTCTTTCAACTCAGTAATACATTTTGGATGTGTACCTAGAGTTTAAAGCAGAAAAACATGAACTTTTAGAATTTTCATTTTTTGACCAAAACGACAGCCCCGGGGGTTATTAACATGTTGATATGGTTGTGATTTTTTTTCTGACTGCGGTTTCAAAACCATGCACCAGAATCCACTTCTTTCAACTCAGTAATACATTTTGGATGTGTACCTAGAGTTTAAAGCAGAAAAAAACGGAACTTTTAGAATTTTCATTTTTTTACCAAAAGGACAGCCACCAGGGGAAATAAAAATGTTGATATGTATGTGATTTTTTTTATGACTGCGGTTTCAAAACCATGCACCATAATCCACTTCTTTCAACTTAGTAATACATTTTGGATGTGTACCTAGAGTTTAAAGCAGAAAAAACTGAACTTTTAGAATTTTCATTTTTTGACCAAAACGACAGCCCCGGGGGTTATAAACATGTTGATATGGTTGTGATTTTTTTTCTGACTGCGGTTTCAAAACCATGCACCAGAATCCACTTCTTTCAACTCAGTTATACATTTTGGATGTGTACGTAGAGTTTAAAGCAGAAAAAACTGAACTTTTAGAATTTTCATTTTTTGACCAAAACGACAGCCCCGGGGGTTATAAACATGTTGATATGGTTGTGATTTTTTTTCTGACTGCGGTTTCAAAACCATGCACCAGAATCCACTTCTTTCAACTCAGTAAAACATTTAGGATGTGTACCTAGAGTTTAAAGCAGAAAAAACGGAACTTTTAGAATTTTCATTTTTTGACCAAAACGACAGCCCCGGGGGTTATAAACATGTTGATATGGTTGTGATTTTTTTTCTGACTGCGGTTTCAAAACCATGCACCAGAATCAACTTCTTTCAACTCAGTAATACATTTTGGATGTGTACCTAGAGTTTAAAGCAGAAAAAACGGAACTTTTAGAATTTTCATTTTTTTACCAAAAGGACAGCCACCGGGGGAAATAAAAATGTTGATATGTATGTGATTTTTTTTATGACTGCGGTTTCAAAACCATGCAACATAATCCACTTCTTTCAACTTAGTAATACATTTTGGATGTGTACCTAGAGTTTAAAGCAGAAAAAACTGAACTTTTAGAATTTTCATTTTTTGACCAAAACGACAGCCCCGGGGGTTATAAACATGTTGATATGGTTGTGATTTTTTTTCTGACTGCGGTTTCAAAACCATGCACCAGAATCCACTTCTTTCAACTCAGTTATACATTTTGGATGTGTACGTAGAGTTTAAAGCAGAAAAAACTGAACTTTTAGAATTTTCATTTTTTGACCAAAACGACAGCCCCGGGGGTTATAAACATGTTGATATGGTTGTGATTTTTTTTCTGACTGCGGTTTCAAAACCATGCACCAGAATCCACTTCTTTCAACTCAGTAAAACATTTAGGATGTGTACCTAGAGTTTAAAGCAGAAAAAACTGAACTTTTAGAATTTTCATTTTTTGACCAAAACGACAGCCCCGGGGGTTATAAACATGTTGATATGGTTGTGATTTTTTTTCTGACTGCGGTTTCAAAACCATGCACCAGAATCCACTTCTTTCAACTCAGTAATACATTTTGGATGTGTACCTAGAGTTTAAAGCAGAAAAAAACGGAACTTTTAGAATTTTCATTTTTTGACCAAAACGACAGCCCCGGGGTTTATAAACATGTTGATATGGTTGTGATTTTTTTTCTGACTGCGGTTTCAAAACCATGCACCAGAATCCACTTCTTTCAACTCAGTAATACATTTTGGATGTGTACCTAGAGTTTAAAGCAGAAAAACATGAACTTTTAGAATTTTCATTTTTTGACCAAAATGACAGCCCCGGGGGTTATTAACATGTTGATATGGTTGTGATTTTTTTTCTGACTGCGGTTTCAAAACCATGCACCAGAATCCACTTCTTTCAACTCAGTAATACATTTTGGATGTGTACCTAGAGTTTAAAGCAGAAAAAACTGAACTTTTAGAATTTTCATTTTTTGACCAAAACGACAGCCCCGGGGGTTATTAACATGTTGATATGGTTGTGATTTTTTTTTCTGACTGCGGTTTCAAAACCATGCACCAGAATCCACTTCTTTCAACTCAGTAATACATTTTGGATGTGTACCTAGAGTTTAAAGCAGAAAAAACGGAACTTTTAGAATTTTCATTTTTTGACCAAAACGACAGCCCCGGGGATTATAAACATGTTGATATGGTTGTGATTTTTTTTCTGACTGCGGTTTCAAAACCATGCACCAGAATCCACTTCTTTCAACTCAGTAATACATTTTGGATGTGTACCTAGAGTTTAAAGCAGAAAAAAACGGAACTTTTAGAATTTTCATTTTTTGACCAAAACGACAGCCCCGGGGGTTATAAACATGTTGATATGGTTGTGATTTTTTTTCTGACTGCGGTTTCAAAACCATGCACCAGAATCCACTTCTTTCAACTCAGTAATACATTTTGGATGTGTACCTAGAGTTTAAAGCAGAAAAACATGAACTTTTAGAATTTTCATTTTTTGACCAAAACGACAGCCCCGGGGGTTATTAACATGTTGATATGGTTGTGATTTTTTTTCTGACTGCGGTTTCAAAACCATGCACCAGAATCCACTTCTTTCAACTCAGTAATACATTTTGGATGTGTACCTAGAGTTTAAAGCAGAAAAAACTGAACTTTTAGAATTTTCATTTTTTGACCAAAACGACAGCCCCGGGGGTTATTAACATGTTGATATGGTTGTGATTTTTTTTCTGACTGCGGTTTCAAAACCATGCACCAGAATCCACTTCTTTCAACTCAGTAATACATTTTGGATGTGTACCTAGAGTTTAAAGCAGAAAAAACTGAACTTTTAGAATTTTCATTTTTTGACCAAAACGACAGCCCCGGGGGTTATTAACATGTTGATATGGTTGTGATTTTTTTTCTGACTGCGGTTTCAAAACCATGCACCAGAATCCACTTCTTTCAACTCAGTAATACATTTTGGATGTGTACCTAGAGTTTAAAGCAGAAAAAACGGAACTTTTAGAATTTTCATTTTTTGACCAAAACGACAGCCCCGGGGATTATAAACATGTTGATATGGTTGTGATTTTTTTTCTGACTGCGGTTTCAAAACCATGCACCAGAATCCACTTCTTTCAACTCAGTAATACATTTTGGATGTGTACCTAGAGTTTAAAGCAGAAAAAAACGGAACTTTTAGAATTTTCATTTTTTGACCAAAACGACAGCCCCGGGGGTTATAAACATGTTGATATGGTTGTGATTTTTTTTCTGACTGCGGTTTCAAAACCATGCACCAGAATCCACTTCTTTCAACTCAGTAATACATTTTGGATGTGTACCTAGAGTTTAAAGCAGAAAAAAACGGAACTTTTAGAATTTTCATTTTTTGACCAAAACGACAGCCCCGGGGGTTATAAACATGTTGATATGGTTGTGATTTTTTTTCTGACTGCGGTTTCAAAACCATGCACCAGAATCCACTTCTTTCAACTCAGTAATACATTTTGGATGTGTACCTAGAGTTTAAAGCAGAAAAACATGAACTTTTAGAATTTTCATTTTTTGACCAAAACGACAGCCCCGGGGGTTATTAACATGTTGATATGGTTGTGATTTTTTTTCTGACTGCGGTTTCAAAACCATGCACCAGAATCCACTTCTTTCAACTCAGTAATACATTTTGGATGTGTACCTAGAGTTTAAAGCAGAAAAAACTGAACTTTTAGAATTTTCATTTTTTGACCAAAACGACAGCCCCGGGGGTTATTAACATGTTGATATGGTTGTGATTTTTTTTCTGACTGCGGTTTCAAAACCATGCACCAGAATCCACTTCTTTCAACTCAGTAATACATTTTGGATGTGTACCTAGAGTTTAAAGCAGAAAAAACGGAACTTTTAGAATTTTCATTTTTTGACCAAAACGACAGCCCCGGTTGGTTATAAACATGTTGATATGGTTGTGATTTTTTTTCTGACTGCGGTTTCAAAACCATGCACCAGAATCCACTTCTTTCAACTCAGTAATACATTTTGGATGTGTATCTAGAGTTTAAAGCAGAAAAAAACGGAACTTTTAGAATTTTCATTTTTTGACCAAAACGACAGCCCCGGGGGTTATAAACATGTTGATATGGTTGTGATTTTTTTTCTGACTGCGGTTTCAAAACCATGCACCAGAATCCACTTCTTTCAACTCAGTAATACATTTTGGATGTGTACCTAGAGTTTAAAGCAGAAAAAAACGGAACTTTTAGATTTTTCATTTTTTGACCAAAACGACAGCCCCGGGGGTTATAAACATGTTGATATGGTTGTGATTTTTTTTCTGACTGCGGTTTCAAAACCATGCACCAGAATCCACTTCTTTCATCTCAGTAATAAATTCTGGATGTGTACCTAGAGTTTAAAGCAGAAAAAACGGAACTTTTAGAATTTTCATTTTTTGACCAAAACGACAGCCCCGGGGGTTATTAACATGTTGATATGGTTGTGATTTTTTTTCTGACTGCGGTTTCAAAACCATGCACCAGAATCCACTTCTTTCAACTCAGTAATACATTTTGGATGTGTACCTAGAGTTTAAAGCAGAAAAAACGGAACTTTTAGAATTTTCATTTTTTTACCAAAAGGACAGCCACCGGGGGAAATAAAAATGTTGATATGTATGTGATTTTTTTTATGACTGCGGTTTCAAAACCATGCACCAGAATCCACTTCTTTCAACTCAGTAATACATTTTGGATGTGTACCTAGAGTTTAAAGCAGAAAAACATGAACTTTTAGAATTTTCATTTTTTGACCAAAACGACAGCCCCGGGGATTATAAACATGTTGATATGGATGTGATTTTTTTTCTGACTTCGGTTTCAAAACCATGCACCAGAATCCACTTCTTTCAACTCAGTAATACATTTTGGATGTGTACCTAGAGTTTAAAGCAGAAAAAACGGAACTTTTAGAATTTTCATTTTTTTGACCAAAACGACAGCCCCGGGGGTTATTAACATGTTGATATGGTTGTGATTTTTTTTCTGACTGCGGTTTCAAAACCATGCACCAGAATACACTTCTTTCAACTCAGTAATACATTTTGGATGTGTACCTAGAGTTTAAAGCAGAAAAAACTGAACTTTTAGAATTTTCATTTTTTGACCAAAACGACAGCCCCGGGGGTTATTAACATGTTGATATGGTTGTGATTTTTTTCTGACTGCGGTTTCAAAACCATGCACCAGAATCCACTTCTTTCAACTCAGTAATACATTTTGGATGTGTACCTAGAGTTTAAAGCAGAAAAAACGGAACTTTTAGAATTTTCATTTTTTTACCAAAAGGACAGCCACCGGGGGAAATAAAAATGTTGATATGTATGTGATTTTTTTTATGACTGCGGTTTCAAAACCATGCACCATAATCCACTTCTTTCAACTTAGTAATACATTTTGGATGTGTACCTAGAGTTTAAAGCAGAAAAAACGGAACTTTTAGAATTTTCATTTTTTGACCAAAACGACAGCCCCGGGGGTTATAAACATGTTGATATGGTTGTGATTTTTTTTCTGACTGCGGTTTCAAAACCATGCACCAGAATCCACTTCTTTCAACTCAGTTATACATTTTGGATGTGTACCTAGAGTTTAAAGCAGAAAAAACGGAACTTTTAGAATTTTCATTTTTTGACCAAAACGACAGCCCCGGGGGTTATAACATTGTTGATATGGATGTGATTTTTTTTCTGACTGCGGTTTTAAAACCATGCACCAGAATCCACTTCTTTCAACTCAGTAATACATTTTGGATGTGTACCTAGAGTTTAAAGCAGAAAAAACGGAACTTTTAGAATTTTCATTTTTTGAACAAAACGACAGCCCCGGGGGTTATAAACATTTTAATATGGTTGTGATTTTTTTTCTGACTGCGGTTTCAAAACCATGCACCAGAATCCACTTCTTTCAACTCAGTAATACATTTTGGATGTGTACCTAGAGTTTAAAGCAGAAAAAACGGAACTTTTAGAATTTTCATTTTTTGACCAAAACGACAGCCCCGGGGGTTATAAACATGTTGATATGGTTGTGATTTTTTTTCTGACTGCGGTTTCAAAACCATGCACCAGAATCCACTTCTTTCAACTCAGTAATACATTTTGGATGTGTACCTAGAGTTTAAAGCAGAAAAAAACGGAACTTTTAGAATTTTCATTTTTTGACCAAAACGACAGCCCTGGGGGTTATAAACATGTTGATATGGTTGTGATTTTTTTTCTGACTGCGGTTTCAAAACCATGCACCAGAATCCACTTCTTTCAACTCAGTAATACATTTTGGATGTGTACCTAGAGTTTAAAGCAGAAAAAACTGAACTTTTAGAATTTTCATTTTTTGACCAAAACGACAGCCCCGGGGGTTATTAACATGTTGATATGGTTGTGATTTTTTTTCTGACTGCGGTTTCAAAACCATGCACCAGAATCAACTTCTTTCAACTCAGTAATACATTTTGGATGTGTACCTAGAGTTTAAAGCAGAAAAAACGGAACTTTTAGAATTTTCATTTTTTGACCAAAACGACAGCCCCGGTTGGTTATAAACATGTTGATATGGTTGTGATTTTTTTTCTGACTGCGGTTTCAAAACCATGCACCAGAATCCACTTCTTTCAACTCAGTAATACATTTTGGATGTGTACCTAGAGTTTAAAGCAGAAAAAAACGGAACTTTTAGAATTTTCATTTTTTGACCAAAACGACAGCCCCGGGGGTTATAAACATGTTGATATGGTTGTGATTTTTTTTCTGACTGCGGTTTCAAAACCTGTCACAAAACGAGGAGGGGACAGATATAGGAGACTTTGTAAACAGGAAGCCTTTTGGATGCATGCCCTCAATACCATCTACCCGGAGGGCCTCAACGAGATGGTAGAACTTAATAATATAATCTAGATCAATAAATTAAACTATTATTAGTATTTATCATTCATTATATGTATTTCTCATATTTATTTCTTCATATCTCCCCCTTTTCTTCCTGTTGTCCCAACATATTCCTGCATAAATATGAAAAACATGATCATCTCCTTGTATCTCTCCCATCCCCCATCTGCAGTGCCCCTCCTCCGCTTATTGGTGTTACTATGTAATGTATATATCTTTGTCTGTTATTTATCCTCTCTAAATTGATTTCATCATTAATGTATAATTCCAAATTGTGGGATTTTTTCCATTCCAACTGCTTGTATTATTCTGTATCACCATATGTACATAGTCCCCCTGTTTTCCATACAACTCTCTCTATACACCACTCATCGGTACTATTTTTCAGAATGTCTAAACTCAGTTTTTCTACTATAGATTTCTCTATTAAGTAATGTACGTGTCATAGAATTACCTAAGAGGAGATATATATACAATCTCTCCCCTTCAAAATACTATCTCCATGTTGCCTTACCAATGTATTATTGTGCCAATATAACTTCATTTTGACGATGTGTATCTGCCGCTGTAGCCTAGCAACAGGGACGCCATGGAATCCAGGCAGAACAGAAAGGATATAGATCACGTGATGGACGTGATCGCAATTAATATACCACCCACTATTGTGACGGGTGACACGCAGTCGGACTTCCGGCTACAGCTCCCCGCTGCCTGGCAACAGTGACTGCGCGTCCTGAATAGAAGACGGACCGCTTCCGCCCAGACATCCGGCTGCTTAGCAGCGGGGACGCCGGATACATTACACCATCGTCCGGGCGTCCGGTTGCTTAGCAACAGAGACGCCGGACAGATCGTATTACCCGCCCTATACATCAGGTTCCCATAACAACGGAGACCTGAATCAGCAGCAACACACAGCTGCTGAATACCTCTAGCGTGATTATACCTGTGAAAATTAAATCGAGGCTCCACTATATATGGGCCCAAACACTTATTAACAACATAATTTTTGTGGTTTTTATTGTTTTTATTGTTTGTATAGTATGAAAATGCATTTTAGGTTTTGCCTCCTGTTCAAGTGTATGTTTTTATAAGTATTATAACATGTATGACTGTGGTACAGCTGTGACTAATGAATCATGTGACCCTTACTATGGGGTATATAAGACCTAAACACACAGACCTAGCTACCCACCTTTGATAAAGCCACCTGGAGTGGCGAAACGCGTCAGGGAGCTACTGGGGTACCCACCTGCACCCCCTGCTTTTATTTTCACTACCTTGGATTGCAGTCCGAACCATCCCTTGGATATACAAAACACCACCTGGGACATTGTCCTCACCTTGTCTCCACTAAAAGACCAGTGCTGGTAAAACATCTACTGAATATTCATTCCTGGAGCATCCGAGCAATTACTATACATCCCACCATCGGTGATTTGTGCCATCGTGGGCCGATAAAGTGGACACTCGGACGAGGACAGCCCATACCCATCTAGGGGGGTAACTATACTCAGCTTTCACCTATTTCAGACCAAGGGAAACATAGGAACGGACTCTCCTACCCCATCATTATGCAGGGGGACCCCCATATTTTTATACCCGTCTTTCATTGTTTTTTATTACCACAGTTTTTTAGAATTGTACTGTTGTAAAAATATTTTTTTTTATTGTGATCAATAAATTTTTCATATCGATTCTCATAGCTATTGCGCTGTTCAAATTCTTTTTTCTTATCTTCTATCATAAACGGGACTAACTACCCCGGTTACTGAACAGCTGCAGGTTAAGCTTATCTGTGACCTAGCGCCCCCAGTTCTGACCCCTAGGGGACAGTCCTATATATATTGTTTTCCATTTTTAGTTTTCTTTGTGGCGGCAGCAGTCATGAGTTGCTTTTCAAGCTTTGAGAATCGAATGAACAGGAGGCAAACCTACTTGTCCCAGTGGGATACCACTAGCGATGTTTCTGTGGAAAAACCACATTTTGAACTAAGAGATGATTTTAATAAATTAGAAGATCTCTTAAAAGCGGAAATGCGACACTGGTTAGACAGCACAAACTTGCAAAAATATGCAGACCAAAAAATGATCCCTAGAGGATTAAGACTTTTTAAGCCATCTGTATTTGAGAATGATGAAGTCTATCAGACAGAATGGGAGGGGATCTTGGATAGGTGCTCTGTCTCTCTGATGGAGGTAGTCATCCGATACCGTAAGAACAAGGCCGATGGCCTGGTCAGAGAGATTGAGCATCTAAAAAAGACCCTGGAACCACATAGCCAAAGTAAAGAATATAGAGAGAGAGATAAAGATCTTATGGATAAAATCACTACATATGAACAAACATTATTGGAAAATAAATGCAAGAAATTCAGACGCGACATAGGGGACTATAGAGATGGACATGTAAGGACATACAAACTCCTAAATAGAAATAAAAGAGAAGAGACCAGAAAAATGGGAAATACAGACTCTAAAAAGATCCCTACCTCAAGAAGCAAAAGCCAATATGAAAAAATAAGAAATAAAAAAGTATACCATCAAGAAACCCCCACTAAATACAGAAAAAATTCAGAGAGGGAAAGACCTCGTTATACTAATTATGACAGAGACCATAATGAACAAACTAGATATACAACTCAAGATAGAGACCTGGGAGCCAGACCCAAGGACAGACATAATGAAACCAGAACAGATAAAAGTCAAACCAATTTTTTAGAGAGGGGCCAAAACAGGAACCCAAATTACCCGAATCATTGGCAAGCCACCCCCAAAAGAAGACGCACACATTCAGAGGACTTAGAGGAGGGAAGAGAGAGGCACGAAAGAAACTAAACAAAAAATCAGCAGAAGTAGGACAGTCCAATATAGTAAATCTCTCAAATACAATATTGAATGAAGCCGAGATGACTTTACTAAATCGTGGATTAAAATTTGCTCCTTCATCTATCCCCAATATTTTTAATCTCTTTTTGGAATTAAACCGTTATGTTAGGACCCTATGCAGACAACGTTATTTTGCCAAACAAACACTAAATAGGAATTTGGACCCCGCAGAGCCCATTTTACTGGACTCAGGAGACCAACCTTTTGTCACTATGTTACAAGACCTTCTAGACGAAAATACCTTAGATGGTGAACTTAACTCCCCAACTAAATTGTTTGATATACAAAGGAAAAACTTCAAGCTAAAATCGGAATTTTTTCCGATAAAATGCAAGGGTTCCAGTGTGGACAGTTTTTATAAAACCACTATGTCAGACTTCAAAACACTTTGTAAAAAAATAAAAACAGGGACAGACAAAAACTTTAGGCCCAACCTTACGAAAAAAGAAAACAAAGCCCTTAGAAAACTCATGACTAATAATGAGATCATCATAAAAGAGGCCGATAAGGGTGGGGCCCTTATCATCCAAAACCGACAAGACTATGGCCCTTATTCTGATCGGTGCAGATATTCCCGCATTCTTACGGTGCGGTCCGCACGCCACGGTGTTTTGCCGCGTGCGGCCATCGTCCGTAGAAACGCCCACGTGTCCTCCGCATTCGGACGGACTCACTCTTTAAGAACAGGGCGTGTTTACGGACGACATACAAACCATGCGTGTGCGGGAGAAACACTCCGATTCGGCACGGTATTACTGAGTATTACAGAGTATGCTCGGAAATACCGCATCCGAACGGGAGCCAAGCGGTGCTACCGCCCGTAAGCGGAGTATTTACGCCAAACAACCCACTATTATGTATCTTCTGCAATACATCACATGACCCACTTATTCAATTACCTATCCTCATAAAAAACTTCTTATTTTGAATTGGAATCAATTAGATGCCAATATATCCTTACAAGCATGCCTAACACATGCATTGCACACATTAACCCTTACAGCAATTGAAGTGCAATGGTTTCAATTAAAGCACTGACAAGCGTCCTATTAGTGAGTAATGAGTAAAGGAGTAGATTCTATTGGGTTCAGGTGTTAATGGTTGTAGTCATTAGGCGTACGTTCGCCTAGCGCATGAACGAGTGGTGTCCGCAAAGCAATAGTACACTTGTGGACACCGCACATTTCTGCCCTTTTTGATCGCGTGCATTCGGAGTGGTTTCCGAATGTACGCCCCCCAACATAAGTGTACTCCCCCGTGTCCGCCCATGTTTCCGCCCCGTTTTGCCCACTTTGAAACTACGCCCATGTGTCATTCCGCATGACGCCCATAATACGCCCCTATTTCCCGAATGATAGCGGTGAACAGTTCTGGACGGGATCTGGCCGAACTGGTACCGAGTCAAGGCGTGGCACATGCGCGTTGCGTTCTCCACGCATGCGCAGACGCCGTAAAGACGCGATCCGAAAGTATGCGGTAAAGTCCGCGTCAATCAGAATAAGGGCCTATGTCTTGGAAGCACACAGGCAGCTGGATAATGTTACTTTTTATTCCAAACTGGCCAAAGACCCCACTAATACGTTCACGATGGAGCTGTCCCTTCTCCTCGACCTTGCTGTGGTCAACGGAGCCATATCCAGGGAGGAATATAAATTTCTTTTACCCGATCACCCAGTGGTGCCCATTTACTATCACCTCCCCAAAATTCACAAATCCCTCACTTCACCCCCTGGCAGACCTATAATTTCTGGTATTAACTCTCTCACTTCCAACCTTTCTTTTTTTGTTGACTCCTTCCTTCAACCACGGGTGTCCACTCTCAGGTCGTATATAAAAGACACTACATCTTTTTTAAGGATGTTACAGGACCAGGAGTGGAAGGAATCATATAACTTCCTCACGCTGGACGTTACAAGTCTATATTCTAACATTCCTCACCAAAAAGGTCGAGACGTGATTAACAGAAGACTCGATAGGGATAATGACCTGGGAGTGGACACAAAAAACTTCATTTTAGACTGTATTACTTTCATCCTCACTCATAATTATTTTCTTTTTTTGGACACTTTTTACTTACAGGTCATGGGTACCGCCATGGGGACCAGGTTCGCGCCCAGCTATGCCAATCTCTATATGGGGGAGGTGGAGGAGAAACTCATCTGGGGAGGCGGCTTTGGCGCGAACCTGGTACTATACGGGCGGTACATCGATGACCTGTTTTTCATTTGGGATGGGGACCTCAATTCTGTCACTCATTTTGTTGATTCACTTAATCAGAATGATTATAATTTACATTTCACCCACACTTTCCACCCCACCCACATTTCCTTCCTGGATGTGGCTCTTGAGATCACCGAGAATAAAATTACCACAAAGAATTACACCAAAGAAGTGGGAAAATCCTCCTACCTTCATTATAGGAGTGAACATTACCCCCCTTGGAAGAGGAGCATCCCCAAGGGACAGCTCATTCGTTTAAAAAGAAACTGTTCTAATAACATAGATTTCCTCGAACAAGCTACCGTTATGTCTGCCACATTTGAAAATAGGGGATATCCAAAACCCATTATAAACAAAGCATTCAAAGAAGTGTGTGCCTTAGAGAGGAATTCCCTGTTGGAGCCTAAAATAAAACATGCTGATCAGCAAAATTTTGGAGAAAAAGAGATCCTATATATATCCACATACAACAATTATTGTCCCCAAATAAAATCAATAATCAAGAAAAATTACAACATCTTACGTCAAGACCCACTCCTAATAAATAGAATTCCAGACAAACCACGATTTGTATTTAAAAAGAATCGTTCCCTAAAGACCCTTCTGGCTCCCAGCCAATTAAAAACCCTACCTTCTTTGGCAGAGGCCCCTATTCCTTGGCTACCATCCAAACCAAAGGGATTCCACAAGTGCGGCGGTACCAGATGCCTCACCTGTTCCCATGTCAAAACCTCTAAGACCACCCAAATTGAACATCTGGGTGACATTTACCGTATTGACAGTTTTATTAACTGCAATACGGCATTTGTCATATATTTGCTTTCCTGTGGGTGTGGTTTAAAATATGTTGGCCGCACCACCAGAAAGATGAAAATCCGCTTTCTGGAGCACCGAAGAGGTATACTTAAAGGCTTGGCCACACACAGTGTACCACGGCATTTCTCTGAATACCATCACGGAGACCCTGCCAGTCTGTCCATCATAGGGGTAGAACACATACCTGTCACAAAACGAGGAGGGGACAGATATAGGAGACTTTGTAAACAGGAAGCCTTTTGGATGCATGCCCTCAATACCATCTACCCGGAGGGCCTCAACGAGATGGTAGAACTTAATAATATAATCTAGATCAATAAATTAAACTATTATTAGTATTTATCATTCATTATATGTATTTCTCATATTTATTTCTTCATATCTCCCCCTTTTCTTCCTGTTGTCCCAACATATTCCTGCATAAATATGAAAAACATGATCATCTCCTTGTATCTCTCCCATCCCCCATCTGCAGTGCCCCTCCTCCGCTTATTGGTGTTACTATGTAATGTATATATCTTTGTCTGTTATTTATCCTCTCTAAATTGATTTCATCATTAATGTATAATTCCAAATTGTGGGATTTTTTCCATTCCAACTGCTTGTATTATTCTGTATCACCATATGTACATAGTCCCCCTGTTTTCCATACAACTCTCTCTATACACCACTCATCGGTACTATTTTTCAGAATGTCTAAACTCAGTTTTTCTACTATAGATTTCTCTATTAAGTAATGTATGTGTCATAGAATTACCTAAGAGGAGATATATATACAATCTCTCCCCTTCAAAATACTATCTCCATGTTGCCTTACCAATGTATTATTGTGCCAATATAACTTCATTTTGACGATGTGTATCTGCCGCTGTAGCCTAGCAACAGGGACGCCATGGAATCCAGGCAGAACAGAAAGGATATAGATCACGTGATGGACGTGATCGCAATTAATATACCACCCACTATTGTGACGGGTGACACGCAGTCGGACTTCCGGCTACAGCTCCCCGCTGCCTGGCAACAGTGACTGCGCGTCCTGAATAGAAGACGGACCGCTTCCGCCCAGACATCCGGCTGCTTAGCAGCGGGGACGCCGGATACATTACACCATCGTCCGGGCGTCCGGTTGCTTAGCAACAGAGACGCCGGACAGATCGTATTACCCGCCCTATACATCAGGTTCCCATAACAACGGAGACCTGAATCAGCAGCAACACACAGCTGCTGAATACCTCTAGCGTGATTATACCTGTGAAAATTAAATCGAGGCTCCACTATATATGGGCCCAAACACTTATTAACAACATAATTTTTGTGGTTTTTATTGTTTTTATTGTTTGTATAGTATGAAAATGCATTTTAGGTTTTGCCTCCTGTTCAAGTGTATGTTTTTATAAGTATTATAACATGTATGACTGTGGTACAGCTGTGACTAATGAATCATGTGACCCTTACTATGGGGTATATAAGACCTAAACACACAGACCTAGCTACCCACCTTTGATAAAGCCACCTGGAGTGGCGAAACGCGTCAGGGAGCTACTGGGGTACCCACCTGCACCCCCTGCTTTTATTTTCACTACCTTGGATTGCAGTCCGAACCATCCCTTGGATATACAAAACACCACCTGGGACATTGTCCTCACCTTGTCTCCACTAAAAGACCAGTGCTGGTAAAACATCTACTGAATATTCATTCCTGGAGCATCCGAGCAATTACTATACATCCCACCATCGGTGATTTGTGCCATCGTGGGCCGATAAAGTGGACACTCGGACGAGGACAGCCCATACCCATCTAGGGTGGTAACTATACTCAGCTTTCACCTATTTCAGACCAAGGGAAACATAGGAACGGACTCTCCTACCCCATCCTTATGCAGGGGGACCCCCATATTTTTATACCCGTCTTTCATTGTTTTTTATTACCACAGTTTTTTAGAATTGTACTGTTGTAAAAATATTTTTTTTTATTGTGATCAATAAATTTTTCATATCGATTCTCATAGCTATTGCGCTGTTCAAATTCTTTTTTCTTACCATGCACCAGAATCCACTTCTTTCAACTCAGTAATACATTTTGGATGTGTACCTAGAGTTTAAAGCAGAAAAAAACGGAACTTTTAGAATTTTCATTTTTTGACCAAAACGACAGCCCCGGGGGTTATAAACATGTTGATATGGTTGTGATTTTTTTTCTGACTGCGGTTTCAAAACCATGCACCAGAATCCACTTCTTTCAACTCAGTAATACATTTTGGATGTGTACCTAGAGTTTAAAGCAGAAAAACATGAACTTTTAGAATTTTCATTTTTTGACCAAAACGACAGCCCCGGGGGTTATTAACATGTTGATATGGTTGTGATTTTTTTTCTGACTGCGGTTTCAAAACCATGCACCAGAATCCACTTCTTTCAACTCAGTAATACATTTTGGATGTGTACCTAGAGTTTAAAGCAGAAAAAAACGGAACTTTTAGAATTTTCATTTTTTGACCAAAACGACAGCCCCGGGGGTTATAAACATGTTGATATGGTTGTGATTTTTTTTCTGACTGCGGTTTCAAAACCATGCACCAGAATCCACTTCTTTCAACTCAGTAATACATTTTGGATGTGTACCTAGAGTTTAAAGCAGAAAAAAACGGAACTTTTAGAATTTTCATTTTTTGACCAAAACGACAGCCCCGGGGGTTATAAACATGTTGATATGGTTGTGATTTTTTTTCTGACTGCGGTTTCAAAACCATGCACCAGAATCCACTTCTTTCAACTCAGTAATACATTTTGGATGTGTACCTAGAGTTTAAAGCAGAAAAACATGAACTTTTAGAATTTTCATTTTTTGACCAAAACGACAGCCCCGGGGGTTATAAACATGTTGATATGGATGTGATTTTTTTTCTGACTTCGGTTTCAAAACCATGCACCAGAATCCACTTCTTTCAACTCAGTAATAAATTTTGGATGTGTACCTAGAGTTTAAAGCAGAAAAAACTTAACTTTTAGAATTTTCATTTTTTGACCAAAACGACAGCCCCGGGGGTTATTAACATGTTGATATGGTTGTGATTTTTTTTCTGACTGCGGTTTCAAAACCATGCACCAGAATCCACTTCTTTCAACTCAGTAATACATTTTGGATGTGTACCTAGAGTTTAAAGCAGAAAAAACGGAACTTTTAGAATTTTCATTTTTTTACCAAAAGGACAGCCACCGGGGGAAATAAAAATGTTGATATGTATGTGATTTTTTTTATGACTGCGGTTTCAAAACCATGCACCAGAATCCACTTCTTTCAACTCAGTAATACATTTTGGATGTGTACCTAGAGTTTAAAGCAGAAAAACATGAACTTTTAGAATTTTCATTTTTTGACCAAAACGACAGCCCCGGGGGTTATAAACATGTTGATATGGATGTGATTTTTTTTCTGACTTCGGTTTCAAAACCATGCACCAGAATCCACTTCTTTCAACTCAGTAATACATTTTGGATGTGTACCTAGAGTTTAAAGCAGAAAAAACGGAACTTTTAGAATTTTCATTTTTTTGACCAAAACGACAGCCCCGGGGGTTATTAACATGTTGATATGGTTGTGATTTTTTTTCTGACTGCGGTTTCAAAACCATGCACCAGAATCCACTTCTTTCAACTCAGTAATACATTTTGGATGTGTACCTAGAGTTTAAAGCAGAAAAAACGGAACTTTTAGAATTTTCATTTTTTGACCAAAACGACAGCCCCGGGGGTTATAAACATGTTGATATGGTTGTGATTTTTTTTCTGACTGCGGTTTCAAAACCATGCACCAGAATCCACTTCTTTCAACTCAGTAATACATTTTGGATGTGTACCTAGAGTTTAAAGCAGAAAAAAACGGAACTTTTAGAATTTTCATTTTTTGACCAAAACGACAGCCCTGGGGGTTATAAACATGTTGATATGGTTGTGATTTTTTTTCTGACTGCGGTTTCAAAACCATGCACCAGAATCCACTTCTTTCAACTCAATAATACATTTTGGATGTGTACCTAGAGTTTAAAGCAGAAAAAAACGGAACTTTTAGAATTTTCATTTTTTGACCAAAACGACAGCCCCGGGGGTTATAAACATGTTGATATGGTTGTGATTTTTTTTCTGACTGCGGTTTTAAAACCATGCACCAGAATCCACTTCTTTCAACTCAGTAATACATTTTGGATGTGTACCTAGAGTTTAAAGCAGAAAAACATGAACTTTTAGAATTTTCATTTTTTGACCAAAACGACAGCCCCGGGGGTTATTAACATGTTGATATGGTTGTGATTTTTTTTCTGACTGCGGTTTCAAAACCATGCACCAGAATCCACTTCTTTCAACTCAGTAATACATTTTGGATGTGTACCTAGAGTTTAAAGCAGAAAAAACTGAACTTTTAGAATTTTCATTTTTTGACCAAAACGACAGCCCCGGGGGTTATAAACATGTTGATATGGTTGTGATTTTTTTTTCTGACTGCGGTTTCAAAACCATGCACCAGAATCCACTTCTTTCAACTCAGTAATACATTTTGGATGTGTACCTAGAGTTTAAAGCAGAAAAAAACGGAACTTTTAGAATTTTCATTTTTTGACCAAAACGACAGCCCCGGGGGTTATAAACATGTTGATATGGTTGTGATTTTTTTTCTGACTGCGGTTTCAAAACCATGCACCAGAATCCACTTCTTTCAACTCAGTAATACATTTTGGATGTGTACCTAGAGTTTAAAGCAGAAAAAAACGGAACTTTTAGAATTTTCAATTTTTGACCAAAACGACAGCCCCGGGGGTTATAAACATGTTGATATGGTTGTGATTTTTTTTCTGACTGCGGTTTCAAAACCATGCACCAGAATCCACTTCTTTCAACTCAGTAATACATTTTGGATGTGTACCTAGAGTTTAAAGCAGAAAAACATGAACTTTTAGAATTTTCATTTTTTGACCAAAACGACAGCCCCGGGGGTTATAAACATGTTGATATGGATGTGATTTTTTTTCTGACTGCGGTTTCAAAACCATGCACCAGAATCCACTTCTTTCAACTCAGTAATACATTTTGGATGTGTACCTAGAGTTTAAAGCAGAAAAACATGAACTTTTAGAATTTTCATTTTTTGACCAAAACGACAGCCCCGGGGGTTATAAACATGTTGATATGGTTGTGATTTTTTTTCTGACTGCGGTTTCAAAACCTGTCACAAAACGAGGAGGGGACAGATATAGGAGACTTTGTAAACAGGAAGCCTTTTGGATGCATGCCCTCAATACCATCTACCCGGAGGGCCTCAACGAGATGGTAGAACTTAATAATATAATCTAGATCAATAAATTAAACTATTATTAGTATTTATCATTCATTATATGTATTTCTCATATTTATTTCTTCATATCTCCCCCTTTTCTTCCTGTTGTCCCAACATATTCCTGCATAAATATGAAAAACATGATCATCTCCTTGTATCTCTCCCATCCCCCATCTGCAGTGCCCCTCCTCCGCTTATTGGTGTTACTATGTAATGTATATATCTTTGTCTGTTATTTATCCTCTCTAAATTGATTTCATCATTAATGTATAATTCCAAATTGTGGGATTTTTTCCATTCCAACTGCTTGTATTATTCTGTATCACCATATGTACATAGTCCCCCTGTTTTCCATACAACTCTCTCTATACACCACTCATCGGTACTATTTTTCAGAATGTCTAAACTCAGTTTTTCTACTATAGATTTCTCTATTAAGTAATGTACGTGTCATAGAATTACCTAAGAGGAGATATATATACAATCTCTCCCCTTCAAAATACTATCTCCATGTTGCCTTACCAATGTATTATTGTGCCAATATAACTTCATTTTGACGATGTGTATCTGCCGCTGTAGCCTAGCAACAGGGACGCCATGGAATCCAGGCAGAACAGAAAGGATATAGATCACGTGATGGACGTGATCGCAATTAATATACCACCCACTATTGTGACGGGTGACACGCAGTCGGACTTCCGGCTACAGCTCCCCGCTGCCTGGCAACAGTGACTGCGCGTCCTGAATAGAAGACGGACCGCTTCCGCCCAGACATCCGGCTGCTTAGCAGCGGGGACGCCGGATACATTACACCATCGTCCGGGCGTCCGGTTGCTTAGCAACAGAGACGCCGGACAGATCGTATTACCCGCCCTATACATCAGGTTCCCATAACAACGGAGACCTGAATCAGCAGCAACACACAGCTGCTGAATACCTCTAGCGTGATTATACCTGTGAAAATTAAATCGAGGCTCCACTATATATGGGCCCAAACACTTATTAACAACATAATTTTTGTGGTTTTTATTGTTTTTATTGTTTGTATAGTATGAAAATGCATTTTAGGTTTTGCCTCCTGTTCAAGTGTATGTTTTTATAAGTATTATAACATGTATGACTGTGGTACAGCTGTGACTAATGAATCATGTGACCCTTACTATGGGGTATATAAGACCTAAACACACAGACCTAGCTACCCACCTTTGATAAAGCCACCTGGAGTGGCGAAACGCGTCAGGGAGCTACTGGGGTACCCACCTGCACCCCCTGCTTTTATTTTCACTACCTTGGATTGCAGTCCGAACCATCCCTTGGATATACAAAACACCACCTGGGACATTGTCCTCACCTTGTCTCCACTAAAAGACCAGTGCTGGTAAAACATCTACTGAATATTCATTCCTGGAGCATCCGAGCAATTACTATACATCCCACCATCGGTGATTTGTGCCATCGTGGGCCGATAAAGTGGACACTCGGACAAGGACAGCCCATACCCATCTAGGGTGGTAACTATACTCAGCTTTCACCTATTTCAGACCAAGGGAAACATAGGAACGGACTCTCCTACCCCATCCTTATGCAGGGGGACCCCCATATTTTTATACCCGTCTTTCATTGTTTTTTATTACCACAGTTTTTTAGAATTGTACTGTTGTAAAAATATTTTTTTTTATTGTGATCAATAAATTTTTCATATCGATTCTCATAGCTATTGCGCTGTTCAAATTCTTTTTTCTTACCATGCACCAGAATCCACTTCTTTCAACTCAGTAATACATTTTGGATGTGTACCTAGAGTTTAAAGCAGAAAAAAACGGAACTTTTAGAATTTTCATTTTTTGACCAAAACGACAGCCCCGGGGGTTATTAACATGTTGATATGGTTGTGATTTTTTTTCTGACTGCGGTTTCAAAACCATGCACCAGAATCCACTTCTTTCAACTCAGTAATACATTTTGGATGTGTACCTAGAGTTTAAAGCAGAAAAACATGAACTTTTAGAATTTTCATTTTTTGACCAAAACGACAGCCCCGGGGGTTATTAACATGTTGATATGGTTGTGATTTTTTTTCTGACTGCGGTTTCAAAACCATGCACCAGAATCCACTTCTTTCAACTCAGTAATACATTTTGGATGTGTACCTAGAGTTTAAAGCAGAAAAAAACGGAACTTTTAGAATTTTCATTTTTTGACCAAAACGACAGCCCCGGGGGTTATAAACATGTTGATATGGTTGTGATTTTTTTTCTGACTGCGGTTTCAAAACCATGCACCAGAATCCACTTCTTTCAACTCAGTAATACATTTTGGATGTGTACCTAGAGTTTAAAGCAGAAAAAAACGGAACTTTTAGAATTTTCATTTTTTGACCAAAACGACAGCCCCGGGGGTTATAAACATGTTGATATGGTTGTGATTTTTTTTCTGACTGCGGTTTCAAAACCATGCACCAGAATCCACTTCTTTCAACTCAGTAATACATTTTGGATGTGTACCTAGAGTTTAAAGCAGAAAAACATGAACTTTTAGAATTTTCATTTTTTGACCAAAACGACAGCCCCGGGGGTTATAAACATGTTGATATGGATGTGATTTTTTTTCTGACTTCGGTTTCAAAACCATGCACCAGAATCCACTTCTTTCAACTCAGTAATAAATTTTGGATGTGTACCTAGAGTTTAAAGCAGAAAAAACAGAACTTTTAGAATTTTCATTTTTTGACCAAAACGACAGCCCCGGGGGTTATTAACATGTTGATATGGTTGTGATTTTTTTTCTGACTGCGGTTTCAAAACCATGCACCAGAATCCACTTCTTTCAACTCAGTAATACATTTTGGATGTGTACCTAGAGTTTAAAGCAGAAAAAACGGAACTTTTAGAATTTTCATTTTTTTACCAAAAGGACAGCCACCGGGGGAAATAAAAATGTTGATATGTATGTGATTTTTTTTATGACTGCGGTTTCAAAACCATGCACCAGAATCCACTTCTTTCAACTCAGTAATACATTTTGGATGTGTACCTAGAGTTTAAAGCAGAAAAACATGAACTTTTAGAATTTTCATTTTTTGACCAAAACGACAGCCCCGGGGGTTATAAACATGTTGATATGGATGTGATTTTTTTTCTGACTTCGGTTTCAAAACCATGCACCAGAATCCACTTCTTTCAACTCAGTAATACATTTTGGATGTGTACCTAGAGTTTAAAGCAGAAAAAACGGAACTTTTAGAATTTTCATTTTTTTGACCAAAACGACAGCCCCGGGGGTTATTAACATGTTGATATGGTTGTGATTTTTTTTCTGACTGCGGTTTCAAAACCATGCACCAGAATACACTTCTTTCAACTCAGTAATACATTTTGGATGTGTACCTAGAGTTTAAAGCAGAAAAAACGGAACTTTTAGAATTTTCATTTTTTGACCAAAACGACAGCCCCGGGGGTTATAAACATGTTGATATGGTTGTGATTTTTTTTCTGACTGCGGTTTCAAAACCATGCACCAGAATCCACTTCTTTCAACTCAGTAATACATTTTGGATGTGTACCTAGAGTTTAAAGCAGAAAAAAAACGGAACTTTTAGAATTTTCATTTTTTGACCAAAACGACAGCCCTGGGGGTTATAAACATGTTGATATGGTTGTGATTTTTTTTCTGACTGCGGTTTCAAAACCATGCACCAGAATCCACTTCTTTCAACTCAATAATACATTTTGGATGTGTACCTAGAGTTTAAAGCAGAAAAAAACGGAACTTTTAGAATTTTCATTTTTTGACCAAAACGACAGCCCCGGGGGTTATAAACATGTTGATATGGTTGTGATTTTTTTTCTGACTGCGGTTTCAAAACCATGCACCAGAATCCACTTCTTTCAACTCAGTAATACATTTTGGATGTGTACCTAGAGTTTAAAGCAGAAAAACATGAACTTTTAGAATTTTCATTTTTTGACCAAAACGACAGCCCCGGGGGTTATTAACATGTTGATATGGTTGTGATTTTTTTTCTGACTGCGGTTTCAAAACCATGCACCAGAATCCACTTCTTTCAACTCAGTAATACATTTTGGATGTGTACCTAGAGTTTAAAGCAGAAAAAACTGAACTTTTAGAATTTTCATTTTTTGACCAAAACGACAGCCCCGGGGGTTATAAACATGTTGATATGGTTGTGATTTTTTTTTCTGACTGCGGTTTCAAAACCATGCACCAGAATCCACTTCTTTCAACTCAGTAATACATTTTGGATGTGTACCTAGAGTTTAAAGCAGAAAAAAACGGAACTTTTAGAATTTTCATTTTTTGACCAAAACGACAGCCCCGGGGGTTATAAACATGTTGATATGGTTGTGATTTTTTTTCTGACTGCGGTTTCAAAACCATGCACCAGAATCCACTTCTTTCAACTCAGTAATACATTTTGGATGTGTACCTAGAGTTTAAAGCAGAAAAAAACGGAACTTTTAGAATTTTCATTTTTTGACCAAAACGACAGCCCCGGGGGTTATAAACATGTTGATATGGTTGTGATTTTTTTTCTGACTGAGGTTTCAAAACCATGCACCAGAATCCACTTCTTTCAACTCAGTAATACATTTTGGATGTGTACCTAGAGTTTAAAGCAGAAAAACATGAACTTTTAGAATTTTCATTTTTTGACCAAAACGACAGCCCCGGGGGTTATAAACATGTTGATATGGATGTGATTTTTTTTCTGACTGCGGTTTCAAAACCATGCACCAGAATCCACTTCTTTCAACTCAGTAATACATTTTGGATGTGTACCTAGAGTTTAAAGCAGAAAAACATGAACTTTTAGAATTTTCATTTTTTGACCAAAACGACAGCCCCGGGGGTTATAAACATGTTGATATGGTTGTGATTTTTTTTCTGACTGCGGTTTCAAAACCTGTCACAAAACGAGGAGGGGACAGATATAGGAGACTTTGTAAACAGGAAGCCTTTTGGATGCATGCCCTCAATACCATCTACCCGGAGGGCCTCAACGAGATGGTAGAACTTAATAATATAATCTAGATCAATAAATTAAACTATTATTAGTATTTATCATTCATTATATGTATTTCTCATATTTATTTCTTCATATCTCCCCCTTTTCTTCCTGTTGTCCCAACATATTCCTGCATAAATATGAAAAACATGATCATCTCCTTGTATCTCTCCCATCCCCCATCTGCAGTGCCCCTCCTCCGCTTATTGGTGTTACTATGTAATGTATATATCTTTGTCTGTTATTTATCCTCTCTAAATTGATTTCATCATTAATGTATAATTCCAAATTGTGGGATTTTTTCCATTCCAACTGCTTGTATTATTCTGTATCACCATATGTACATAGTCCCCCTGTTTTCCATACAACTCTCTCTATACACCACTCATCGGTACTATTTTTCAGAATGTCTAAACTCAGTTTTTCTACTATAGATTTCTCTATTAAGTAATGTACGTGTCATAGAATTACCTAAGAGGAGATATATATACAATCTCTCCCCTTCAAAATACTATCTCCATGTTGCCTTACCAATGTATTATTGTGCCAATATAACTTCATTTTGACGATGTGTATCTGCCGCTGTAGCCTAGCAACAGGGACGCCATGGAATCCAGGCAGAACAGAAAGGATATAGATCACGTGATGGACGTGATCGCAATTAATATACCACCCACTATTGTGACGGATGACACGCAGTCGGACTTCCGGCTACAGCTCCCCGCTGCCTGGCAACAGTGACTGCGCGTCCTGAATAGAAGACGGACCGCTTCCGCCCAGACATCCGGCTGCTTAGCAGCGGGGACGCCGGATACATTACACCATCGTCCGGGCGTCCGGTTGCTTAGCAACAGAGACGCCGGACAGATCGTATTACCCGCCCTATACATCAGGTTCCCATAACAACGGAGACCTGAATCAGCAGCAACACACAGCTGCTGAATACCTCTAGCGTGATTATACCTGTGAAAATTAAATCGAGGCTCCACTATATATGGGCCCAAACACTTATTAACAACATAATTTTTGTGGTTTTTATTGTTTTTATTGTTTGTATAGTATGAAAATGCATTTTAGGTTTTGCCTCCTGTTCAAGTGTATGTTTTTATAAGTATTATAACATGTATGACTGTGGTACAGCTGTGACTAATGAATCATGTGACCCTTACTATGGGGTATATAAGACCTAAACACACAGACCTAGCTACCCACCTTTGATAAAGCCACCTGGAGTGGCGAAACGCGTCAGGGAGCTACTGGGGTACCCACCTGCACCCCCTGCTTTTATTTTCACTACCTTGGATTGCAGTCCGAACCATCCCTTGGATATACAAAACACCACCTGGGACATTGTCCTCACCTTGTCTCCACTAAAAGACCAGTGCTGGTAAAACATCTACTGAATATTCATTCCTGGAGCATCCGAGCAATTACTATACATCCCACCATCGGTGATTTGTGCCATCGTGGGCCGATAAAGTGGACACTCGGACGAGGACAGCCCATACCCATCTAGGGGGGTAACTATACTCAGCTTTCACCTATTTCAGACCAAGGGAAACATAGGAACGGACTCTCCTACCCCATCCTTATGCAGGGGGACCCCCATATTTTTATACCCGTCTTTCATTGTTTTTTATTACCACAGTTTTTTAGAATTGTACTGTTGTAAAAATATTTTTTTTTATTGTGATCAATAAATTTTTCATATCGATTCTCATAGCTATTGCGCTGTTCAAATTCTTTTTTCTTATCTTCTATCATAAACGGGACTAACTACCCCGGTTACTGAACAGCTGCAGGTTAAGCTTATCTGTGACCTAGCGCCCCCAGTTCTGACCCCTAGGGGACAGTCCTATATATATTGTTTTCCATTTTTAGTTTTCTTTGTGGCGGCAGCAGTCATGAGTTGCTTTTCAAGCTTTGAGAATCGAATGAACAGGAGGCAAACCTACTTGTCCCAGTGGGATACCACTAGCGATGTTTCTGTGGAAAAACCACATTTTGAACTAAGAGATGATTTTAATAAATTAGAAGATCTCTTAAAAGCGGAAATGCGACACTGGTTAGACAGCACAAACTTGCAAAAATATGCAGACCAAAAAATGATCCCTAGAGGATAAAGACTTTTTAAGCCATCTGTATTTGAGAATGATGAAGTCTATCAGACAGAATGGGAGGGGATCTTGGATAGGTGCTCTGTCTCTCTGATGGAGGTAGTCATCCGATACCGTAAGAACAAGGCCGATGGCCTGGTCAGAGAGATTGAGCATCTAAAAAAGACCCTGGAACCACATAGCCAAAGTAAAGAATATAGAGAGAGAGATAAAGATCTTATGGATAAAATCACTACATATGAACAAACATTATTGGAAAATAAATGCAAGAAATTCAGACGCGACATAGGGGACTATAGAGATGGACATGTAAGGACATACAAACTCCTAAATAGAAATAAAAGAGAAGAGACCAGAAAAATGGGAAATACAGACTCTAAAAAGATCCCTACCTCAAGAAGCAAAAGCCAATATGAAAAAATAAGAAATAAAAAAGTATACCATCAAGAAACCCCCACTAAATACAGAAAAAATTCAGAGAGGGAAAGACCTCGTTATACTAATTATGACAGAGACCATAATGAACAAACTAGATATACAACTCAAGATAGAGACCTGGGAGCCAGACCCAAGGACAGACATAATGAAACCAGAACAGATAAAAGTCAAACCAATTTTTTAGAGAGGGGCCAAAACAGGAACCCAAATTACCCGAATCATTGGCAAGCCACCCCCAAAAGAAGACGCACACATTCAGAGGACTTAGAGGAGGGAAGAGAGAGGCACGAAAGAAACTAAACAAAAAATCAGCAGAAGTAGGACAGTCCAATATAGTAAATCTCTCAAATACAATATTGAATGAAGCCGAGATGACTTTACTAAATCGTGGATTAAAATTTGCTCCTTCATCTATCCCCAATATTTTTAATCTCTTTTTGGAATTAAACCGTTATGTTAGGACCCTATGCAGACAACGTTATTTTGCCAAACAAACACTAAATAGGAATTTGGACCCCGCAGAGCCCATTTTACTGGACTCAGGAGACCAACCTTTTGTCACTATGTTACAAGACCTTCTAGACGAAAATACCTTAGATGGTGAACTTAACTCCCCAACTAAATTGTTTGATATACAAAGGAAAAACTTCAAGCTAAAATCGGAATTTTTTCCGATAAAATGCAAGGGTTCCAGTGTGGACAGTTTTTATAAAACCACTATGTCAGGCTTCAAAACACTTTGTAAAAAAATAAAAACAGGGACAGACAAAAACTTTAGGCCCAACCTTACGAAAAAAGAAAACAAAGCCCTTAGAAAACTCATGACTAATAATGAGATCATCATAAAAGAGGCCGATAAGGGTGGGGCCCTTATCATCCAAAACCGACAAGACTATGTCTTGGAAGCACACAGGCAGCTGGATAATGTTACTTTTTATTCCAAACTGGCCAAAGACCCCACTAATACGTTCACGATGGAGCTGTCCCTTCTCCTCGACCTTGCTGTGGTCAACGGAGCCATATCCAGGGAGGAATATAAATTTCTTTTACCCGATCACCCAGTGGTGCCCATTTACTATCACCTCCCCAAAATTCACAAATCCCTCACTTCACCCCCTGGCAGACCTATAATTTCTGGTATTAACTCTCTCACTTCCAACCTTTCTTTTTTTGTTGACTCCTTCCTTCAACCACGGGTGTCCACTCTCAGGTCGTATATAAAAGACACTACATCTTTTTTAAGGATGTTACAGGACCAGGAGTGGAAGGAATCATATAACTTCCTCACGCTGGACGTTACAAGTCTATATTCTAACATTCCTCACCAAAAAGGTCGAGACGTGATTAACAGAAGACTCGATAGGGATAATGACCTGGGAGTGGACACAAAAAACTTCATTTTAGACTGTATTACTTTCATCCTCACTCATAATTATTTTCTTTTTTTGGACACTTTTTACTTACAGGTCATGGGTACCGCCATGGGGACCAGGTTCGCGCCCAGCTATGCCAATCTCTATATGGGGGAGGTGGAGGAGAAACTCATCTGGGGAGGCGGCTTTGGCGCGAACCTGGTACTATACGGGCGGTACATCGATGACCTGTTTTTCATTTGGGATGGGGACCTCAATTCTGTCACTCATTTTGTTGATTCACTTAATCAGAATGATTATAATTTACATTTCACCCACACTTTCCACCCCACCCACATTTCCTTCCTGGATGTGGCTCTTGAGATCACCGAGAATAAAATTACCACAAAGAATTACACCAAAGAAGTGGGAAAATCCTCCTACCTTCATTATAGGAGTGAACATTACCCCCCTTGGAAGAGGAGCATCCCCAAGGGACAGCTCATTCGTTTAAAAAGAAACTGTTCTAATAACATAGATTTCCTCGAACAAGCTACCGTTATGTCTGCCACATTTGAAAATAGGGGATATCCAAAACCCATTATAAACAAAGCATTCAAAGAAGTGTGTGCCTTAGAGAGGAATTCCCTGTTGGAGCCTAAAATAAAACATGCTGATCAGCAAAATTTTGGAGAAAAAGAGATCCTATATATATCCACATACAACAATTATTGTCCCCAAATAAAATCAATAATCAAGAAAAATTACAACATCTTACGTCAAGACCCACTCCTAATAAATAGAATTCCAGACAAACCACGATTTGTATTTAAAAAGAATCGTTCCCTAAAGACCCTTCTGGCTCCCAGCCAATTAAAAACCCTACCTTCTTTGGCAGAGGCCCCTATTCCTTGGCTACCATCCAAACCAAAGGGATTCCACAAGTGCGGCGGTACCAGATGCCTCACCTGTTCCCATGTCAAAACCTCTAAGACCACCCAAATTGAACATCTGGGTGACATTTACCGTATTGACAGTTTTATTAACTGCAATACGGCATTTGTCATATATTTGCTTTCCTGTGGGTGTGGTTTAAAATATGTTGGCCGCACCACCAGAAAGATGAAAATCCGCTTTCTGGAGCACCGAAGAGGTATACTTAAAGGCTTGGCCACACACAGTGTACCACGGCATTTCTCTGAATACCATCACGGAGACCCTGCCAGTCTGTCCATCATAGGGGTAGAACACATACCTGTCACAAAACGAGGAGGGGACAGATATAGGAGACTTTGTAAACAGGAAGCCTTTTGGATGCATGCCCTCAATACCATCTACCCGGAGGGCCTCAACGAGATGGTAGAACTTAATAATATAATCTAGATCAATAAATTAAACTATTATTAGTATTTATCATTCATTATATGTATTTCTCATATTTATTTCTTCATATCTCCCCCTTTTCTTCCTGTTGTCCCAACATATTCCTGCATAAATATGAAAAACATGATCATCTCCTTGTATCTCTCCCATCCCCCATCTGCAGTGCCCCTCCTCCGCTTATTGGTGTTACTATGTAATGTATATATCTTTGTCTGTTATTTATCCTCTCTAAATTGATTTCATCATTAATGTATAATTCCAAATTGTGGGATTTTTTTCCATTCCAACTGCTTGTATTATTCTGTATCACCATATGTACATAGTCCCCCTGTTTTCCATACAACTCTCTCTATACACCACTCATCGGTACTATTTTTCAGAATGTCTAAACTCAGTTTTTCTACTATAGATTTCTCTATTAAGTAATGTATGTGTCATAGAATTACCTAAGAGGAGATATATATACAATCTCTCCCCTTCAAAATACTATCTCCATGTTGCCTTACCAATGTATTATTGTGCCAATATAACTTCATTTTGACGATGTGTATCTGCCGCTGTAGCCTAGCAACAGGGACGCCATGGAATCCAGGCAGAACAGAAAGGATATAGATCACGTGATGGACGTGATCGCAATTAATATACCACCCACTATTGTGACGGGTGACACGCAGTCGGACTTCCGGCTACAGCTCCCCGCTGCCTGGCAACAGTGACTGCGCGTCCTGAATAGAAGACGGACCGCTTCCGCCCAGACATCCGGCTGCTTAGCAGCGGGGACGCCGGATACATTACACCATCGTCCGGGCGTCCGGTTGCTTAGCAACAGAGACGCCGGACAGATCGTATTACCCGCCCTATACATCAGGTTCCCATAACAACGGAGACCTGAATCAGCAGCAACACACAGCTGCTGAATACCTCTAGCGTGATTATACCTGTGAAAATTAAATCGAGGCTCCACTATATATGGGCCCAAACACTTATTAACAACATAATTTTTGTGGTTTTTATTGTTTTTATTGTTTGTATAGTATGAAAATGCATTTTAGGTTTTGCCTCCTGTTCAAGTGTATGTTTTTATAAGTATTATAACATGTATGACTGTGGTACAGCTGTGACTAATGAATCATGTGACCCTTACTATGGGGTATATAAGACCTAAACACACAGACCTAGCTACCCACCTTTGATAAAGCCACCTGGAGTGGCGAAACGCGTCAGGGAGCTACTGGGGTACCCACCTGCACCCCCTGCTTTTATTTTCACTACCTTGGATTGCAGTCCGAACCATCCCTTGGATATACAAAACACCACCTGGGACATTGTCCTCACCTTGTCTCCACTAAAAGACCAGTGCTGGTAAAACATCTACTGAATATTCATTCCTGGAGCATCCGAGCAATTACTATACATCCCACCATCGGTGATTTGTGCCATCGTGGGCCGATAAAGTGGACACTCGGACGAGGACAGCCCATACCCATCTAGGGTGGTAACTATACTCAGCTTTCACCTATTTCAGACCAAGGGAAACATAGGAACGGACTCTCCTACCCCATCCTTATGCAGGGGGACCCCCATATTTTTATACCCGTCTTTCATTGTTTTTTATTACCACAGTTTTTTAGAATTGTACTGTTGTAAAAATATTTTTTTTTATTGTGATCAATAAATTTTTCATATCGATTCTCATAGCTATTGCGCTGTTCAAATTCTTTTTTCTTACCATGCACCAGAATCCACTTCTTTCAACTCAGTAATACATTTTGGATGTGTACCTAGAGTTTAAAGCAGAAAAAAACGGAACTTTTAGAATTTTCATTTTTTGACCAAAACGACAGCCCCGGGGGTTATAAACATGTTGATATGGTTGTGATTTTTTTCTGACTGCGGTTTCAAAACCATGCACCAGAATCCACTTCTTTCAACTCAGTAATACATTTTGGATGTGTACCTAGAGTTTAAAGCAGAAAAACATGAACTTTTAGAATTTTCATTTTTTGACCAAAACGACAGCCCCGGGGGTTATTAACATGTTGATATGGTTGTGATTTTTTTTCTGACTGCGGTTTCAAAACCATGCACCAGAATCCACTTCTTTCAACTCAGTAATACATTTTGGATGTGTACCTAGAGTTTAAAGCAGAAAAAAACGGAACTTTTAGAATTTTCATTTTTTGACCAAAACGACAGCCCCGGGGGTTATAAACATGTTGATATGGTTGTGATTTTTTTTCTGACTGCGGTTTCAAAACCATGCACCAGAATCCACTTCTTTCAACTCAGTAATACATTTTGGATGTGTACCTAGAGTTTAAAGCAGAAAAAAACGGAACTTTTAGAATTTTCATTTTTTGACCAAAACGACAGCCCCGGGGGTTATAAACATGTTGATATGGTTGTGATTTTTTTTCTGACTGCGGTTTCAAAACCATGCACCAGAATCCACTTCTTTCAACTCAGTAATACATTTTGGATGTGTACCTAGAGTTTAAAGCAGAAAAACATGAACTTTTAGAATTTTCATTTTTTGACCAAAACGACAGCCCCGGGGGTTATAAACATGTTGATATGGATGTGATTTTTTTTCTGACTTCGGTTTCAAAACCATGCACCAGAATCCACTTCTTTCAACTCAGTAATAAATTTTGGATGTGTACCTAGAGTTTAAAGCAGAAAAAACTTAACTTTTAGAATTTTCATTTTTTGACCAAAACGACAGCCCCGGGGGTTATTAACATGTTGATATGGTTGTGATTTTTTTTCTGACTGCGGTTTCAAAACCATGCACCAGAATCCACTTCTTTCAACTCAGTAATACATTTTGGATGTGTACCTAGAGTTTAAAGCAGAAAAAACGGAACTTTTAGAATTTTCATTTTTTTACCAAAAGGACAGCCACCGGGGGAAATAAAAATGTTGATATGTATGTGATTTTTTTTATGACTGCGGTTTCAAAACCATGCACCAGAATCCACTTCTTTCAACTCAGTAATACATTTTGGATGTGTACCTAGAGTTTAAAGCAGAAAAACATGAACTTTTAGAATTTTCATTTTTTGACCAAAACGACAGCCCCGGGGGTTATAAACATGTTGATATGGATGTGATTTTTTTTCTGACTTCGGTTTCAAAACCATGCACCAGAATCCACTTCTTTCAACTCAGTAATACATTTTGGATGTGTACCTAGAGTTTAAAGCAGAAAAAACGGAACTTTTAGAATTTTCATTTTTTTGACCAAAACGACAGCCCCGGGGGTTATTAACATGTTGATATGGTTGTGATTTTTTTTCTGACTGCGGTTTCAAAACCATGCACCAGAATCCACTTCTTTCAACTCAGTAATACATTTTGGATGTGTACCTAGAGTTTAAAGCAGAAAAAACGGAACTTTTAGAATTTTCATTTTTTGACCAAAACGACAGCCCCGGGGGTTATAAACATGTTGATATGGTTGTGATTTTTTTTCTGACTGCGGTTTCAAAACCATGCACCAGAATCCACTTCTTTCAACTCAGTAATACATTTTGGATGTGTACCTAGAGTTTAAAGCAGAAAAAAACGGAACTTTTAGAATTTTCATTTTTTGACCAAAACGACAGCCCTGGGGGTTATAAACATGTTGATATGGTTGTGATTTTTTTTCTGACTGCGGTTTCAAAACCATGCACCAGAATCCACTTCTTTCAACTCAGTAATACATTTTGGATGTGTACCTAGAGTTTAAAGCAGAAAAAAACGGAACTTTTAGAATTTTCATTTTTTGACCAAAACGACAGCCCCGGGGGTTATAAACATGTTGATATGGTTGTGATTTTTTTTCTGACTGCGGTTTCAAAACCATGCACCAGAATCCACTTCTTTCAACTCAGTAATACATTTTGGATGTGTACCTAGAGTTTAAAGCAGAAAAAAACGGAACTTTTAGAATTTTCATTTTTTGACCAAAACGACAGCCCCGGGGGTTATAAACATGTTGATATGGTTGTGATTTTTTTTCTGACTGCGGTTTCAAAACCATGCACCAGAATCCACTTCTTTCAACTCAGTAATACATTTTGGATGTGTACCTAGAGTTTAAAGCAGAAAAACATGAACTTTTAGAATTTTCATTTTTTGACCAAAACGACAGCCCCGGGGGTTATAAACATGTTGATATGGATGTGATTTTTTTTCTGACTTCGGTTTCAAAACCATGCACCAGAATCCACTTCTTTCAACTCAGTAATAAATTTTGGATGTGTACCTAGAGTTTAAAGCAGAAAAAACGGAACTTTTAGAATTTTCATTTTTTGACCAAAACGACAGCCCCGGGGGTTATTAACATGTTGATATGGTTGTGATTTTTTTTCTGACTGCGGTTTCAAAACCATGCACCAGAATCCACTTCTTTCAACTCAGTAATACATTTTGGATGTGTACCTAGAGTTTAAAGCAGAAAAAACGGAACTTTTAGAATTTTCATTTTTTTACCAAAAGGACAGCCACCGGGGGAAATAAAAATGTTGATATGTATGTGATTTTTTTTATGACTGCGGTTTCAAAACCATGCACCAGAATCCACTTCTTTCAACTCAGTAATACATTTTGGATGTGTACCTAGAGTTTAAAGCAGAAAAACATGAACTTTTAGAATTTTCATTTTTTGACCAAAACGACAGCCCCGGGGGTTATAAACATGTTGATATGGATGTGATTTTTTTTCTGACTTCGGTTTCAAAACCATGCACCAGAATCCACTTCTTTCAACTCAGTAATACATTTTGGATGTGTACCTAGAGTTTAAAGCAGAAAAAACGGAACTTTTAGAATTTTCATTTTTTTGACCAAAACGACAGCCCCGGGGGTTATTAACATGTTGATATGGTTGTGATTTTTTTTCTGACTGCGGTTTCAAAACCATGCACCAGAATACACTTCTTTCAACTCAGTAATACATTTTGGATGTGTACCTAGAGTTTAAAGCAGAAAAAACGGAACTTTTAGAATTTTCATTTTTTGACCAAAACGACAGCCCCGGGGGTTATAAACATGTTGATATGGTTGTGATTTTTTTTCTGACTGCGGTTTCAAAACCATGCACCAGAATCCACTTCTTTCAACTCAATAATACATTTTGGATGTATACCTAGAGTTTAAAGCAGAAAAAAACGGAACTTTTAGAATTTTCATTTTTTGACCAAAACGACAGCCCCGGGGGTTATAAACATGTTGATATGGTTGTGATTTTTTTTCTGACTGCGGTTTCAAAACCATGCACCAGAATCCACTTCTGTCAACTCAGTAATACATTTTGGATGTGTACCTAGAGTTTAAAGCAGAAAAACATGAACTTTTAGAATTTTCATTTTTTGACCAAAACGACAGCCCCGGGGGTTATTAACATGTTGATATGGTTGTGATTTTTTTTCTGACTGCGGTTTCAAAACCATGCACCAGAATCCACTTCTTTCAACTCAGTAATACATTTTGGATGTGTACCTAGAGTTTAAAGCAGAAAAAACTGAACTTTTAGAATTTTCATTTTTTGACCAAAACGACAGCCCCGGGGGTTATAAACATGTTGATATGGTTGTGATTTTTTTTCTGACTGCGGTTTCAAAACCATGCACCAGAATCCACTTCTTTCAACTCAGTAATACATTTTGGATGTGTACCTAGAGTTTAAAGCAGAAAAAAACGGAACTTTTAGAATTTTCATTTTTTGACCAAAACGACAGCCCCGGGGGTTATAAACATGTTGATATGGTTGTGATTTTTTTTCTGACTGCGGTTTCAAAACCATGCACCAGAATCCACTTCTTTCAACTCAGTAATACATTTTGGATGTGTACCTAGAGTTTAAAGCAGAAAAAAACGGAACTTTTAGAATTTTCATTTTTTGACCAAAACGACAGCCCCGGGGGTTATAAACATGTTGATATGGATGTGATTTTTTTTCTGACTTCGGTTTCAAAACCATGCACCAGAATCCACTTATTTCAACTCAGTAATACATTTTGGATGTGTACCTAGAGTTTAAAGCAGAAAAAACGGAACTTTTAGAATTTTCATTTTTTGACCAAAACGACAGCCCCGGGGGTTATTAACATGTTGATATGGTTGTGATTTTTTTTCTGACTGCGGTTTCAAAACCATGCACCAGAATCCACTTCTTTCAACTCAGTAATACATTTTGGATGTGTACCTAGAGTTTAAAGCAGAAAAAACGGAACTTTTAGAATTTTCATTTTTTTACCAAAAGGACAGCCACCGGGGGAAATAAAAATGTTGATATGTATGTGATTTTTTTTATGACTGCGGTTTCAAAACCATGCACCAGAATCCACTTCTTTCAACTCAGTAATACATTTTGGATGTGTACCTAGAGTTTAAAGCAGAAAAAACGGAACTTTTAGAATTTTCATTTTTTTGACCAAAACGACAGCCCCGGTGGTTATTAACATGTTGATATGGTTGTGATTTTTTTTCTGACTGCGGTTTCAAAACCATGCACCAGAATACACTTCTTTCAACTCAGTAATACATTTTGGATGTGTACCTAGAGTTTAAAGCAGAAAAAACGGAACTTTTAGAATTTTCATTTTTTGACCAAAACGACAGCCCCGGGGGTTATTAACATGTTGATATGGTTGTGATTTTTTTCTGACTGCGGTTTCAAAACCATGCACCAGAATCCACTTCTTTCAACTCAGTAATACATTTTGGATGTGTACCTAGAGTTTAAAGCAGAAAAAACGGAACTTTTAGAATTTTCATTTTTTTACCAAAAGGACAGCCACCGGGGGAAATAAAAATGTTGATATGTATGTGATTTTTTTTATGACTGCGGTTTCAAAACCATGCACCATAATCCACTTCTTTCAACTTAGTAATACATTTTGGATGTGTACCTAGAGTTTAAAGCAGAAAAAACGGAACTTTTAGAATTTTCATTTTTTGACCAAAACGACAGCCCCGGGGGTTATAAACATGTTGATATGGTTGTGATTTTTTTTCTGACTGCGGTTTCAAAACCATGCACCAGAATCCACTTCTTTCAACTCAGTTATACATTTTGGATGTGTACCTAGAGTTTAAAACAGAAAAAACGGAACTTTTAGAATTTTCATTTTTTGACCAAAACGACAGCCCCGGGGGTTATAAACATGTTGATATGGATGTGATTTTTTTTCTGACTGCGGTTTTAAAACCATGCACCAGAATCCACTTCTTTCAACTCAGTAATACATTTTGGATGTGTACCTAGAGTTTAAAGCAGAAAAAACGGAACTTTTAGAATTTTCATTTTTTGACCAAAACGACAGCCCCGGGGGTTATAAACATGTTGATATGGTTGTGATTTTTTTTCTGACTGCGGTTTCAAAACCATGCACCAGAATCCACTTCTTTCAACTCAGTTATACATTTTGGATGTGTACCTAGAGTTTAAAACAGAAAAAACGGAACTTTTAGAATTTTCATTTTTTGACCAAAACGACAGCCCCGGGGGTTATAAACATGTTGATATGGATGTGATTTTTTTTCTGACTGCGGTTTTAAAACCATGCACCAGAATCCACTTCTTTCAACTCAGTAATACATTTTGGATGTGTACCTAGAGTTTAAAGCAGAAAAAACTGAACTTTTAGAATTTTCATTTTTTGACCAAAACGACAGCCCCGGGGGTTATAAACATGTTGATATGGTTGTGATTTTTTTTCTGACTGCGGTTTCAAAACCATGCACCAGAATCCACTTCTTTCAACTCAGTTATACATTTTGGATGTGTACCTAGAGTTTAAAACAGAAAAAACGGAACTTTTAGAATTTTCATTTTTTGACCAAAACGACAGCCCCGGGGGTTATAAACATGTTGATATGGATGTGATTTTTTTTCTGACTGCGGTTTTAAAACCATGCACCAGAATCCACTTCTTTCAACTCAGTAATACATTTTGGATGTGTACCTAGAGTTTAAAGCAGAAAAAACTGAACTTTTAGAATTTTCATTTTTTGACCAAAACGACAGCCCCGGGGGTTATAAACATGTTGATATGGTTGTGATTTTTTTTCTGACTGCGGTTTCAAAACCATGCACCAGAATCCACTTCTTTCAACTCAGTTATACATTTTGGATGTGTACCTAGAGTTTAAAGCAGAAAAAACGGAACTTTTAGAATTTTCATTTTTTGACCAAAACGACAGCCCCCCGGGGGTTATTAACATGTTGATATGGTTGTGATTTTTTTTCTGACTGCGGTTTCAAAACCATGCACCAGAATCCACTTCTTTCAACTCAGTAATACATTTTGGATGTGTACCTAGAGTTTAAAGCAGAAAAAACGGAACTTTTAGAATTTTAATTTTTTGACCAAAACGACAGCCCCGGGGGTTATAAACATGTTGATATGGTTGTGATTTTTTTTCTGACTGCGGTTTCAAAACCATGCACCAGAATCCACTTCTTTCAACTCAGTAATACATTTTGGATGTGTACCTAGAGTTTAAAGCAGAAAAAAACGGAACTTTTAGAATTTTCATTTTTTGACCAAAACGACAGCCCCGGGGGTTATAAACATGTTGATATGGTTGTGATTTTTTTTCTGACTGCGGTTTCAAAACCATGCACCAGAATCCACTTCTTTCAACTCAGTAATACATTTTGGATGTGTACCTAGAGTTTAAAGCAGAAAAACATGAACTTTTAGAATTTTCATTTTTTGACCAAAACGACAGCCCCGGGGGTTATTAACATGTTGATATGGTTGTGATTTTTTTTCTGACTGCGGTTTCAAAACCATGCACCAGAATCCACTTCTTTCAACTCAGTAATACATTTTGGATGTGTACCTAGAGTTTAAAGCAGAAAAAACTGAACTTTTAGAATTTTCATTTTTTGACCAAAACGACAGCCCCGGGGGTTATTAACATGTTGATATGGTTGTGATTTTTTTTCTGACTGCGGTTTCAAAACCATGCACCAGAATCCACTTCTTTCAACTCAGTAATACATTTTGGATGTGTACCTAGAGTTTAAAGCAGAAAAACATGAACTTTTAGAATTTTCATTTTTTGACCAAAACGACAGCCCCGGGGGTTATTAACATGTTGATATGGTTGTGATTTTTTTTCTGACTGCGGTTTCAAAACCATGCACCAGAATCCACTTCTTTCAACTCAGTAATACATTTTGGATGTGTACCTAGAGTTTAAAGCAGAAAAAACGGAACTTTTAGAATTTTCATTTTTTGACCAAAACGACAGCCCCGGGGGTTATTAACATGTTGATATGGTTGTGATTTTTTTTCTGACTGCGGTTTCAAAACCATGCACCAGAATCCACTTCTTTCAACTCAGTAATACATTTTGGATGTGTACCTAGAGTTTAAAGCAGAAAAAACGGAACTTTTAGAATTTTCATTTTTTGACCAAAACGACAGCCCCCCGGGGGTTATTAACATGTTGATATGGTTGTGATTTTTTTTCTGACTGCGGTTTCAAAACCATGCACCAGAATCCACTTCTTTCAACTCAGTAATACATTTTGGATGTGTACCTAGAGTTTAAAGCAGAAAAAACGGAACTTTTAGAATTTTCATTTTTTGACCAAAACGACAGTCCCGGGGGTTATAAACATGTTGATATGGATGTGATTTTTTTTCTGACTTCGGTTTCAAAACCATGCACCAGAATCCACTTCTTTCATCTCAGTAATACATTTTGGATGTGTACCTAGAGTTTAAAGCAGAAAAACATGAACTTTTAGAATTTTCATTTTTTTACCAAAAGGACAGCCACCGGGGGAAATAAAAATGTTGATATGTATGTGATTTTTTTTATGACTGCGGTTTCAAAACCATGCACTAGAATCCACTTCTTTCAACTCAGTAATACATTTTTGATGTGTACCTAGAGTTTAAAGCAGAAAAACATGAACTTTTAGAATTTTCATTTTTTGACCAAAACGACAGCCCCGGGGGTTATAAACATGTTGATATGGATGTGATTTTTTTTCTGACTTCGGTTTTAAAACCATGCACCAGAATCCACTTCTTTCAACTCAGTAATACATTTTGGATGTGTACCTAGAGTTTAAAGCAGAAAAAACGGAACTTTTAGAATTTTCATTTTTTTGACCAAAACGACAGCCCCGGTGGTTATTAACATGTTGATATGGTTGTGATTTTTTTTCTGACTGCGGTTTCAAAACCATGCACCAGAATACACTTCTTTCAACTCAGTAATACATTTTGGATGTGTACCTAGAGTTTAAAGCAGAAAAAACGGAACTTTTAGAATTTTCATTTTTTGACCAAAACGACAGCCCCGGGGGTTATTAACATGTTGATATGGTTGTGATTTTTTTTCTGACTGCGGTTTCAAAACCATGCACCAGAATCCACTTCTTTCAACTCAGTAATACATTTTGGATGTGTACCTAGAGTTTAAAGCAGAAAAAACGGAACTTTTAGAATTTTCATTTTTTTACCAAAAGGACAGCCACCGGGGGAAATAAAAATGTTGATATGTATGTGATTTTTTTTATGACTGTGGTTTCAAAACCATGCACCAGAATCCACTTCTTTCAACTCAGTAATACATTTTGGATGTGTACCTAGAGTTTAAAGCAGAAAAAACGGAACTTTTAGAATTTTCATTTTTTTGACCAAAACGACAGCCCCGGTGGTTATTAACATGTTGATATGGTTGTGATTTTTTTTCTGACTGCGGTTTCAAAACCATGCACCAGAATACACTTCTTTCAACTCAGTAATACATTTTGGATGTGTACCTAGAGTTTAAAGCAGAAAAAACGGAACTTTTAGAATTTTCATTTTTTGACCAAAACGACAGCCCCGGGGGTTATTAACATGTTGATATGGTTGTGATTTTTTTCTGACTGCGGTTTCAAAACCATGCACCAGAATCCACTTCTTTCAACTCAGTAATACATTTTGGATGTGTACCTAGAGTTTAAAGCAGAAAAAACGGAACTTTTAGAATTTTCATTTTTTTACCAAAAGGACAGCCACCGGGGGAAATAAAAATGTTGATATGTATGTGATTTTTTTTATGACTGCGGTTTCAAAACCATGCACCATAATCCACTTCTTTCAACTTAGTAATACATTTTGGATGTGTACCTAGAGTTTAAAGCAGAAAAAACGGAACTTTTAGAATTTTCATTTTTTGACCAAAACGACAGCCCCGGGGGTTATAAACATGTTGATATGGTTGTGATTTTTTTTCTGACTGCGGTTTCAAAACCATGCACCAGAATCCACTTCTTTCAACTCAGTTATACATTTTGGATGTGTACCTAGAGTTTAAAACAGAAAAAACGGAACTTTTAGAATTTTCATTTTTTGACCAAAACGACAGCCCCGGGGGTTATAAACATGTTGATATGGATGTGATTTTTTTTCTGACTGCGGTTTTAAAACCATGCACCAGAATCCACTTCTTTCAACTCAGTAATACATTTTGGATGTGTACCTAGAGTTTAAAGCAGAAAAAACTGAACTTTTAGAATTTTCATTTTTTGACCAAAACGACAGCCCCGGGGGTTATAAACATGTTGATATGGTTGTGATTTTTTTTCTGACTGCGGTTTCAAAACCATGCACCAGAATCCACTTCTTTCAACTCAGTAATACATTTTGGATGTGTACCTAGAGTTTAAAGCAGAAAAAACGGAACTTTTAGAATTTTCATTTTTTTACCAAAAGGACAGCCACCGGGGGAAATAAAAATGTTGATATGTATGTGATTTTTTTTATGACTGCGGTTTCAAAACCATGCTCCATAATCCACTTCTTCCAACTTAGTAATACATTTTGGATGTGTACCTAGAGTTTAAAGCAGAAAAAACGGAACTTTTAGAATTTTCATTTTTTGACCAAAACGACAGCCCCGGGGGTTATAAACATGTTGATATGGTTGTGATTTTTTTTCTGACTGCGGTTTCAAAACCATGCACCAGAATCCACTTCTTTCAACTCAGTTATACATTTTGGATGTGTACCTAGAGTTTAAAGCAGAAAAAACGGAACTTTTAGAATTTTCATTTTTTGACCAAAACGACAGCCCCCCGGGGGTTATTAACATGTTGATATGGTTGTGATTTTTTTTCTGACTGCGGTTTCAAAACCATGCACCAGAATCCACTTCTTTCAACTCAGTAATACATTTTGGATGTGTACCTAGAGTTTAAAGCAGAAAAAACGGAACTTTTAGAATTTTAATTTTTTGACCAAAACGACAGCCCCGGGGGTTATAAACATGTTGATATGGTTGTGATTTTTTTTCTGACTGCGGTTTCAAAACCATGCACCAGAATCCACTTCTTTCAACTCAGTAATACATTTTGGATGTGTACCTAGAGTTTAAAGCAGAAAAAAACGGAACTTTTAGAATTTTCATTTTTTGACCAAAACGACAGCCCCGGGGGTTATAAACATGTTGATATGGTTGTGATTTTTTTTCTGACTGCGGTTTCAAAACCATGCACCAGAATCCACTTCTTTCAACTCAGTAATACATTTTGGATGTGTACCTAGAGTTTAAAGCAGAAAAACATGAACTTTTAGAATTTTCATTTTTTGACCAAAACGACAGCCCCGGGGGTTATTAACATGTTGATATGGTTGTGATTTTTTTTCTGACTGCGGTTTCAAAACCATGCACCAGAATCCACTTCTTTCAACTCAGTAATACATTTTGGATGTGTACCTAGAGTTTAAAGCAGAAAAAACTGAACTTTTAGAATTTTCATTTTTTGACCAAAACGACAGCCCCGGGGGTTATTAACATGTTGATATGGTTGTGATTTTTTTTCTGACTGCGGTTTCAAAACCATGCACCAGAATCCACTTCTTTCAACTCAGTAATACATTTTGGATGTGTACCTAGAGTTTAAAGCAGAAAAACATGAACTTTTAGAATTTTCATTTTTTGACCAAAACGACAGCCCCGGGGGTTATTAACATGTTGATATGGTTGTGATTTTTTTTCTGACTGCGGTTTCAAAACCATGCACCAGAATCCACTTCTTTCAACTCAGTAATACATTTTGGATGTGTACCTAGAGTTTAAAGCAGAAAAAACGGAACTTTTAGAATTTTCATTTTTTGACCAAAACGACAGCCCCGGGGGTTATTAACATGTTGATATGGTTGTGATTTTTTTTCTGACTGCGGTTTCAAAACCATGCACCAGAATCCACTTCTTTCAACTCAGTAATACATTTTGGATGTGTACCTAGAGTTTAAAGCAGAAAAAACGGAACTTTTAGAATTTTCATTTTTTGACCAAAACGACAGCCCCCCGGGGGTTATTAACATGTTGATATGGTTGTGATTTTTTTTCTGACTGCGGTTTCAAAACCATGCACCAGAATCCACTTCTTTCAACTCAGTAATACATTTTGGATGTGTACCTAGAGTTTAAAGCAGAAAAAACGGAACTTTTAGAATTTTCATTTTTTGACCAAAACGACAGTCCCGGGGGTTATAAACATGTTGATATGGATGTGATTTTTTTTCTGACTTCGGTTTCAAAACCATGCACCAGAATCCACTTCTTTCATCTCAGTAATACATTTTGGATGTGTACCTAGAGTTTAAAGCAGAAAAACATGAACTTTTAGAATTTTCATTTTTTTACCAAAAGGACAGCCACCGGGGGAAATAAAAATGTTGATATGTATGTGATTTTTTTTATGACTGCGGTTTCAAAACCATGCACCAGAATCCACTTCTTTCAACTCAGTAATACATTTTTGATGTGTACCTAGAGTTTAAAGCAGAAAAACATGAACTTTTAGAATTTTCATTTTTTGACCAAAACGACAGCCCCGGGGGTTATAAACATGTTGATATGGATGTGATTTTTTTTCTGACTTCGGTTTTAAAACCATGCACCAGAATCCACTTCTTTCATCTCAGTAATACATTTTGGATGTGTACCTAGAGTTTAAAGCAGAAAAAACGGAACTTTTAGAATTTTCATTTTTTTGACCAAAACGACAGCCCCGGTGGTTATTAACATGTTGATATGGTTGTGATTTTTTTTCTGACTGCGGTTTCAAAACCATGCACCAGAATACACTTCTTTCAACTCAGTAATACATTTTGGATGTGTACCTAGAGTTTAAAGCAGAAAAAACGGAACTTTTAGAATTTTCATTTTTTGACCAAAACGACAGCCCCGGGGGTTATTAACATGTTGATATGGTTGTGATTTTTTTCTGACTGCGGTTTCAAAACCATGCACCAGAATCCACTTCTTTCAACTCAGTAATACATTTTGGATGTGTACCTAGAGTTTAAAGCAGAAAAAACGGAACTTTTAGAATTTTCATTTTTTTACCAAAAGGACAGCCACCGGGGGAAATAAAAATGTTGATATGTATGTGATTTTTTTTATGACTGCGGTTTCAAAACCATGCACCATAATCCACTTCTTTCAACTTAGTAATACATTTTGGATGTGTACCTAGAGTTTAAAGCAGAAAAAACGGAACTTTTAGAATTTTCATTTTTTGACCAAAACGACAGCCCCGGGGGTTATAAACATGTTGATATGGATGTGATTTTTTTTCTGACTTCGGTTTCAAAACCATGCACCAGAATCCACTTCTTTCAACTCAGTAATACATTTTGGATGTGTACCTAGAGTTTAAAGCAGAAAAAACGGAACTTTTAGAATTTTCATTTTTTTGACCAAAACGACAGCCCCGGTGGTTATTAACATGTTGATATGGTTGTGATTTTTTTTCTGACTGCGGTTTCAAAACCATGCACCAGAATACACTTCTTTCAACTCAGTAATACATTTTGGATGTGTACCTAGAGTTTAAAGCAGAAAAAACGGAACTTTTAGAATTTTCATTTTTTGACCAAAACGACAGCCCCGGGGGTTATTAACATGTTGATATGGTTGTGATTTTTTTCTGACTGCGGTTTCAAAACCATGCACCAGAATCCACTTCTTTCAACTCAGTAATACATTTTGGATGTGTACCTAGAGTTTAAAGCAGAAAAAACGGAACTTTTAGAATTTTCATTTTTTTACCAAAAGGACAGCCACCGGGGGAAATAAAAATGTTGATATGTATGTGATTTTTTTTATGACTGCGGTTTCAAAACCATGCACCATAATCCACTTCTTTCAACTTAGTAATACATTTTGGATGTGTACCTAGAGTTTAAAGCAGAAAAAACGGAACTTTTAGAATTTTCATTTTTTGACCAAAACGACAGCCCCGGGGGTTATAAACATGTTGATATGGTTGTGATTTTTTTTCTGACTGCGGTTTCAAAACCATGCACCAGAATCCACTTCTTTCAACTCAGTTATACATTTTGGATGTGTACCTAGAGTTTAAAACAGAAAAAACGTAACTTTTAGAATTTTCATTTTTTGACCAAAACGACAGCCCCGGGGGTTATAAACATGTTGATATGGATGTGATTTTTTTTCTGACTGCGGTTTTAAAACCATGCACCAGAATCCACTTCTTTCGAATCAGTAATACATTTTGGATGTGTACCTAGAGTTTAAAGCAGAAAAAACTGAACTTTTAGAATTTTCATTTTTTGACCAAAACGACAGCCCCGGGGGTTATAAACATGTTGATATGGTTGTGATTTTTTTTCTGACTGCGGTTTCAAAACCATGCACCAGAATCCACTTCTTTCAACTCAGTAATACATTTTGGATGTGTACCTAGAGTTTAAAGCAGAAAAAACGGAACTTTTAGAATTTTCATTTTTTTACCAAAAGGACAGCCACCGGGGGAAATAAAAATGTTGATATGTATGTGATTTTTTTTATGACTGCGGTTTCAAAACCATGCTCCATAATCAACTTCTTCCAACTTAGTAATACATTTTGGATGTGTACCTAGAGTTTAAAGCAGAAAAAACGGAACTTTTAGAATTTTCATTTTTTGACCAAAACGACAGCCCCGGGGGTTATAAACATGTTGATATGGTTGTGATTTTTTTTCTGACTGCGGTTTCAAAACCATGCACCAGAATCCACTTCTTTCAACTCAGTTATACATTTTGGATGTGTACCTAGAGTTTAAAGCAGAAAAAACGGAACTTTTAGAATTTTCATTTTTTGACCAAAACGACAGCCCCCCGGGGGTTATTAACATGTTGATATGGTTGTGATTTTTTTTCTGACTGCGGTTTCAAAACCATGCACCAGAATCCACTTCTTTCAACTCAGTAATACATTTTGGATGTGTACCTAGAGTTTAAAGCAGAAAAAACGGAACTTTTAGAATTTTCATTTTTTGACCAAAACGACAGTCCCGGGGGTTATAAACATGTTGATATGGATGTGATTTTTTTTCTGACTTCGGTTTCAAAACCATGCACCAGAATCCACTTCTTTCAACTCAGTAATAAATTTTGGATGTGTACCTAGAGTTTAAAGCAGAAAAAACGGAACTTTTAGAATTTTCATTTTTTGACCAAAACGACAGCCCCGGGGGTTATTAACATGTTGATATGGTTGTGATTTTTTTTCTGACTGCGGTTTCAAAACCATGCACCAGAATCCACTTCTTTCAACTCAGTAATACATTTTGGATGTGTACCTAGAGTTTAAAGCAGAAAAAACAGAACTTTTAGAATTTTCATTTTTTTACCAAAAGGACAGCCACCGGGGGAAATAAAAATGTTGATATGTATGTGATTTTTTTTATGACTGCGGTTTCAAAACCATGCACCATAATCCACTTCTTTCAACTTAGTAATACATTTTGGATGTGTACCTAGAGTTTAAAGCAGAAAAAACTGAACTTTTAGAATTTTCATTTTTTGACCAAAACGACAGCCCCGGGGGTTATAAACATGTTGATATGGTTGTGATTTTTTTTCTGACTGCGGTTTCAAAACCATGCACCAGAATCCACTTCTTTCAACTCAGTAATACATTTTGGATGTGTACCTAGAGTTTAAAGCAGAAAAAACTGAACTTTTAGAATTTTCATTTTTTGACCAAAACGACAGCCCCGGGGGTTATAAACATGTTGATATGGTTGTGATTTTTTTTTCTGACTGCGGTTTCAAAACCATGCACCAGAATCCACTTCTTTCAACTCAGTTATACATTTTGGATGTGTACCTAGAGTTTAAAGCAGAAAAAACGGAACTTTTAGAATTTTCATTTTTTGACCAAAACGACAGCCCCGGGGGTTATAAACATGTTGATATGGATGTGATTTTTTTTCTGACTGCGGTTTTAAAACCATGCACCAGAATCCACTTCTTTCAACTCAGTAATACATTTTGGATGTGTACCTAGAGTTTAAAGCAGAAAAAACGGAACTTTTAGAATTTTCATTTTTTGACCAAAACGACAGCCCCGGGGGTTATAAACATGTTGATATGGTTGTGATTTTTTTTCTGACTGCGGTTTCAAAACCATGCACCAGAATCCACTTCTTTCAACTCAGTAATACATTTTGGATGTGTACCTAGAGTTTAAAGCAGAAAAAAACGGAACTTTTAGAATTTTCATTTTTTGACCAAAACGACAGCCCCGGGGGTTATAAACATGTTGATATGGTTGTGATTTTTTTTCTGACTGCGGTTTCAAAACCATGCACCAGAATCCACTTCTTTCAACTCAGTAATACATTTTGGATGTGTACCTAGAGTTTAAAGCAGAAAAACATGAACTTTTAGAATTTTCATTTTTTGACCAAAACGACAGCCCCGGGGGTTATTAACATGTTGATATGGTTGTGATTTTTTTTCTGACTGCGGTTTCAAAACCATGCACCAGAATCCACTTCTTTCAACTCAGTAATACATTTTGGATGTGTACCTAGAGTTTAAAGCAGAAAAAACTGAACTTTTAGAATTTTCATTTTTTGACCAAAACGACAGCCCCGGGGGTTATTAACATGTTGATATGGTTGTGATTTTTTTTCTGACTGCGGTTTCAAAACCATGCACCAGAATCCACTTCTTTCAACTCAGTAATACATTTTGGATGTGTACCTAGAGTTTAAAGCAGAAAAACATGAACTTTTAGAATTTTCATTTTTTGACCAAAACGACAGCCCCGGGGGTTATTAACATGTTGATATGGTTGTGATTTTTTTTCTGACTGCGGTTTCAAAACCATGCACCAGAATCCACTTCTTTCAACTCAGTAATACATTTTGGATGTGTACCTAGAGTTTAAAGCAGAAAAAACGGAACTTTTAGAATTTTCATTTTTTGACCAAAACGACAGCCCCGGGGGTTATTAACATGTTGATATGGTTGTGATTTTTTTTCTGACTGCGGTTTCAAAACCATGCACCAGAATCCACTTCTTTCAACTCAGTAATACATTTTGGATGTGTACCTAGAGTTTAAAGCAGAAAAACATGAACTTTTAGAATTTTCATTTTTTGACCAAAACGACAGCCCCGGGGGTTATTAACATGTTGATATGGTTGTGATTTTTTTTCTGACTGCGGTTTCAAAACCATGCACCAGAATCCACTTCTTTCAACTCAGTAATACATTTTGGATGTGTACCTAGAGTTTAAAGCAGAAAAAATGGAACTTTTAGAATTTTCATTTTTTGACCAAAACGACAGCCCCGGGGGTTATTAACATGTTGATATGGTTGTGATTTTTTTTCTGACTGCGGTTTCAAAACAATGCACCAGAATCCACTTCTTTCAACTCAGTAATACATTTTGGATGTGTACCTAGAGTTTAAAGCAGAAAAAACGGAACTTTTAGAATTTTCATTTTTTGACCAAAACGACAGCCCCCCGGGGGTTATTAACATGTTGATATGGTTGTGATTTTTTTTCTGACTGCGGTTTCAAAACCATGCACCAGAATCCACTTCTTTCAACTCAGTAATACATTTTGGATGTGTACCTAGAGTTTAAAGCAGAAAAAACGGAACTTTTAGAATTTTCATTTTTTGACCAAAACGACAGTCCCGGGGGTTATAAACATGTTGATATGGATGTGATTTTTTTTCTGACTTCGGTTTCAAAACCATGCACCAGAATCCACTTCTTTCAACTCAGTAATAAATTTTGGATGTGTACCTAGAGTTTAAAGCAGAAAAAACGGAACTTTTAGAATTTTCATTTTTTGACCAAAACGACAGCCCCGGGGGTTATTAACATGTTGATATGGTTGTGATTTTTTTTCTGACTGCGGTTTCAAAACCATGCACCAGAATCCACTTCTTTCAACTCAGTAATACATTTTGGATGTGTACCTAGAGTTTAAAGCAGAAAAAACGGAACTTTTAGAATTTTCATTTTTTTACCAAAAGGACAGCCACCGGGGGAAATAAAAATGTTGATATGTATGTGATTTTTTTTATGACTGCGGTTTCAAAACCATGCACCATAATCCACTTCTTTCAACTTAGTAATACATTTTGGATGTGTACCTAGAGTTTAAAGCAGAAAAAACGGAACTTTTAGAATTTTCATTTTTTGACCAAAACGACAGCCCCGGGGGTTATAAACATGTTGATATGGTTGTGATTTTTTTTCTGACTGCGGTTTCAAAACCATGCACCAGAATCCACTTCTTTCAACTCAGTTATACATTTTGGATGTGTACCTAGAGTTTAAAGCAGAAAAAACGGAACTTTTAGAATTTTCATTTTTTGACCAAAACGACAGCCCCCCGGGGGTTATTAACATGTTGATATGGTTGTGATTTTTTTTCTGACTGCGGTTTCAAAACCATGCACCAGAATCCACTTCTTTCAACTCAGTAATACATTTTGGATGTGTACCTAGAGTTTAAAGCAGAAAAACATGAACTTTTAGAATTTTCATTTTTTGACCAAAACGACAGCCCCGGGGGTTATTAACATGTTGATATGGTTGTGATTTTTTTTCTGACTGCGGTTTCAAAACCATGCACCAGAATCCACTTCTTTCAACTCAGTAATACATTTTGGATGTGTACCTAGAGTTTAAAGCAGAAAAAACTGAACTTTTAGAATTTTCATTTTTTGACCAAAACGACAGCCCCGGGGGTTATTAACATGTTGATATGGTTGTGATTTTTTTTCTGACTGCGGTTTCAAAACCATGCACCAGAATCCACTTCTTTCAACTCAGTAATACATTTTGGATGTGTACCTAGAGTTTAAAGCAGAAAAACATGAACTTTTAGAATTTTCATTTTTTGACCAAAACGACAGCCCCGGGGGTTATTAACATGTTGATATGGTTGTGATTTTTTTTCTGACTGCGGTTTCAAAACCATGCACCAGAATCCACTTCTTTCAACTCAGTAATACATTTTGGATGTGTACCTAGAGTTTAAAGCAGAAAAAACGGAACTTTTAGAATTTTCATTTTTTGACCAAAACGACAGCCCCGGGGGTTATTAACATGTTGATATGGTTGTGATTTTTTTTCTGACTGCGGTTTTAAAACCATGCACCAGAATCCACTTCTTTCAACTCAGTAATACATTTTGGATGTGTACCTAGAGTTTAAAGCAGAAAAAACGGAACTTTTAGAATTTTCATTTTTTGACCAAAACGACAGTCCCGGGGGTTATAAACATGTTGATATGGATGTGATTTTTTTTCTGACTTCGGTTTCAAAACCATGCACCAGAATCCACTTCTTTCAACTCAGTAATAAATTTTGGATGTGTACCTAGAGTTTAAAGCAGAAAAAACGGAACTTTTAGAATTTTCATTTTTTGACCAAAACGACAGATTTTTTGACCAAAACATGTTGATATGGTTGTGATTTTTTTTCTGACTGCGGTTTCAAAACCATGCACCAGAATCCACTTCTTTCAACTCAGTAATACATTTTGGATGTGTACCTAGAGTTTAAAGCAGAAAAAACAGAACTTTTAGAATTTTCATTTTTTTACCAAAAGGACAGCCACCGGGGGAAATAAAAATGTTGATATGTATGTGATTTTTTTTATGACTGCGGTTTCAAAACCATGCACCATAATCCACTTCTTTCAACTTAGTAATACATTTTGGATGTGTACCTAGAGTTTAAAGCAGAAAAAACTGAACTTTTAGAATTTTCATTTTTTGACCAAAACGACAGCCCCGGGGGTTATAAACATGTTGATATGGTTGTGATTTTTTTTCTGACTGCGGTTTCAAAACCATGCACCAGAATCCACTTCTTTCAACTCAGTAATACATTTTGGATGTGTACCTAGAGTTTAAAGCAGAAAAAACTGAACTTTTAGAATTTTCATTTTTTGACCAAAACGACAGCCCCGGGGGTTATAAACATGTTGATATGGTTGTGATTTTTTTTTCTGACTGCGGTTTCAAAACCATGCACCAGAATCCACTTCTTTCAACTCAGTTATACATTTTGGATGTGTACCTAGAGTTTAAAGCAGAAAAAACGGAACTTTTAGAATTTTCATTTTTTGACCAAAACGACAGCCCCGGGGGTTATAAACATGTTGATATGGATGTGATTTTTTTTCTGACTGCGGTTTTAAAACCATGCACCAGAATCCACTTCTTTCAACTCAGTAATACATTTTGGATGTGTACCTAGAGTTTAAAGCAGAAAAAACAGAACTTTTAGAATTTTCATTTTTTGACCAAAACGACAGCCCCGGGGGTTATAAACATGTTGATATGGTTGTGATTTTTTTTCTGACTGCGGTTTCAAAACCATGCACCAGAATCCACTTCTTTCAACTCAGTAATACATTTTGGATGTGTACCTAGAGTTTAAAGCAGAAAAAAACGGAACTTTTAGAATTTTCATTTTTTGACCAAAACGACAGCCCCGGGGGTTATAAACATGTTGATATGGTTGTGATTTTTTTTCTGACTGCGGTTTCAAAACCATGCACCAGAATCCACTTCTTTCAACTCAGTAATACATTTTGGATGTGTACCTAGAGTTTAAAGCAGAAAAACATGAACTTTTAGAATTTTCATTTTTTGACCAAAACGACAGCCCCGGGGGTTATTAACATGTTGATATGGTTGTGATTTTTTTTCTGACTGCGGTTTCAAAACCATGCACCAGAATCCACTTCTTTCAACTCAGTAATACATTTTGGATGTGTACCTAGAGTTTAAAGCAGAAAAAACTGAACTTTTAGAATTTTCATTTTTTGACCAAAACGACAGCCCCGGGGGTTATTAACATGTTGATATGGTTGTGATTTTTTTTCTGACTGCGGTTTTAAAACCATGCACCAGAATCCACTTCTTTCAACTCAGTAATACATTTTGGATGTGTACCTAGCGTTTAAAGCAGAAAAACATGAACTTTTAGAATTTTCATTTTTTGACCAAAACGACAGCCCCGGGGGTTATTAACATGTTGATATGGTTGTGATTTTTTTCTGACTGCGGTTTCAAAACCATGCACCAGAATCCACTTCTTTCAACTCAGTAATACATTTTGGATGTGTACCTAGAGTTTAAAGCAGAAAAAATGGAACTTTTAGAATTTTCATTTTTTGACCAAAACGACAGCCCCGGGGGTTATTAACATGTTGATATGGTTGTGATTTTTTTTCTGACTGCGGTTTCAAAACCATGCACCAGAATCCACTTCTTTCAACTCAGTAATACATTTTGGATGTGTACCTAGAGTTTAAAGCAGAAAAAACGGAACTTTTAGAATTTTCATTTTTTGACCAAAACGACAGCCCCCCGGGGGTTATTAACATGTTGATATGGTTGTGATTTTTTTTCTGACTGCGGTTTCAAAACCATGCACCAGAATCCACTTCTTTCAACTCAGTAATACATTTTGGATGTGTACCTAGAGTTTAAAGCAGAAAAAACGGAACTTTTAGAATTTTCATTTTTTGACCAAAACGACAGTCCCGGGGGTTATAAACATGTTGATATGGATGTGATTTTTTTTCTGACTTCGGTTTCAAAACCATGCACCAGAATCCACTTCTTTCAACTCAGTAATAAATTTTGGATGTGTACCTAGAGTTTAAAGCAGAAAAAACGGAACTTTTAGAATTTTCATTTTTTGACCAAAACGACAGCCCCGGGGGTTATTAACATGTTGATATGGTTGTGATTTTTTTTCTGACTGCGGTTTCAAAACCATGCACCAGAATCCACTTCTTTCAACTCAGTAATACATTTTGGATGTGTACCTAGAGTTTAAAGCAGAAAAAACGGAACTTTTAGAATTTTCATTTTTTTACCAAAAGGACAGCCACCGGGGGAAATAAAAATGTTGATATGTATGTGATTTTTTTTATGACTGCGGTTTCAAAACCATGCACCATAATCCACTTCTTTCAACTTAGTAATACATTTTGGATGTGTACCTAGAGTTTAAAGCAGAAAAAACTGAACTTTTAGAATTTTCATTTTTTGACCAAAACGACAGCCCCGGGGGTTATAAACATGTTGATATGGTTGTGATTTTTTTTCTGACTGCGGTTTCAAAACCATGCACCAGAATCCACTTCTTTCAACTCAGTAATACATTTTGGATGTGTACCTAGAGTTTAAAGCAGAAAAAACTGAACTTTTAGAATTTTCATTTTTTGACCAAAACGACAGCCCCGGGGGTTATTAACATGTTGATATGGTTGTGATTTTTTTTCTGACTGCGGTTTCAAAACCATGCACCAGAATCCACTTCTTTCAACTCAGTAATACATTTTGGATGTGTACCTAGAGTTTAAAGCAGAAAAAACGGAACTTTTAGAATTTTCATTTTTTGACCAAAACGACAGCCCCGGGGGTTATAAACATGTTGATATGGTTGTGATTTTTTTTCTGACTGCGGTTTCAAAACCATGCACCAGAATCCACTTCTTTCAACTCAGTAATACATTTTGGATGTGTACCTAGAGTTTAAAGCAGAAAAAAACGGAACTTTTAGAATTTTCATTTTTTGACCAAAACGACAGCCCCGGGGGTTATAAACATGTTGATATGGTTGTGATTTTTTTTCTGACTGCGGTTTTAAAACCATCCACCAGAATCCACTTCTTTCAACTCAGTAATACATTTTGGATGTGTACCTAGAGTTTAAAGCAGAAAAAAAACGGAACTTTTAGAATTTTCATTTTTTGACCAAAACGACAGCCCCGGGGGTTATAAACATGTTGATATGGTTGTGATTTTTTTTCTGACTGCGGTTTCAAAACCATGCACCAGAATCCACTTCTTTCAACTCAGTAATACATTTTGGATGTGTACCTAGAGTTTAAAGCAGAAAAACATGAACTTTTAGAATTTTCATTTTTTGACCAAAACGACAGCCCCGGGGGTTATAAACATGTTGATATGGATGTGATTTTTTTTCTGACTTCGGTTTCAAAACCATGCACCAGAATCCACTTCTTTCAACTCAGTAATACATTTTGGATGTGTATCTAGAGTTTAAAGCAGAAAAAACGGAACTTTTAGAATTTTCATTTTTTGACCAAAACGACAGCCCCGGGGGTTATTAACATGTTGATATGGTTGTGATTTTTTTTCTGACTGCGGTTTCAAAACCATGCACCAGAATCCACTTCTTTCAACTCAGTAATACATTTTGGATGTGTACCTAGAGTTTAAAGCAGAAAAAACGGAACTTTTAGAATTTTCATTTTTTGACCAAAACGACAGCCCCGGGGGTTATTAACATGTTGATATGGTTGTGATTTTTTTCTGACTGCGGTTTCAAAACCATGCACCAGAATCCACTTCTTTCAACTCAGTAATACATTTTGGATGTGTACCTAGAGTTTAAAGCAGAAAAAACAGAACTTTTAGAATTTTCATTTTTTTACCAAAAGGACAGCCACCGGGGGAAATAAAAATGTTGATATGTATGTGATTTTTTTTATGACTGCGGTTTCAAAACCATGCACCATAATCCACTTCTTTCAACTTAGTAATACATTTTGGATGTGTACCTAGAGTTTAAAGCAGAAAAAACTGAACTTTTAGAATTTTCATTTTTTGACCAAAACGACAGCCCCGGGGGTTATAAACATGTTGATATGGTTGTGATTTTTTTTCTGACTGCGGTTTCAAAACCATGCACCAGAATCCACTTCTTTCAACTCAGTAATACATTTTGGATGTGTACCTAGAGTTTAAAGCAGAAAAAACTGAACTTTTAGAATTTTCATTTTTTGACCAAAACGACAGCCCCGGGGGTTATAAACATGTTGATATGGTTGTGATTTTTTTTTCTGACTGCGGTTTCAAAACCATGCACCAGAATCCACTTCTTTCAACTCAGTTATACATTTTGGATGTGTACCTAGAGTTTAAAGCAGAAAAAACGGAACTTTTAGAATTTTCATTTTTTGACCAAAACGACAGCCCCGGGGGTTATAAACATGTTGATATGGATGTGATTTTTTTTCTGACTGCGGTTTTAAAACCATGCACCAGAATCCACTTCTTTCAACTCAGTAATACATTTTGGATGTGTACCTAGAGTTTAAAGCAGAAAAAACGGAACTTTTAGAATTTTCATTTTTTGACCAAAACGACAGCCCCGGGGGTTATAAACATGTTGATATGGTTGTGATTTTTTTTCTGACTGCGGTTTCAAAACCATGCACCAGAATCCACTTCTTTCAACTCAGTAATACATTTTGGATGTGTACCTAGAGTTTAAAGCAGAAAAAAACGGAACTTTTAGAATTTTCATTTTTTGACCAAAACGACAGCCCCGGGGGTTATAAACATGTTGATATGGTTGTGATTTTTTTTCTGACTGCGGTTTCAAAACCATGCACCAGAATCCACTTCTTTCAACTCAGTAATACATTTTGGATGTGTACCTAGAGTTTAAAGCAGAAAAACATGAACTTTTAGAATTTTCATTTTTTGACCAAAACGACAGCCCCGGGGGTTATTAACATGTTGATATGGTTGTGATTTTTTTTCTGACTGCGGTTTCAAAACCATGCACCAGAATCCACTTCTTTCAACTCAGTAATACATTTTGGATGTGTACCTAGAGTTTAAAGCAGAAAAAACTGAACTTTTAGAATTTTCATTTTTTGACCAAAACGACAGCCCCGGGGGTTATTAACATGTTGATATGGTTGTGATTTTTTTTCTGACTGCGGTTTCAAAACCATGCACCAGAATCCACTTCTTTCAACTCAGTAATACATTTTGGATGTGTACCTAGCGTTTAAAGCAGAAAAACATGAACTTTTAGAATTTTCATTTTTTGACCAAAACGACAGCCCCGGGGGTTATTAACATGTTGATATGGTTGTGATTTTTTTTCTGACTGCGGTTTCAAAACCATGCACCAGAATCCACTTCTTTCAACTCAGTAATACATTTTGGATGTGTACCTAGAGTTTAAAGCAGAAAAAATGGAACTTTTAGAATTTTCATTTTTTGACCAAAACGACAGCCCCGGGGGTTATTAACATGTTGATATGGTTGTGATTTTTTTTCTGACTGCGGTTTCAAAACCATGCACCAGAATCCACTTCTTTCAACTCAGTAATACATTTTGGATGTGTACCTAGAGTTTAAAGCAGAAAAAACGGAACTTTTAGAATTTTCATTTTTTGACCAAAACGACAGCCCCCCGGGGGTTATTAACATGTTGATATGGTTGTGATTTTTTTTCTGACTGCGGTTTCAAAACCATGCACCAGAATCCACTTCTTTCAACTCAGTAATACATTTTGGATGTGTACCTAGAGTTTAAAGCAGAAAAAACGGAACTTTTAGAATTTTCATTTTTTGACCAAAACGACAGTCCCGGGGGTTATAAACATGTTGATATGGATGTGATTTTTTTTCTGACTTCGGTTTCAAAACCATGCACCAGAATCCACTTCTTTCAACTCAGTAATAAATTTTGGATGTGTACCTAGAGTTTAAAGCAGAAAAAACGGAACTTTTAGAATTTTCATTTTTTGACCAAAACGACAGCCCCGGGGGTTATTAACATGTTGATATGGTTGTGATTTTTTTTCTGACTGCGGTTTCAAAACCATGCACCAGAATCCACTTCTTTCAACTCAGTAATACATTTTGGATGTGTACCTAGAGTTTAAAGCAGAAAAAACGGAACTTTTAGAATTTTCATTTTTTTACCAAAAGGACAGCCACCGGGGGAAATAAAAATGTTGATATGTATGTGATTTTTTTTATGACTGCGGTTTCAAAACCATGCACCATAATCCACTTCTTTCAACTTAGTAATACATTTTGGATGTGTACCTAGAGTTTAAAGCAGAAAAAACTGAACTTTTAGAATTTTCATTTTTTGACCAAAACGACAGCCCCGGGGGTTATAAACATGTTGATATGGTTGTGATTTTTTTTCTGACTGCGGTTTCAAAACCATGCACCAGAATCCACTTCTTTCAACTCAGTAATACATTTTGGATGTGTACCTAGAGTTTAAAGCAGAAAAAACTGAACTTTTAGAATTTTCATTTTTTGACCAAAACGACAGCCCCGGGGGTTATTAACATGTTGATATGGTTGTGATTTTTTTTCTGACTGCGGTTTCAAAACCATGCACCAGAATCCACTTCTTTCAACTCAGTAATACATTTTGGATGTGTACCTAGAGTTTAAAGCAGAAAAAACGGAACTTTTAGAATTTTCATTTTTTGACCAAAACGACAGCCCCGGGGGTTATAAACATGTTGATATGGTTGTGATTTTTTTTCTGACTGCGGTTTCAAAACCATGCACCAGAATCCACTTCTTTCAACTCAGTAATACATTTTGGATGTGTACCTAGAGTTTAAAGCAGAAAAAAACTGAACTTTTAGAATTTTCATTTTTTGACCAAAACGACAGCCCCGGGGGTTATTAACATGTTGATATGGTTGTGATTTTTTTTCTGACTGCGGTTTCAAAACCATGCACCAGAATCCACTTCTTTCAACTCAGTAATACATTTTGGATGTGTACCTAGAGTTTAAAGCAGAAAAAACGGAACTTTTAGAATTTTCATTTTTTGACCAAAACGACAGCCCCGGGGGTTATTAACATGTTGATATGGTTGTGATTTTTTTCTGACTGCGGTTTCAAAACCATGCACCAGAATCCACTTCTTTCAACTCAGTAATACATTTTGGATGTGTACCTAGAGTTTAAAGCAGAAAAAACGGAACTTTTAGAATTTTCATTTTTTTACCAAAAGGACAGCCACCGGGGGAAATAAAAATGTTGATATGTATGTGATTTTTTTTATGACTGCGGTTTCAAAACCATGCACCATAATCCACTTCTTTCAACTTAGTAATACATTTTGGATGTGTACCTAGAGTTTAAAGCAGAAAAAACGGAACTTTTAGAATTTTCATTTTTTGACCAAAACGACAGCCCCGGGGGTTATAAACATGTTGATATGGTTGTGATTTTTTTTCTGACTGCGGTTTTAAAACCATGCACCAGAATCCACTTCTTTCAACTCAGTAATACATTTTGGATGTGTACCTAGAGTTTAAAGCAGAAAAAACGGAACTTTTAGAATTTTAATTTTTTGACCAAAACGACAGCCCCGGGGGTTATAAACATGTTGATATGGTTGTGATTTTTTTTCTGACTGCGGTTTCAAAACCATGCACCAGAATCCACTTCTTTCAACTCAGTAATACATTTTGGATGTGTACCTAGAGTTTAAAGCAGAAAAAAACGGAACTTTTAGAATTTTCATTTTTTGACCAAAACGACAGCCCCGGGGTTTATAAACATGTTGATATGGTTGTGATTTTTTTTCTGACTGCGGTTTCAAAACCATGCACCAGAATCCACTTCTTTCAACTCAGTAATACATTTTGGATGTGTACCTAGAGTTTAAAGCAGAAAAACATGAACTTTTAGAATTTTCATTTTTTGACCAAAACGACAGCCCCGGGGGTTATAAACATGTTGATATGGTTGTGATTTTTTTTCTGACTGCGGTTTCAAAACCATGCACCAGGATCCACTTCTTTCAACTCAGTAATACATTTTGGATGTGTACCTAGAGTTTAAAGCAGAAAAAACGGAACTTTTAGAATTTTCATTTTTTGACCAAAACAACAGCCCCGGGGGTTATTAACATGTTGATATGGTTGTGATTTTTTTTCTGACTGCGGTTTCAAAACCATGCACCAGAATCCACTTCTTTCAACTCAGTAATACATTTTGGATGTGTACCTAGAGTTTAAAGCAGAAAAAACTGAACTTTTATAATTTTCATTTTTTGACCAAAACGACAACCCCGGGGGTTATAAACATGTTGATATGGTTGTGATTTTTTTTCTGACTGCGGTTTCAAAACCATGCACCAGAATCCACTTCTTTCAACTCAGTAATACATTTTGGATGTGTACCTAGAGTTTAAAGCAGAAAAAACGAAACTTTTAGAATTTTCATTTTTTGACCAAAACGACAGCCCCGGGGGTTATAAACATGTTGATATGGATGTGATTTTTTTTCTGACTGCGGTTTTAAAACCATGCACCAGAATCCACTTCTTTCAACTCAGTAATACATTTTGGATGTGTACCTAGAGTTTAAAGCAGAAAAAGCGGAACTTTTAGAATTTTCATTTTTTGACCAAAACGACAGCCTCGGGGGTTATAAACATGTTGATATGGATGTGATTTTTTTTCTGACTTCGGTTTCAAAACCATGCACCAGAATCCACTTCTTTCAACTAAGTAATACATTTTGGATGTGTACCTAGAGTTTAAAGCAGAAAAAACGGAACTTTTAGAATTTTCATTTTTTGACCAAAACCACAGCCCCGGGGGTTATAAACATGTTGATATGGTTGTGATTTTTTTTCTGACTGCGGTTTCAAAACCATGCACCAGAATCCACTTCTTTCAACTCAGTAATACATTTTGGATGTGTACCTAGAGTTTAAAGCAGAAAAAACTGAACTTTTAGAATTTTCATTTTTTGACCAAAACGACAGCCCCGGGGGTTATTAACATGTTGATATGGTTGTGATTTTTTTTCTGACTGCGGTTTCAAAACCATGCTCCAGAATCCACTTCTTTCAACTCAGTAATACATTTTGGATGTGTACCTAGAGTTTAAAGCAGAAAAAACGGAACTTTTAGAATTTTCATTTTTTGACCAAAACGACAGCCCCGGGGGTTATAAACATGTTGATATGGTTGTGATTTTTTTTCTGACTGCGGTTTCAAAACCATGCACCAGAATCCACTTCTTTCAACTCAGTAATACATTTTGGATGTGTACCTAGAGTTTAAAGCAGAAAAAAACGGAACTTTTAGAATTTTCATTTTTTGACCAAAACGACAGCCCCGGGGGTTATAAACATGTTGATATGGTTGTGATTTTTTTTCTGACTGCGGTTTCAAAACCATGCACCAGAATCCACTTCTTTCAACTCAGTAATACATTTTGGATGTGTACCTAGAGTTTAAAGCAGAAAAAAACGGAACTTTTAGAATTTTTTATTTTTTGACCAAAACGACAGCCCCGGGGGTTATAAACATGTTGATATGGTTGTGATTTTTTTTCTGACTGCGGTTTCAAAACCATGCACCAGAATCCACTTCTTTCAACTCAGTAATACATTTTGGATGTGTACCTAGAGTTTAAAGCAGAAAAAACTGAACTTTTAGAATTTTCATTTTTTGACCAAAACGACAGTCCCGGGGGTTATAAACATGTTGATATGGTTGTGATTTTTTTTCTGACTGCGGTTTCAAAACCATGCACCAGGATCCACTTCTTTCAACTCAGTAATACATTTTGGATGTGTACCTAGAGTTTAAAGCAGAAAAAACGGAACTTTTAGAATTTTCATTTTTTGACCAAAACAACAGCCCCGGGGGTTATTAACATGTTGATATGGTTGTGATTTTTTTTCTGACTGCGGTTTCAAAACCATGCACCAGAATCCACTTCTTTCAACTCAGTAATACATTTTGGATGTGTACCTAGAGTTTAAAGCAGAAAAAACTGAACTTTTATAATTTTCATTTTTTGACCAAAACGACAACCCCGGGGGTTATAAACATGTTGATATGGTTGTGATTTTTTTTCTGACTGCGGTTTCAAAACCATGCACCAGAATCCACTTCTTTCAACTCAGTAATACATTTTGGATGTGTACCTAGAGTTTAAAGCAGAAAAAGCGGAACTTTTAGAATTTTCATTTTTTGACCAAAACGACAGCCTCGGGGGTTATAAACATGTTGATATGGATGTGATTTTTTTTCTGACTTCGGTTTCAAAACCATGCACCAGAATCCACTTCTTTCAACTAAGTAATACATTTTGGATGTGTACCTAGAGTTTAAAGCAGAAAAAACGGAACTTTTAGAATTTTCATTTTTTGACCAAAACCACAGCCCCGGGGGTTATAAACATGTTGATATGGTTGTGATTTTTTTTCTGACTGCGGTTTCAAAACCATGCACCAGAATCCACTTCTTTCAACTCAGTAATACATTTTGGATGTGTACCTAGAGTTTAAAGCAGAAAAAACTGAACTTTTAGAATTTTCATTTTTTGACCAAAACGACAGCCCCGGGGGTTATTAACATGTTGATATGGTTGTGATTTTTTTTCTGACTGCGGTTTCAAAACCATGCTCCAGAATCCACTTCTTTCAACTCAGTAATACATTTTGGATGTGTACCTAGAGTTTAAAGCAGAAAAAACGGAACTTTTAGAATTTTCATTTTTTGACCAAAACGACAGCCCCGGGGGTTATAAACATGTTGATATGGTTGTGATTTTTTTTCTGACTGCGGTTTCAAAACCATGCACCAGAATCCACTTCTTTCAACTCAGTAATACATTTTGGATGTGTACCTAGAGTTTAAAGCAGAAAAAAACGGAACTTTTAGAATTTTCATTTTTTGACCAAAACGACAGCCCCGGGGGTTATAAACATGTTGATATGGTTGTGATTTTTTTTCTGACTGCGGTTTCAAAACCATGCACCAGAATCCACTTCTTTCAACTCAGTAATACATTTTGGATGTGTACCTAGAGTTTAAAGCAGAAAAAAACGGAACTTTTAGAATTTTTTATTTTTTGACCAAAACGACAGCCCCGGGGGTTATAAACATGTTGATATGGTTGTGATTTTTTTTCTGACTGCGGTTTCAAAACCATGCACCAGAATCCACTTCTTTCAACTCAGTAATACATTTTGGATGTGTACCTAGAGTTTAAAGCAGAAAAACATGAACTTTGAGAATTTTCATTTTTTGACCAAAACGACAGCCCCGGGGGTTATAAACATGTTGATATGGATGTGATTTTTTTTCTGACTTCGGTTTCAAAACCATGCACCAGAATCCACTTCTTTCAACTCAGTAATACATTTTGGATGTGTACCTAGAGTTTAAAGCAGAAAAAATGGAACTTTTAGAATTTTCATTTTTTGACCAAAACGACAGCCCCCCGGGGGTTATTAACATGTTGATATGGTTGTGATTTTTTTTCTGACTGCGGTTTCAAAACCATGCACCAGAATCCACTTCTTTCAACTCAGTAATACATTTTGGATGTGTACCTAGAGTTTAAAGCAGAAAAAAATGAACTTTTAGAATTTTCATTTTTTGACCAAAACGACAGCCCCGGGGGTTATTAACATGTTGATATGGTTGTGATTTTTTTCTGACTGCGGTTTCAAAACCATGCACCAGAATCCACTTCTTTCAACTCAGTAATACATTTTGGATGTGTACCTAGAGTTTAAAGCAGAAAAAATGGAACTTTTAGAATTTTCATTTTTTGACCAAAACGACAGCCCCGGGGGTTATAAACATGTTGATATGGTTGTGTTTTTTTTTCTGACTGCGGTTTCAAAACCATGCACCAGAATCCACTTCTTTCAACTCAGTTATACATTTTGGATGTGTACCGAGAGTTTAAAGCAGAAAAAACTGAACTTTTAGAATTTTCATTTTTTGACCAAAACGACAGCCCCCCGGGGGTTATTAACATGTTGATATGGTTGTGATTTTTTTTCTGACTGCGGTTTCAAAACCATGCACCAGAATCCACTTCTTTCAACTCAGTAATACATTTTGGATGTGTACCTAGAGTTTAAAGCAGAAAAAACGGAACTTTTAGAATTTTCATTTTTTGACCAAAACGACAGTCCCGGGGGTTATAAACATGTTGATATGGTTGTGATTTTTTTTCTGACTGCGGTTTCAAAACCATGCACCAGGATCCACTTCTTTCAACTCAGTAATACATTTTGGATGTGTACCTAGAGTTTAAAGCAGAAAAAACGGAACTTTTAGAATTTTCATTTTTTGACCAAAACGACAGCCCCCCGGGGGTTATTAACATGTTGATATGGTTGTGATTTTTTTTCTGACTGCGGTTTCAAAACCATGCACCAGAATCCACTTCTTTCAACTCAGTAATACATTTTGGATGTGTACCTAGAGTTTAAAGCAGAAAAAACGGAACTTTTAGAATTTTCATTTTTTGACCAAAACGACAGTCCCGGGGGTTATAAACATGTTGATATGGTTGTGATTTTTTTTCTGACTGCGGTTTCAAAACCATGCACCAGGATCCACTTCTTTCAACTCAGTAATACATTTTGGATGTGTACCTAGAGTTTAAAGCAGAAAAAACGGAACTTTTAGAATTTTCATTTTTTGACCAAAACAACAGCCCCGGGGGTTATTAACATGTTGATATGGTTGTGATTTTTTTTCTGACTGCGGTTTCAAAACCATGCACCAGAATCCACTTCTTTCAACTCAGTAATACATTTTGGATGTGTACCTAGAGTTTAAAGCAGAAAAAACTGAACTTTTATAATTTTCATTTTTTGACCAAAACGACAACCCCGGGGGTTATAAACATGTTGATATGGTTGTGATTTTTTTTCTGACTGCGGTTTCAAAACCATGCACCAGAATCCACTTCTTTCAACTCAGTAATACATTTTGGATGTGTACCTAGAGTTTAAAGCAGAAAAAACGAAACTTTTAGAATTTTCATTTTTTGACCAAAACGACAGCCCCGGGGGTTATAAACATGTTGATATGGATGTGATTTTTTTTCTAACTGCGGTTTTAAAACCATGCACCAGAATCCACTTCTTTCAACTCAGTAATACATTTTGGATGTGTACCTAGAGTTTAAAGCAGAAAAAGCGGAACTTTTAGAATTTTTATTTTTTGACCAAAACGACAGCCTCGGGGGTTATAAACATGTTGATATGGATGTGATTTTTTTTCTGACTGCGGTTTCAAAACCATGCACCAGAATCCACTTCTTTCAACTAAGTAATACATTTTGGATGTGTACCTAGAGTTTAAAGCAGAAAAAACGGAACTTTTAGAATTTTCATTTTTTTACCAAAACCACAGCCCCGGGGGTTATAAACATGTTGATATGGTTGTGATTTTTTTTCTGACTGCGGTTTCAAAACCATGCACCAGAATCCACTTCTTTCAACTCAGTAATACATTTTGGATGTGTACCTAGAGTTTAAAGCAGAAAAAACTGAACTTTTAGAATTTTCATTTTTTGACCAAAACGACAGCCCCGGGGGTTATTAACATGTTGATATGGTTGTGATTTTTTTTCTGACTGCGGTTTCAAAACCATGCTCCAGAATCCACTTCTTTCAACTCAGTAATACATTTTGGATGTGTACCTAGAGTTTAAAGCAGAAAAAACGGAACTTTTAGAATTTTCATTTTTTGACCAAAACGACAGCCCTGGGGGTTATAAACATGTTGATATGGTTGTGATTTTTTTTCTGACTGCGGTTTCAAAACCATGCACCAGAATCCACTTCTTTCAACTCAGTAATACATTTTGGATGTGTACCTAGAGTTTAAAGCAGAAAAAAACGGAACTTTTAGAATTTTCATTTTTTGACCAAAACGACAGCCCCGGGGGTTATAAACATGTTGATATGGTTGTGATTTTTTTTCTGACTGCGGTTTCAAAACCATGCACCAGAATCCACTTCTTTCAACTCAGTAATACATTTTGGATGTGTACCTAGAGTTTAAAGCAGAAAAACATGAACTTTTAGAATTTTCATTTTTTGACCAAAACGACAGCCCCGGGGATAATAAACATGTTGATATGGATGTGATTTTTTTTCTGACTTCGGTTTCAAAACCATGCACCAGAATCCACTTCTTTCAACTCAGTAATACATTTTGGATGTGTACCTAGAGTTTAAAGCAGAAAAAACGGAACTTTTAGAATTTTCATTTTTTGACCAAAACGACAGCCCCGGGGGTTATTAACATGTTGATATGGTTGTGATTTTTTTTCTGACTGCGGTTTCAAAACCATGCACCAGAATCCACTTCTTTCAACTCAGTAATACATTTTGGATGTGTACCTAGAGTTTAAAGCAGAAAAAACTGAACTTTTAGAATTTTCATTTTTTGACCAAAACGACAGCCCCGGGGTATATTAACATGTTGATATGGTTGTGATTTTTTTCTGACTGCGGTTTCAAAACCATGCACCAGAATCCACTTCTTTCAACTCAGTAATACATTTTGGATGTGTACCTAGAGTTTAAAGCAGAAAAAATTGAACTTTTAGAATTTTCATTTTTTGACCAAAACGACAGCCCCGGGGGTTATAAACATGTTGATATGGTTGTGATTTTTTTCTGACTGCGGTTTCAAAACCATGCACCAGAATCCACTTCTTTCAACTCAGTTATACATTTTGGATGTGTACCGAGAGTTTAAAGCAGAAAAAACTGAACTTTTAGAATTTTCATTTTTTGACCAAAACGACAGCCCCGGGGGTTATAAACATGTTGATATGGATGTGATTTTTTTTCTGACTGCGGTTTCAAAACCATGCACCAGAATCCACTTCTTTCAACTCAGTAATACATTTTGGATGTGTACCTAGAGTTTAAAGCAGAAAAAACGGAACTTTTAGAATTTTCATTTTTTGACCAAAACGACAGCCCCGGGGGTTATACACATGTTGATATGGTTGTGATTTTTTTCTGACTGCGGTTTCAAAACCATGCACCAGAATCCACTTCTTTCAACTCAGTTATACATTTTGGATGTATACCTAGAGTTTAAAGCAGAAAAAACGGAACTTTTAGAATTTTCATTTTTTGACCAAAACGACAGCCCCCCGGGGGTTATTAACATGTTGATATGGTTGTGATTTTTTTTCTGACTGCGGTTTCAAAACCATGCACCAGAATCCACTTCTTTCAACTCAGTAATACATTTTGGATGTGTACCTAGAGTTTAAAGCAGAAAAAACGGAACTTTTAGAATTTTAATTTTTTTACCAAAACGACAGTCCCGGGGGTTATAAACATGTTGATATGGTTGTGATTTTTTTTCTGACTGCGGTTTCAAAACCATGCACCAGAATCCACTTCTTTCAACTCAGTAATACATTTTGGATGTGTACCTAGAGTTTAAAGCAGAAAAAACGGAACTTTTAGAATTTTCATTTTTTGACCAAAACCACAGCCCCGGGGGTTATAAACATGTTGATATGGTTGTGATTTTTTTTCTGACTGCGGTTTCAAAACCATGCACCAGAATCCACTTCTTTCAACTCAGTAATACATTTTGGATGTGTACCTAGAGTTTAAAGCAGAAAAAACTGAACTTTTAGAATTTTCATTTTTTGACCAAAACGACAGCCCCGGGGGTTATTAACATGTTGATATGGTTGTGATTTTTTTTCTGACTGCGGTTTCAAAACCATGCTCCAGAATCCACTTCTTTCAACTCAGTAATACATTTTGGATGTGTACCTAGAGTTTAAAGCAGAAAAAACGGAACTTTTAGAATTTTCATTTTTTGACCAAAACGACAGCCCCGGGGGTTATAAACATGTTGATATGGTTGTGATTTTTTTTCTGACTGCGGTTTCAAAACCATGCACCAGAATCCACTTCTTTCAACTCAGTAATACATTTTGGATGTGTACCTAGAGTTTAAAGCAGAAAAAAACGGAACTTTTAGAATTTTCATTTTTTGACCAAAACGACAGCCCCGGGGGTTATAAACATGTTGATATGGTTGTGATTTTTTTTCTGACTGCGGTTTCAAAACCATGCACCAGAATCCACTTCTTTCAACTCAGTAATACATTTTGGATGTGTACCTAGAGTTTAAAGCAGAAAAAACGGAACTTTTAGAATTTTCATTTTTTGACCAAAACGACAGCCCCGGGGGTTATTAACATGTTGATATGGTTGTGATTTTTTTTCTGACTGCGGTTTCAAAACCATGCACCAGAATCCACTTCTTTCAACTCAGTAATACATTTTGGATGTGTACCTAGAGTTTAAAGCAGGAAAAACTGAACTTTTATAATTTTCATTTTTTGACCAAAACGACAGCCCCGGGGGTTATAAACATGTTGATATGGTTGTGATTTTTTTTCTGACTGCGGTTTCAAAACCATGCACCAGAATCCACTTCTTTCAACTCAGTAATACATTTTGGATGTGTACCTAGAGTTTAAAGCAGAAAAAACGAAACTTTTAGAATTTTCATTTTTTGACCAAAACGACAGCCCCGGGGGTTATAAACATGTTGATATGGATGTGATTTTTTTTCTGACTGCGGTTTTAAAACCATGCACCAGAATCCACTTCTTTCAACTCAGTAATACATTTTGGATGTGTACCTAGAGTTTAAAGCAGAAAAAGCGGAACTTTTAGAATTTTTATTTTTTGACCAAAACGACAGCCTCGGGGGTTATAAACATGTTGATATGGATGTGATTTTTTTTCTGACTGCGGTTTCAAAACCATGCACCAGAATCCACTTCTTTCAACTAAGTAATACATTTTGGATGTGTACCTAGAGTTTAAAGCAGAAAAAACGGAACTTTTAGAATTTTCATTTTTTTACCAAAACCACAGCCCCGGGGGTTATAAACATGTTGATATGGTTGTGATTTTTTTTCTGACTGCGGTTTCAAAACCATGCACCAGAATCCACTTCTTTCAACTCAGTAATACATTTTGGATGTGTACCTAGAGTTTAAAGCAGAAAAAACTGAACTTTTAGAATTTTCATTTTTTGACCAAAACGACAGCCCCGGGGGTTATTAACATGTTGATATGGTTGTGATTTTTTTTCTGACTGCGGTTTCAAAACCATGCTCCAGAATCCACTTCTTTCAACTCAGTAATACATTTTGGATGTGTACCTAGAGTTTAAAGCAGAAAAAACGGAACTTTTAGAATTTTCATTTTTTGACCAAAACGACAGCCCTGGGGGTTATAAACATGTTGATATGGTTGTGATTTTTTTTCTGACTGCGGTTTCAAAACCATGCACCAGAATCCACTTCTTTCAACTCAGTAATACATTTTGGATGTGTACCTAGAGTTTAAAGCAGAAAAAAACGGAACTTTTAGAATTTTCATTTTTTGACCAAAACGACAGCCCCGGGGGTTATAAACATGTTGATATGGTTGTGATTTTTTTTCTGACTGCGGTTTCAAAACCATGCACCAGAATCCACTTCTTTCAACTCAGTAATACATTTTGGATGTGTACCTAGAGTTTAAAGCAGAAAAAACGAAACTTTTAGAATTTTCATTTTTTGACCAAAACGACAGCCCCGGGGGTTATAAACATGTTGATATGGATGTGATTTTTTTTCTGACTGCGGTTTTAAAACCATGCACCAGAATCCACTTCTTTCAACTCAGTAATACATTTTGGATGTGTACCTAGAGTTTAAAGCAGAAAAAGCGGAACTTTTAGAATTTTTATTTTTTGACCAAAACGACAGCCTCGGGGGTTATAAACATGTTGATATGGATGTGATTTTTTTTCTGACTGCGGTTTCAAAACCATGCACCAGAATCCACTTCTTTCAACTCAGTAATACATTTTGGATGTGTACCTAGAGTTTAAAGCAGAAAAAACGGAACTTTTAGAATTTTCATTTTTTTACCAAAACCACAGCCCCGGGGGTTATAAACATGTTGATATGGTTGTGATTTTTTTTCTGACTGCGGTTTCAAAACCATGCACCAGAATCCACTTCTTTCAACTCAGTAATACATTTTGGATGTGTACCTAGAGTTTAAAGCAGAAAAAACTGAACTTTTAGAATTTTCATTTTTTGACCAAAACGACAGCCCCGGGGGTTATTAACATGTTGATATGGTTGTGATTTTTTTTCTGACTGCGGTTTCAAAACCATGCTCCAGAATCCACTTCTTTCAACTCAGTAATACATTTTGGATGTGTACCTAGAGTTTAAAGCAGAAAAAACGGAACTTTTAGAATTTTCATTTTTTGACCAAAACGACAGCCCTGGGGGTTATAAACATGTTGATATGGTTGTGATTTTTTTTCTGACTGCGGTTTCAAAACCATGCACCAGAATCCACTTCTTTCAACTCAGTAATACATTTTGGATGTGTACCTAGAGTTTAAAGCAGAAAAAAACGGAACTTTTAGAATTTTCATTTTTTGACCAAAACGACAGCCCCGGGGGTTATAAACATGTTGATATGGTTGTGATTTTTTTTCTGACTGCGGTTTCAAAACCATGCACCAGAATCCACTTCTTTCAACTCAGTAATACATTTTGGATGTGTACCTAGAGTTTAAAGCAGAAAAAGCGGAACTTTTAGAATTTTCATTTTTTGACCAAAACGACAGCCCCGGGGGTTATTAACATGTTGATATGGTTGTGATTTTTTTTCTGACTGCGGTTTCAAAACCATGCACCAGAATCCACTTCTTTCAACTCAGTAATACATTTTGGATGTGTACCTAGAGTTTAAAGCAGAAAAAACTGAACTTTTAGAATTTTCATTTTTTGACCAAAACGACAGCCCCGGGGGTTATTAACATGTTGATATGGTTGTGATTTTTTTTCTGACTGCGGTTTCAAAACCATGCACCAGAATCCACTTCTTTCAACTCAGTAATACATTTTGGATGTGTACCTAGAGTTTAAAGCAGAAAAACATGAACTTTTAGAATTTTCATTTTTTGACCAAAACGACAGCCCCGGGGGTTATTAACATGTTGATATGGTTGTGATTTTTTTTCTGACTGCGGTTTCAAAACCATGCACCAGAATCCACTTCTTTCAACTCAGTAATACATTTTGGATGTGTACCTAGAGTTTAAAGCAGAAAAAACGAAACTTTTAGAATTTTCATTTTTTGACCAAAACGACAGCCCCGGGGGTTATAAACATGTTGATATGGATGTGATTTTTTTTCTGACTGCGGTTTTAAAACCATGCACCAGAATCCACTTCTTTCAACTCAGTAATACATTTTGGATGTGTACCTAGAGTTTAAAGCAGAAAAAGCGGAACTTTTAGAATTTTTATTTTTTGACCAAAACGACAGCCCCGGGGGTTATTAACATGTTGATATGGTTGTGATTTTTTTTCTGACTGCGGTTTCAAAACCATGCTCCAGAATCCACTTCTTTCAACTCAGTAATACATTTTGGATGTGTACCTAGAGTTTAAAGCAGAAAAAACGGAACTTTTAGAATTTTCATTTTTTGACCAAAACGACAGCCCTGGGGGTTATAAACATGTTGATATGGTTGTGATTTTTTTTCTGACTGCGGTTTCAAAACCATGCACCAGAATCCACTTCTTTCAACTCAGTAATACATTTTGGATGTGTACCTAGAGTTTAAAGCAGAAAAAAACGGAACTTTTAGAATTTTCATTTTTTGACCAAAACGACAGCCCCGGGGGTTATAAACATGTTGATATGGTTGTGATTTTTTTTCTGACTGCGGTTTCAAAACCATGCACCAGAATCCACTTCTTTCAACTCAGTAATACATTTTGAATGTGTACCTAGAGTTTAAAGCAGAAAAACATGAACTTTTAGAATTTTCATTTTTTGACCAAAACGACAGCCCCGGGGGTTATAAACATGTTGATATGGATGTGATTTTTTTTCTGACTTCGGTTTCAAAACCATGCACCAGAATCCACTTCTTTCAACTCAGTAATACATTTTGGATGTGTACCTAGAGTTTAAAGCAGAAAAAACGGAACTTTTAGAATTTTCATTTTTTGACCAAAACGACAGCCCCGGGGGTTATTAACATGTTGATATGGTTGTGATTTTTTTTCTGACTGCGGTTTCAAAACCATGCACCAGAATCCACTTCTTTCAACTCAGTAATACATTTTGGATGTGTACCTAGAGTTTAAAGCAGAAAAAACTGAACTTTTAGAATTTTCATTTTTTGACCAAAACGACAGCCCCGGGGTATATTAACATGTTGATATGGTTGTGATTTTTTTCTGACTGCGGTTTCAAAACCATGCACCAGAATCCACTTCTTTCAACTCAGTTATACATTTTGGATGTGTACCGAGAGTTTAAAGCAGAAAAAACTGAACTTTTAGAATTTTCATTTTTTGACCAAAACGACAGCCCCGGGGGTTATAAACATGTTGATATGGATGTGATTTTTTTTCTGACTGCGGTTTTAAAACCATGCACCAGAATCCACTTCTTTCAACTCAGTAATACATTTTGGATGTGTACCTAGAGTTTAAAGCAGAAAAAACGGAACTTTTAGAATTTTCATTTTTTGACCAAAACGACAGCCCCGGGGGTTATAAACATGTTGATATGGTTGTGATTTTTTTCTGACTGCGGTTTCAAAACCATGCACCAGAATCCACTTCTTTCAACTCAGTTATACATTTTGGATGTATACCTAGAGTTTAAAGCAGAAAAAACGGAACTTTTAGAATTTTCATTTTTTGACCAAAACGACAGCCCCCCGGGGGTTATTAACATGTTGATATGGTTGTGATTTTTTTTCTGACTGCGGTTTCAAAACCATGCACCAGAATCCACTTCTTTCAACTCAGTAATACATTTTGGATGTGTACCTAGAGTTTAAAGCAGAAAAAAACGGAACTTTTAGAATTTTCATTTTTTGACCAAAACGACAGCCCCGGGGGTTATAAACATGTTGATATGGTTGTGATTTTTTTTCTGACTGCGGTTTCAAAACCATGCACCAGAATCCACTTCTTTCAACTCAGTAATACATTTTGGATGTGTACCTAGAGTTTAAAGCAGAAAAAACGAAACTTTTAGAATTTTCATTTTTTGACCAAAACGACAGCCCCGGGGGTTATAAACATGTTGATATGGATGTGATTTTTTTTCTGACTGCGGTTTTAAAACCATGCACCAGAATCCACTTCTTTCAACTCAGTAATACATTTTGGATGTGTACCTAGAGTTTAAAGCAGAAAAAGCGGAACTTTTAGAATTTTCATTTTTTGACCAAAACGACAGCCCCGGGGGTTATAAACATGTTGATATGGTTGTGATTTTTTTTCTGACTGCGGTTTCAAAACCATGCACCAGAATCCACTTCTTTCAACTCAGTAATACATTTTGGATGTGTACCTAGAGTTTAAAGCAGAAAAAACTGAACTTTTAGAATTTTCATTTTTTTACCAAAAGGACAGCCACCGGGGGAAATAAAAATGTTGATATGTATGTGATTTTTTTTATGACTGCGGTTTCAAAACCATGCACCATAATCCACTTCTTTCAACTTAGTAATACATTTTGGATGTGTACCTAGAGTTTAAAGCAGAAAAAACTGAACTTTTAGAATTTTCATTTTTTGACCAAAACGACAGCCCCGGGGGTTATAAACATGTTGATATGGTTGTGATTTTTTTTCTGACTGCGGTTTCAAAACCATGCACCAGAATCCACTTCTTTCAACTCAGTAATACATTTTGGATGTGTACCTAGAGTTTAAAGCAGAAAAAACTGAACTTTTAGAATTTTCATTTTTTGACCAAAACGACAGCCCCGGGGGTTATTAACATGTTGATATGGTTGTGATTTTTTTTCTGACTGCGGTTTCAAAACCATGCACCAGAATCCACTTCTTTCAACTCAGTAATACATTTTGGATGTGTACCTAGAGTTTAAAGCAGAAAAAACGGAACTTTTAGAATTTTCATTTTTTGACCAAAACGACAGCCCCGGGGGTTATAAACATGTTGATATGGTTGTGATTTTTTTTCTGACTGCGGTTTCAAAACCATGCACCAGAATCCACTTCTTTCAACTCAGTAATACATTTTGGATGTGTACCTAGAGTTTAAAGCAGAAAAAAACTGAACTTTTAGAATTTTCATTTTTTGACCAAAACGACAGCCCCGGGGGTTATTAACATGTTGATATGGTTGTGATTTTTTTTCTGACTGCGGTTTCAAAACCATGCACCAGAATCCACTTCTTTCAACTCAGTAATACATTTTGGATGTGTACCTAGAGTTTAAAGCAGAAAAAACGGAACTTTTAGAATTTTCATTTTTTGACCAAAACGACAGCCCCGGGGGTTATTAACATGTTGATATGGTTGTGATTTTTTTCTGACTGCGGTTTCAAAACCATGCACCAGAATCCACTTCTTTCAACTCAGTAATACATTTTGGATGTGTACCTAGAGTTTAAAGCAGAAAAAACGGAACTTTTAGAATTTTCATTTTTTTACCAAAAGGACAGCCACCGGGGGAAATAAAAATGTTGATATGTATGTGATTTTTTTTATGACTGCGGTTTCAAAACCATGCACCATAATCCACTTCTTTCAACTTAGTAATACATTTTGGATGTGTACCTAGAGTTTAAAGCAGAAAAAACGGAACTTTTAGAATTTTCATTTTTTGACCAAAACGACAGCCCCGGGGGTTATAAACATGTTGATATGGTTGTGATTTTTTTTCTGACTGCGGTTTTAAAACCATGCACCAGAATCCACTTCTTTCAACTCAGTAATACATTTTGGATGTGTACCTAGAGTTTAAAGCAGAAAAAACGGAACTTTTAGAATTTTAATTTTTTGACCAAAACGACAGCCCCGGGGGTTATAAACATGTTGATATGGTTGTGATTTTTTTTCTGACTGCGGTTTCAAAACCATGCACCAGAATCCACTTCTTTCAACTCAGTAATACATTTTGGATGTGTACCTAGAGTTTAAAGCAGAAAAAAACGGAACTTTTAGAATTTTCATTTTTTGACCAAAACGACAGCCCCGGGGTTTATAAACATGTTGATATGGTTGTGATTTTTTTTCTGACTGCGGTTTCAAAACCATGCACCAGAATCCACTTCTTTCAACTCAGTAATACATTTTGGATGTGTACCTAGAGTTTAAAGCAGAAAAACATGAACTTTTAGAATTTTCATTTTTTGACCAAAACGACAGCCCCGGGGGTTATAAACATGTTGATATGGTTGTGATTTTTTTTCTGACTGCGGTTTCAAAACCATGCACCAGGATCCACTTCTTTCAACTCAGTAATACATTTTGGATGTGTACCTAGAGTTTAAAGCAGAAAAAACGGAACTTTTAGAATTTTCATTTTTTGACCAAAACAACAGCCCCGGGGGTTATTAACATGTTGATATGGTTGTGATTTTTTTTCTGACTGCGGTTTCAAAACCATGCACCAGAATCCACTTCTTTCAACTCAGTAATACATTTTGGATGTGTACCTAGAGTTTAAAGCAGAAAAAACTGAACTTTTATAATTTTCATTTTTTGACCAAAACGACAACCCCGGGGGTTATAAACATGTTGATATGGTTGTGATTTTTTTTCTGACTGCGGTTTCAAAACCATGCACCAGAATCCACTTCTTTCAACTCAGTAATACATTTTGGATGTGTACCTAGAGTTTAAAGCAGAAAAAACGAAACTTTTAGAATTTTCATTTTTTGACCAAAACGACAGCCCCGGGGGTTATAAACATGTTGATATGGATGTGATTTTTTTTCTGACTGCGGTTTTAAAACCATGCACCAGAATCCACTTCTTTCAACTCAGTAATACATTTTGGATGTGTACCTAGAGTTTAAAGCAGAAAAAGCGGAACTTTTAGAATTTTCATTTTTTGACCAAAACGACAGCCTCGGGGGTTATAAACATGTTGATATGGATGTGATTTTTTTTCTGACTTCGGTTTCAAAACCATGCACCAGAATCCACTTCTTTCAACTAAGTAATACATTTTGGATGTGTACCTAGAGTTTAAAGCAGAAAAAACGGAACTTTTAGAATTTTCATTTTTTGACCAAAACCACAGCCCCGGGGGTTATAAACATGTTGATATGGTTGTGATTTTTTTTCTGACTGCGGTTTCAAAACCATGCACCAGAATCCACTTCTTTCAACTCAGTAATACATTTTGGATGTGTACCTAGAGTTTAAAGCAGAAAAAACTGAACTTTTAGAATTTTCATTTTTTGACCAAAACGACAGCCCCGGGGGTTATTAACATGTTGATATGGTTGTGATTTTTTTTCTGACTGCGGTTTCAAAACCATGCTCCAGAATCCACTTCTTTCAACTCAGTAATACATTTTGGATGTGTACCTAGAGTTTAAAGCAGAAAAAACGGAACTTTTAGAATTTTCATTTTTTGACCAAAACGACAGCCCCGGGGGTTATAAACATGTTGATATGGTTGTGATTTTTTTTCTGACTGCGGTTTCAAAACCATGCACCAGAATCCACTTCTTTCAACTCAGTAATACATTTTGGATGTGTACCTAGAGTTTAAAGCAGAAAAAAACGGAACTTTTAGAATTTTCATTTTTTGACCAAAACGACAGCCCCGGGGGTTATAAACATGTTGATATGGTTGTGATTTTTTTTCTGACTGCGGTTTCAAAACCATGCACCAGAATCCACTTCTTTCAACTCAGTAATACATTTTGGATGTGTACCTAGAGTTTAAAGCAGAAAAAAACGGAACTTTTAGAATTTTTTATTTTTTGACCAAAACGACAGCCCCGGGGGTTATAAACATGTTGATATGGTTGTGATTTTTTTTCTGACTGCGGTTTCAAAACCATGCACCAGAATCCACTTCTTTCAACTCAGTAATACATTTTGGATGTGTACCTAGAGTTTAAAGCAGAAAAAACTGAACTTTTAGAATTTTCATTTTTTGACCAAAACGACAGTCCCGGGGGTTATAAACATGTTGATATGGTTGTGATTTTTTTTCTGACTGCGGTTTCAAAACCATGCACCAGGATCCACTTCTTTCAACTCAGTAATACATTTTGGATGTGTACCTAGAGTTTAAAGCAGAAAAAACGGAACTTTTAGAATTTTCATTTTTTGACCAAAACAACAGCCCCGGGGGTTATTAACATGTTGATATGGTTGTGATTTTTTTTCTGACTGCGGTTTCAAAACCATGCACCAGAATCCACTTCTTTCAACTCAGTAATACATTTTGGATGTGTACCTAGAGTTTAAAGCAGAAAAAACTGAACTTTTATAATTTTCATTTTTTGACCAAAACGACAACCCCGGGGGTTATAAACATGTTGATATGGTTGTGATTTTTTTTCTGACTGCGGTTTCAAAACCATGCACCAGAATCCACTTCTTTCAACTCAGTAATACATTTTGGATGTGTACCTAGAGTTTAAAGCAGAAAAAGCGGAACTTTTAGAATTTTCATTTTTTGACCAAAACGACAGCCTCGGGGGTTATAAACATGTTGATATGGATGTGATTTTTTTTCTGACTTCGGTTTCAAAACCATGCACCAGAATCCACTTCTTTCAACTAAGTAATACATTTTGGATGTGTACCTAGAGTTTAAAGCAGAAAAAACGGAACTTTTAGAATTTTCATTTTTTGACCAAAACCACAGCCCCGGGGGTTATAAACATGTTGATATGGTTGTGATTTTTTTTCTGACTGCGGTTTCAAAACCATGCACCAGAATCCACTTCTTTCAACTCAGTAATACATTTTGGATGTGTACCTAGAGTTTAAAGCAGAAAAAACTGAACTTTTAGAATTTTCATTTTTTGACCAAAACGACAGCCCCGGGGGTTATTAACATGTTGATATGGTTGTGATTTTTTTTCTGACTGCGGTTTCAAAACCATGCTCCAGAATCCACTTCTTTCAACTCAGTAATACATTTTGGATGTGTACCTAGAGTTTAAAGCAGAAAAAACGGAACTTTTAGAATTTTCATTTTTTGACCAAAACGACAGCCCCGGGGGTTATAAACATGTTGATATGGTTGTGATTTTTTTTCTGACTGCGGTTTCAAAACCATGCACCAGAATCCACTTCTTTCAACTCAGTAATACATTTTGGATGTGTACCTAGAGTTTAAAGCAGAAAAAAACGGAACTTTTAGAATTTTCATTTTTTGACCAAAACGACAGCCCCGGGGGTTATAAACATGTTGATATGGTTGTGATTTTTTTTCTGACTGCGGTTTCAAAACCATGCACCAGAATCCACTTCTTTCAACTCAGTAATACATTTTGGATGTGTACCTAGAGTTTAAAGCAGAAAAAAACGGAACTTTTAGAATTTTTTATTTTTTGACCAAAACGACAGCCCCGGGGGTTATAAACATGTTGATATGGTTGTGATTTTTTTTCTGACTGCGGTTTCAAAACCATGCACCAGAATCCACTTCTTTCAACTCAGTAATACATTTTGGATGTGTACCTAGAGTTTAAAGCAGAAAAACATGAACTTTGAGAATTTTCATTTTTTGACCAAAACGACAGCCCCGGGGGTTATAAACATGTTGATATGGATGTGATTTTTTTTCTGACTTCGGTTTCAAAACCATGCACCAGAATCCACTTCTTTCAACTCAGTAATACATTTTGGATGTGTACCTAGAGTTTAAAGCAGAAAAAACGGAACTTTTAGAATTTTCATTTTTTGACCAAAACGACAGCCCCCCGGGGGTTATTAACATGTTGATATGGTTGTGATTTTTTTTCTGACTGCGGTTTCAAAACCATGCACCAGAATCCACTTCTTTCAACTCAGTAATACATTTTGGATGTGTACCTAGAGTTTAAAGCAGAAAAAAATGAACTTTTAGAATTTTCATTTTTTGACCAAAACGACAGCCCCGGGGGTTATTAACATGTTGATATGGTTGTGATTTTTTTCTGACTGCGGTTTCAAAACCATGCACCAGAATCCACTTCTTTCAACTCAGTAATACATTTTGGATGTGTACCTAGAGTTTAAAGCAGAAAAAATGGAACTTTTAGAATTTTCATTTTTTGACCAAAACGACAGCCCCGGGGGTTATAAACATGTTGATATGGTTGTGTTTTTTTTTCTGACTGCGGTTTCAAAACCATGCACCAGAATCCACTTCTTTCAACTCAGTTATACATTTTGGATGTGTACCGAGAGTTTAAAGCAGAAAAAACTGAACTTTTAGAATTTTCATTTTTTGACCAAAACGACAGCCCCCCGGGGGTTATTAACATGTTGATATGGTTGTGATTTTTTTTCTGACTGCGGTTTCAAAACCATGCACCAGAATCCACTTCTTTCAACTCAGTAATACATTTTGGATGTGTACCTAGAGTTTAAAGCAGAAAAAACGGAACTTTTAGAATTTTCATTTTTTGACCAAAACGACAGTCCCGGGGGTTATAAACATGTTGATATGGTTGTGATTTTTTTTCTGACTGCGGTTTCAAAACCATGCACCAGGATCCACTTCTTTCAACTCAGTAATACATTTTGGATGTGTACCTAGAGTTTAAAGCAGAAAAAACGGAACTTTTAGAATTTTCATTTTTTGACCAAAACGACAGCCCCCCGGGGGTTATTAACATGTTGATATGGTTGTGATTTTTTTTCTGACTGCGGTTTCAAAACCATGCACCAGAATCCACTTCTTTCAACTCAGTAATACATTTTGGATGTGTACCTAGAGTTTAAAGCAGAAAAAACGGAACTTTTAGAATTTTCATTTTTTGACCAAAACGACAGTCCCGGGGGTTATAAACATGTTGATATGGTTGTGATTTTTTTTCTGACTGCGGTTTCAAAACCATGCACCAGGATCCACTTCTTTCAACTCAGTAATACATTTTGGATGTGTACCTAGAGTTTAAAGCAGAAAAAACGGAACTTTTAGAATTTTCATTTTTTGACCAAAACAACAGCCCCGGGGGTTATTAACATGTTGATATGGTTGTGATTTTTTTTCTGACTGCGGTTTCAAAACCATGCACCAGAATCCACTTCTTTCAACTCAGTAATACATTTTGGATGTGTACCTAGAGTTTAAAGCAGAAAAAACTGAACTTTTATAATTTTCATTTTTTGACCAAAACGACAACCCCGGGGGTTATAAACATGTTGATATGGTTGTGATTTTTTTTCTGACTGCGGTTTCAAAACCATGCACCAGAATCCACTTCTTTCAACTCAGTAATACATTTTGGATGTGTACCTAGAGTTTAAAGCAGAAAAAACGAAACTTTTAGAATTTTCATTTTTTGACCAAAACGACAGCCCCGGGGGTTATAAACATGTTGATATGGATGTGATTTTTTTTCTAACTGCGGTTTTAAAACCATGCACCAGAATCCACTTCTTTCAACTCAGTAATACATTTTGGATGTGTACCTAGAGTTTAAAGCAGAAAAAGCGGAACTTTTAGAATTTTTATTTTTTGACCAAAACGACAGCCTCGGGGGTTATAAACATGTTGATATGGATGTGATTTTTTTTCTGACTGCGGTTTCAAAACCATGCACCAGAATCCACTTCTTTCAACTAAGTAATACATTTTGGATGTGTACCTAGAGTTTAAAGCAGAAAAAACGGAACTTTTAGAATTTTCATTTTTTTACCAAAACCACAGCCCCGGGGGTTATAAACATGTTGATATGGTTGTGATTTTTTTTCTGACTGCGGTTTCAAAACCATGCACCAGAATCCACTTCTTTCAACTCAGTAATACATTTTGGATGTGTACCTAGAGTTTAAAGCAGAAAAAACTGAACTTTTAGAATTTTCATTTTTTGACCAAAACGACAGCCCCGGGGGTTATTAACATGTTGATATGGTTGTGATTTTTTTTCTGACTGCGGTTTCAAAACCATGCTCCAGAATCCACTTCTTTCAACTCAGTAATACATTTTGGATGTGTACCTAGAGTTTAAAGCAGAAAAAACGGAACTTTTAGAATTTTCATTTTTTGACCAAAACGACAGCCCTGGGGGTTATAAACATGTTGATATGGTTGTGATTTTTTTTCTGACTGCGGTTTCAAAACCATGCACCAGAATCCACTTCTTTCAACTCAGTAATACATTTTGGATGTGTACCTAGAGTTTAAAGCAGAAAAAAACGGAACTTTTAGAATTTTCATTTTTTGACCAAAACGACAGCCCCGGGGGTTATAAACATGTTGATATGGTTGTGATTTTTTTTCTGACTGCGGTTTCAAAACCATGCACCAGAATCTACTTCTTTCAACTCAGTAATACATTTTGGATGTGTACCTAGAGTTTAAAGCAGAAAAACATGAACTTTTAGAATTTTCATTTTTTGACCAAAACGACAGCCCCGGGGATAATAAACATGTTGATATGGATGTGATTTTTTTTCTGACTTCGGTTTCAAAACCATGCACCAGAATCCACTTCTTTCAACTCAGTAATACATTTTGGATGTGTACCTAGAGTTTAAAGCAGAAAAAACGGAACTTTTAGAATTTTCATTTTTTGACCAAAACGACAGCCCCGGGGGTTATTAACATGTTGATATGGTTGTGATTTTTTTTCTGACTGCGGTTTCAAAACCATGCACCAGAATCCACTTCTTTCAACTCAGTAATACATTTTGGATGTGTACCTAGAGTTTAAAGCAGAAAAAACTGAACTTTTAGAATTTTCATTTTTTGACCAAAACGACAGCCCCGGGGTATATTAACATGTTGATATGGTTGTGATTTTTTTCTGACTGCGGTTTCAAAACCATGCACCAGAATCCACTTCTTTCAACTCAGTAATACATTTTGGATGTGTACCTAGAGTTTAAAGCAGAAAAAATTGAACTTTTAGAATTTTCATTTTTTGACCAAAACGACAGCCCCGGGGGTTATAAACATGTTGATATGGTTGTGATTTTTTTCTGACTGCGGTTTCAAAACCATGCACCAGAATCCACTTCTTTCAACTCAGTTATACATTTTGGATGTGTACCGAGAGTTTAAAGCAGAAAAAACTGAACTTTTAGAATTTTCATTTTTTGACCAAAACGACAGCCCCGGGGGTTATAAACATGTTGATATGGATGTGATTTTTTTTCTGACTGCGGTTTTAAAACCATGCACCAGAATCCACTTCTTTCAACTCAGTAATACATTTTGGATGTGTACCTAGAGTTTAAAGCAGAAAAAACGGAACTTTTAGAATTTTCATTTTTTGACCAAAACGACAGCCCCGGGGGTTATACACATGTTGATATGGTTGTGATTTTTTTCTGACTGCGGTTTCAAAACCATGCACCAGAATCCACTTCTTTCAACTCAGTTATACATTTTGGATGTATACCTAGAGTTTAAAGCAGAAAAAACGGAACTTTTAGAATTTTCATTTTTTGACCAAAACGACAGCCCCCCGGGGGTTATTAACATGTTGATATGGTTGTGATTTTTTTTCTGACTGCGGTTTCAAAACCATGCACCAGAATCCACTTCTTTCAACTCAGTAATACATTTTGGATGTGTACCTAGAGTTTAAAGCAGAAAAAACGGAACTTTTAGAATTTTAATTTTTTTACCAAAACGACAGTCCCGGGGGTTATAAACATGTTGATATGGTTGTGATTTTTTTTCTGACTGCGGTTTCAAAACCATGCACCAGAATCCACTTCTTTCAACTCAGTAATACATTTTGGATGTGTACCTAGAGTTTAAAGCAGAAAAAACGGAACTTTTAGAATTTTCATTTTTTGACCAAAACCACAGCCCCGGGGGTTATAAACATGTTGATATGGTTGTGATTTTTTTTCTGACTGCGGTTTCAAAACCATGCACCAGAATCCACTTCTTTCAACTCAGTAATACATTTTGGATGTGTACCTAGAGTTTAAAGCAGAAAAAACTGAACTTTTAGAATTTTCATTTTTTGACCAAAACGACAGCCCCGGGGGTTATTAACATGTTGATATGGTTGTGATTTTTTTTCTGACTGCGGTTTCAAAACCATGCTCCAGAATCCACTTCTTTCAACTCAGTAATACATTTTGGATGTGTACCTAGAGTTTAAAGCAGAAAAAACGGAACTTTTAGAATTTTCATTTTTTGACCAAAACGACAGCCCCGGGGGTTATAAACATGTTGATATGGTTGTGATTTTTTTTCTGACTGCGGTTTCAAAACCATGCACCAGAATCCACTTCTTTCAACTCAGTAATACATTTTGGATGTGTACCTAGAGTTTAAAGCAGAAAAAAACGGAACTTTTAGAATTTTCATTTTTTGACCAAAACGACAGCCCCGGGGGTTATAAACATGTTGATATGGTTGTGATTTTTTTTCTGACTGCGGTTTCAAAACCATGCACCAGAATCCACTTCTTTCAACTCAGTAATACATTTTGGATGTGTACCTAGAGTTTAAAGCAGAAAAAACGGAACTTTTAGAATTTTCATTTTTTGACCAAAACGACAGCCCCGGGGGTTATTAACATGTTGATATGGTTGTGATTTTTTTTCTGACTGCGGTTTCAAAACCATGCACCAGAATCCACTTCTTTCAACTCAGTAATACATTTTGGATGTGTACCTAGAGTTTAAAGCAGGAAAAACTGAACTTTTATAATTTTCATTTTTTGACCAAAACGACAGCCCCGGGGGTTATAAACATGTTGATATGGTTGTGATTTTTTTTCTGACTGCGGTTTCAAAACCATGCACCAGAATCCACTTCTTTCAACTCAGTAATACATTTTGGATGTGTACCTAGAGTTTAAAGCAGAAAAAACGAAACTTTTAGAATTTTCATTTTTTGACCAAAACGACAGCCCCGGGGGTTATAAACATGTTGATATGGATGTGATTTTTTTTCTGACTGCGGTTTTAAAACCATGCACCAGAATCCACTTCTTTCAACTCAGTAATACATTTTGGATGTGTACCTAGAGTTTAAAGCAGAAAAAGCGGAACTTTTAGAATTTTTATTTTTTGACCAAAACGACAGCCTCGGGGGTTATAAACATGTTGATATGGATGTGATTTTTTTTCTGACTGCGGTTTCAAAACCATGCACCAGAATCCACTTCTTTCAACTAAGTAATACATTTTGGATGTGTACCTAGAGTTTAAAGCAGAAAAAACGGAACTTTTAGAATTTTCATTTTTTTACCAAAACCACAGCCCCGGGGGTTATAAACATGTTGATATGGTTGTGATTTTTTTTCTGACTGCGGTTTCAAAACCATGCACCAGAATCCACTTCTTTCAACTCAGTAATACATTTTGGATGTGTACCTAGAGTTTAAAGCAGAAAAAACTGAACTTTTAGAATTTTCATTTTTTGACCAAAACGACAGCCCCGGGGGTTATTAACATGTTGATATGGTTGTGATTTTTTTTCTGACTGCGGTTTCAAAACCATGCTCCAGAATCCACTTCTTTCAACTCAGTAATACATTTTGGATGTGTACCTAGAGTTTAAAGCAGAAAAAACGGAACTTTTAGAATTTTCATTTTTTGACCAAAACGACAGCCCTGGGGGTTATAAACATGTTGATATGGTTGTGATTTTTTTTCTGACTGCGGTTTCAAAACCATGCACCAGAATCCACTTCTTTCAACTCAGTAATACATTTTGGATGTGTACCTAGAGTTTAAAGCAGAAAAAAACGGAACTTTTAGAATTTTCATTTTTTGACCAAAACGACAGCCCCGGGGGTTATAAACATGTTGATATGGTTGTGATTTTTTTTCTGACTGCGGTTTCAAAACCATGCACCAGAATCCACTTCTTTCAACTCAGTAATACATTTTGGATGTGTACCTAGAGTTTAAAGCAGAAAAAACGAAACTTTTAGAATTTTCATTTTTTGACCAAAACGACAGCCCCGGGGGTTATAAACATGTTGATATGGATGTGATTTTTTTTCTGACTGCGGTTTTAAAACCATGCACCAGAATCCACTTCTTTCAACTCAGTAATACATTTTGGATGTGTACCTAGAGTTTAAAGCAGAAAAAGCGGAACTTTTAGAATTTTTATTTTTTGACCAAAACGACAGCCTCGGGGGTTATAAACATGTTGATATGGATGTGATTTTTTTTCTGACTGCGGTTTCAAAACCATGCACCAGAATCCACTTCTTTCAACTCAGTAATACATTTTGGATGTGTACCTAGAGTTTAAAGCAGAAAAAACGGAACTTTTAGAATTTTCATTTTTTTACCAAAACCACAGCCCCGGGGGTTATAAACATGTTGATATGGTTGTGATTTTTTTTCTGACTGCGGTTTCAAAACCATGCACCAGAATCCACTTCTTTCAACTCAGTAATACATTTTGGATGTGTACCTAGAGTTTAAAGCAGAAAAAACTGAACTTTTAGAATTTTCATTTTTTGACCAAAACGACAGCCCCGGGGGTTATTAACATGTTGATATGGTTGTGATTTTTTTTCTGACTGCGGTTTCAAAACCATGCTCCAGAATCCACTTCTTTCAACTCAGTAATACATTTTGGATGTGTACCTAGAGTTTAAAGCAGAAAAAACGGAACTTTTAGAATTTTCATTTTTTGACCAAAACGACAGCCCTGGGGGTTATAAACATGTTGATATGGTTGTGATTTTTTTTCTGACTGCGGTTTCAAAACCATGCACCAGAATCCACTTCTTTCAACTCAGTAATACATTTTGGATGTGTACCTAGAGTTTAAAGCAGAAAAAAACGGAACTTTTAGAATTTTCATTTTTTGACCAAAACGACAGCCCCGGGGGTTATAAACATGTTGATATGGTTGTGATTTTTTTTCTGACTGCGGTTTCAAAACCATGCACCAGAATCCACTTCTTTCAACTCAGTAATACATTTTGGATGTGTACCTAGAGTTTAAAGCAGAAAAAGCGGAACTTTTAGAATTTTCATTTTTTGACCAAAACGACAGCCCCGGGGGTTATTAACATGTTGATATGGTTGTGATTTTTTTTCTGACTGCGGTTTCAAAACCATGCACCAGAATCCACTTCTTTCAACTCAGTAATACATTTTGGATGTGTACCTAGAGTTTAAAGCAGAAAAAACTGAACTTTTAGAATTTTCATTTTTTGACCAAAACGACAGCCCCGGGGGTTATTAACATGTTGATATGGTTGTGATTTTTTTTCTGACTGCGGTTTCAAAACCATGCACCAGAATCCACTTCTTTCAACTCAGTAATACATTTTGGATGTGTACCTAGAGTTTAAAGCAGAAAAACATGAACTTTTAGAATTTTCATTTTTTGACCAAAACGACAGCCCCGGGGGTTATTAACATGTTGATATGGTTGTGATTTTTTTTCTGACTGCGGTTTCAAAACCATGCACCAGAATCCACTTCTTTCAACTCAGTAATACATTTTGGATGTGTACCTAGAGTTTAAAGCAGAAAAAACGAAACTTTTAGAATTTTCATTTTTTGACCAAAACGACAGCCCCGGGGGTTATAAACATGTTGATATGGATGTGATTTTTTTTCTGACTGCGGTTTTAAAACCATGCACCAGAATCCACTTCTTTCAACTCAGTAATACATTTTGGATGTGTACCTAGAGTTTAAAGCAGAAAAAGCGGAACTTTTAGAATTTTTATTTTTTGACCAAAACGACAGCCCCGGGGGTTATTAACATGTTGATATGGTTGTGATTTTTTTTCTGACTGCGGTTTCAAAACCATGCTCCAGAATCCACTTCTTTCAACTCAGTAATACATTTTGGATGTGTACCTAGAGTTTAAAGCAGAAAAAACGGAACTTTTAGAATTTTCATTTTTTGACCAAAACGACAGCCCTGGGGGTTATAAACATGTTGATATGGTTGTGATTTTTTTTCTGACTGCGGTTTCAAAACCATGCACCAGAATCCACTTCTTTCAACTCAGTAATACATTTTGGATGTGTACCTAGAGTTTAAAGCAGAAAAAAACGGAACTTTTAGAATTTTCATTTTTTGACCAAAACGACAGCCCCGGGGGTTATAAACATGTTGATATGGTTGTGATTTTTTTTCTGACTGCGGTTTCAAAACCATGCACCAGAATCCACTTCTTTCAACTCAGTAATACATTTTGAATGTGTACCTAGAGTTTAAAGCAGAAAAACATGAACTTTTAGAATTTTCATTTTTTGACCAAAACGACAGCCCCGGGGGTTATAAACATGTTGATATGGATGTGATTTTTTTTCTGACTTCGGTTTCAAAACCATGCACCAGAATCCACTTCTTTCAACTCAGTAATACATTTTGGATGTGTACCTAGAGTTTAAAGCAGAAAAAACGGAACTTTTAGAATTTTCATTTTTTGACCAAAACGACAGCCCCGGGGGTTATTAACATGTTGATATGGTTGTGATTTTTTTTCTGACTGCGGTTTCAAAACCATGCACCAGAATCCACTTCTTTCAACTCAGTAATACATTTTGGATGTGTACCTAGAGTTTAAAGCAGAAAAAACTGAACTTTTAGAATTTTCATTTTTTGACCAAAACGACAGCCCCGGGGTATATTAACATGTTGATATGGTTGTGATTTTTTTCTGACTGCGGTTTCAAAACCATGCACCAGAATCCACTTCTTTCAACTCAGTTATACATTTTGGATGTGTACCGAGAGTTTAAAGCAGAAAAAACTGAACTTTTAGAATTTTCATTTTTTGACCAAAACGACAGCCCCGGGGGTTATAAACATGTTGATATGGATGTGATTTTTTTTCTGACTGCGGTTTTAAAACCATGCACCAGAATCCACTTCTTTCAACTCAGTAATACATTTTGGATGTGTACCTAGAGTTTAAAGCAGAAAAAACGGAACTTTTAGAATTTTCATTTTTTGACCAAAACGACAGCCCCGGGGGTTATAAACATGTTGATATGGTTGTGATTTTTTTCTGACTGCGGTTTCAAAACCATGCACCAGAATCCACTTCTTTCAACTCAGTTATACATTTTGGATGTATACCTAGAGTTTAAAGCAGAAAAAACGGAACTTTTAGAATTTTCATTTTTTGACCAAAACGACAGCCCCCCGGGGGTTATTAACATGTTGATATGGTTGTGATTTTTTTTCTGACTGCGGTTTCAAAACCATGCACCAGAATCCACTTCTTTCAACTCAGTAATACATTTTGGATGTGTACCTAGAGTTTAAAGCAGAAAAAAACGGAACTTTTAGAATTTTCATTTTTTGACCAAAACGACAGCCCCGGGGGTTATAAACATGTTGATATGGTTGTGATTTTTTTTCTGACTGCGGTTTCAAAACCATGCACCAGAATCCACTTCTTTCAACTCAGTAATACATTTTGGATGTGTACCTAGAGTTTAAAGCAGAAAAAACGAAACTTTTAGAATTTTCATTTTTTGACCAAAACGACAGCCCCGGGGGTTATAAACATGTTGATATGGATGTGATTTTTTTTCTGACTGCGGTTTTAAAACCATGCACCAGAATCCACTTCTTTCAACTCAGTAATACATTTTGGATGTGTACCTAGAGTTTAAAGCAGAAAAAGCGGAACTTTTAGAATTTTCATTTTTTGACCAAAACGACAGCCCCGGGGGTTATAAACATGTTGATATGGTTGTGATTTTTTTTCTGACTGCGGTTTCAAAACCATGCACCAGAATCCACTTCTTTCAACTCAGTTATACATTTTGGATGTGTACCTAGAGTTTAAAGCAGAAAAAACGGAACTTTTAGAATTTTCATTTTTTGACCAAAACGACAGCCCCGGGGGTTATAAACATGTTGATATGGATGTAATTTTTTTTCTGACTGCGGTTTCAAAACCATGCTCCAGAATCCACTTCTTTCAACTCAGTAATACATTTTGGATGTGTAACTAGAGTTTAAAGCAGAAAAAACGGAACTTTTAGAATTTTCATTTTTTGACCAAAACGACAGCCCCGGGGGTTATTAACATGTTGATATGGTTGTGATTTTTTTTCTGACTGCGGTTTCAAAACCATGCACCAGAATCCACTTCTTTCAACTCAGTAATACATTTTGGATGTGTACCTAGAGTTTAAAGCAGAAAAAACGGAACTTTTAGAATTTTCATTTTTTTACCAAAACGACAGCCCCGGGGGTTATTAACATGTTGATATGGTTGTGATTTTTTTTCTGACTGCGGTTTCAAAACCATGCACCAGAATCCACTTCTTTCAACTCAGTAATACATTTTGGATGTGTACCTAGAGTTTAAAGCAGAAAAAATTGAACTTTTAGAATTTTCATTTTTTGACCAAAACGACAGCCCCGGGGGTTATAAAAATGTTGATATGGATGTGATTTTTTTTCTGACTGCGGTTTCAAAACCATGCACCAGAATCCACTTCTTTCAACTCAGTAATACATTTTGGATGTGTACCTAGAGTTTAAAGCAGAAAAAACGGAACTTTTAGAATTTTCATTTTTTGACCAAAACGACAGCCCCGGGGGTTATAAACATGTTGATATGGATGTGATTTTTTTTCTGACTGCGGTTTCAAAACCATGCACCAGAATCCACTTCTTTCAACTCAGTAATACATTTTGGATGTGTACCTAGAGTTTAAAGCAGAAAAAACGGAACTTTTAGAATTTTCATTTTTTGACCAAAACCACAGCCCCGGGGGTTATAAACATGTTGATATGGTTGTGATTTTTTTTCTGACTGCGGTTTCAAAACCATGCACCAGAATCCACTTCTTTCAACTCAGTAATACATTTTGGATGTGTACCTAGAGTTTAAAGCAGAAAAAACTGAACTTTTAGAATTTTCATTTTTTGACCAAAACGACAGCCCCGGGGGTTATTAACATGTTGATATGGTTGTGATTTTTTTTCTGACTGCGGTTTCAAAACCATGCTCCAGAATCCACTTCTTTCAACTCAGTAATACATTTTGGATGTGTACCTAGAGTTTAAAGCAGAAAAAACGGAACTTTTAGAATTTTCATTTTTTGACCAAAACGACAGCCCCGGGGGTTATAAACATGTTGATATGGTTGTGATTTTTTTTCTGACTGCGGTTTCAAAACCATGCACCAGAATCCACTTCTTTCAACTCAGTAATACATTTTGGATGTGTACCTAGAGTTTAAAGCAGAAAAAAACGGAACTTTTAGAATTTTCATTTTTTGACCAAAACGACAGCCCCGGGGGTTATAAACATGTTGATATGGTTGTGATTTTTTTTCTGACTGCGGTTTCAAAACCATGCACCAGAATCCACTTCTTTCAACTCAGTAATACATTTTGGATGTGTACCTAGAGTTTAAAGCAGAAAAAAACGGAACTTTTAGAATTTTTTATTTTTTGACCAAAACGACAGCCCCGGGGGTTATAAACATGTTGATATGGTTGTGATTTTTTTTCTGACTGCGGTTTCAAAACCATGCACCAGAATCCACTTCTTTCAACTCAGTAATACATTTTGGATGTGTACCTAGAGTTTAAAGCAGAAAAAACTGAACTTTTAGAATTTTCATTTTTTGACCAAAACGACAGTCCCGGGGGTTATAAACATGTTGATATGGTTGTGATTTTTTTTCTGACTGCGGTTTCAAAACCATGCACCAGGATCCACTTCTTTCAACTCAGTAATACATTTTGGATGTGTACCTAGAGTTTAAAGCAGAAAAAACGGAACTTTTAGAATTTTCATTTTTTGACCAAAACAACAGCCCCGGGGGTTATTAACATGTTGATATGGTTGTGATTTTTTTTCTGACTGCGGTTTCAAAACCATGCACCAGAATCCACTTCTTTCAACTCAGTAATACATTTTGGATGTGTACCTAGAGTTTAAAGCAGAAAAAACTGAACTTTTATAATTTTCATTTTTTGACCAAAACGACAACCCCGGGGGTTATAAACATGTTGATATGGTTGTGATTTTTTTTCTGACTGCGGTTTCAAAACCATGCACCAGAATCCACTTCTTTCAACTCAGTAATACATTTTGGATGTGTACCTAGAGTTTAAAGCAGAAAAAGCGGAACTTTTAGAATTTTCATTTTTTGACCAAAACGACAGCCTCGGGGGTTATAAACATGTTGATATGGATGTGATTTTTTTTCTGACTTCGGTTTCAAAACCATGCACCAGAATCCACTTCTTTCAACTAAGTAATACATTTTGGATGTGTACCTAGAGTTTAAAGCAGAAAAAACGGAACTTTTAGAATTTTCATTTTTTGACCAAAACCACAGCCCCGGGGGTTATAAACATGTTGATATGGTTGTGATTTTTTTTCTGACTGCGGTTTCAAAACCATGCACCAGAATCCACTTCTTTCAACTCAGTAATACATTTTGGATGTGTACCTAGAGTTTAAAGCAGAAAAAACTGAACTTTTAGAATTTTCATTTTTTGACCAAAACGACAGCCCCGGGGGTTATTAACATGTTGATATGGTTGTGATTTTTTTTCTGACTGCGGTTTCAAAACCATGCTCCAGAATCCACTTCTTTCAACTCAGTAATACATTTTGGATGTGTACCTAGAGTTTAAAGCAGAAAAAACGGAACTTTTAGAATTTTCATTTTTTGACCAAAACGACAGCCCCGGGGGTTATAAACATGTTGATATGGTTGTGATTTTTTTTCTGACTGCGGTTTCAAAACCATGCACCAGAATCCACTTCTTTCAACTCAGTAATACATTTTGGATGTGTACCTAGAGTTTAAAGCAGAAAAAAACGGAACTTTTAGAATTTTCATTTTTTGACCAAAACGACAGCCCCGGGGGTTATAAACATGTTGATATGGTTGTGATTTTTTTTCTGACTGCGGTTTCAAAACCATGCACCAGAATCCACTTCTTTCAACTCAGTAATACATTTTGGATGTGTACCTAGAGTTTAAAGCAGAAAAAAACGGAACTTTTAGAATTTTTTATTTTTTGACCAAAACGACAGCCCCGGGGGTTATAAACATGTTGATATGGTTGTGATTTTTTTTCTGACTGCGGTTTCAAAACCATGCACCAGAATCCACTTCTTTCAACTCAGTAATACATTTTGGATGTGTACCTAGAGTTTAAAGCAGAAAAACATGAACTTTGAGAATTTTCATTTTTTGACCAAAACGACAGCCCCGGGGGTTATAAACATGTTGATATGGATGTGATTTTTTTTCTGACTTCGGTTTCAAAACCATGCACCAGAATCCACTTCTTTCAACTCAGTAATACATTTTGGATGTGTACCTAGAGTTTAAAGCAGAAAAAACGGAACTTTTAGAATTTTCATTTTTTGACCAAAACGACAGCCCCCCGGGGGTTATTAACATGTTGATATGGTTGTGATTTTTTTTCTGACTGCGGTTTCAAAACCATGCACCAGAATCCACTTCTTTCAACTCAGTAATACATTTTGGATGTGTACCTAGAGTTTAAAGCAGAAAAAAATGAACTTTTAGAATTTTCATTTTTTGACCAAAACGACAGCCCCGGGGGTTATTAACATGTTGATATGGTTGTGATTTTTTTCTGACTGCGGTTTCAAAACCATGCACCAGAATCCACTTCTTTCAACTCAGTAATACATTTTGGATGTGTACCTAGAGTTTAAAGCAGAAAAAATGGAACTTTTAGAATTTTCATTTTTTGACCAAAACGACAGCCCCGGGGGTTATAAACATGTTGATATGGTTGTGTTTTTTTTTCTGACTGCGGTTTCAAAACCATGCACCAGAATCCACTTCTTTCAACTCAGTTATACATTTTGGATGTGTACCGAGAGTTTAAAGCAGAAAAAACTGAACTTTTAGAATTTTCATTTTTTGACCAAAACGACAGCCCCCCGGGGGTTATTAACATGTTGATATGGTTGTGATTTTTTTTCTGACTGCGGTTTCAAAACCATGCACCAGAATCCACTTCTTTCAACTCAGTAATACATTTTGGATGTGTACCTAGAGTTTAAAGCAGAAAAAACGGAACTTTTAGAATTTTCATTTTTTGACCAAAACGACAGTCCCGGGGGTTATAAACATGTTGATATGGTTGTGATTTTTTTTCTGACTGCGGTTTCAAAACCATGCACCAGGATCCACTTCTTTCAACTCAGTAATACATTTTGGATGTGTACCTAGAGTTTAAAGCAGAAAAAACGGAACTTTTAGAATTTTCATTTTTTGACCAAAACGACAGCCCCCCGGGGGTTATTAACATGTTGATATGGTTGTGATTTTTTTTCTGACTGCGGTTTCAAAACCATGCACCAGAATCCACTTCTTTCAACTCAGTAATACATTTTGGATGTGTACCTAGAGTTTAAAGCAGAAAAAACGGAACTTTTAGAATTTTCATTTTTTGACCAAAACGACAGTCCCGGGGGTTATAAACATGTTGATATGGTTGTGATTTTTTTTCTGACTGCGGTTTCAAAACCATGCACCAGGATCCACTTCTTTCAACTCAGTAATACATTTTGGATGTGTACCTAGAGTTTAAAGCAGAAAAAACGGAACTTTTATAATTTTCATTTTTTGACCAAAACGACAACCCCGGGGGTTATAAACATGTTGATATGGTTGTGATTTTTTTTCTGACTGCGGTTTCAAAACCATGCACCAGAATCCACTTCTTTCAACTCAGTAATACATTTTGGATGTGTACCTAGAGTTTAAAGCAGAAAAAACGAAACTTTTAGAATTTTCATTTTTTGACCAAAACGACAGCCCCGGGGGTTATAAACATGTTGATATGGATGTGATTTTTTTTCTAACTGCGGTTTTAAAACCATGCACCAGAATCCACTTCTTTCAACTCAGTAATACATTTTGGATGTGTACCTAGAGTTTAAAGCAGAAAAAGCGGAACTTTTAGAATTTTTATTTTTTGACCAAAACGACAGCCTCGGGGGTTATAAACATGTTGATATGGATGTGATTTTTTTTCTGACTGCGGTTTCAAAACCATGCACCAGAATCCACTTCTTTCAACTAAGTAATACATTTTGGATGTGTACCTAGAGTTTAAAGCAGAAAAAACGGAACTTTTAGAATTTTCATTTTTTTACCAAAACCACAGCCCCGGGGGTTATAAACATGTTGATATGGTTGTGATTTTTTTTCTGACTGCGGTTTCAAAACCATGCACCAGAATCCACTTCTTTCAACTCAGTAATACATTTTGGATGTGTACCTAGAGTTTAAAGCAGAAAAAACTGAACTTTTAGAATTTTCATTTTTTGACCAAAACGACAGCCCCGGGGGTTATTAACATGTTGATATGGTTGTGATTTTTTTTCTGACTGCGGTTTCAAAACCATGCTCCAGAATCCACTTCTTTCAACTCAGTAATACATTTTGGATGTGTACCTAGAGTTTAAAGCAGAAAAAACGGAACTTTTAGAATTTTCATTTTTTGACCAAAACGACAGCCCTGGGGGTTATAAACATGTTGATATGGTTGTGATTTTTTTTCTGACTGCGGTTTCAAAACCATGCACCAGAATCCACTTCTTTCAACTCAGTAATACATTTTGGATGTGTACCTAGAGTTTAAAGCAGAAAAAAACGGAACTTTTAGAATTTTCATTTTTTGACCAAAACGACAGCCCCGGGGGTTATAAACATGTTGATATGGTTGTGATTTTTTTTCTGACTGCGGTTTCAAAACCATGCACCAGAATCCACTTCTTTCAACTCAGTAATACATTTTGGATGTGTACCTAGAGTTTAAAGCAGAAAAACATGAACTTTTAGAATTTTCATTTTTTGACCAAAACGACAGCCCCGGGGATAATAAACATGTTGATATGGATGTGATTTTTTTTCTGACTTCGGTTTCAAAACCATGCACCAGAATCCACTTCTTTCAACTCAGTAATACATTTTGGATGTGTACCTAGAGTTTAAAGCAGAAAAAACGGAACTTTTAGAATTTTCATTTTTTGACCAAAACGACAGCCCCGGGGGTTATTAACATGTTGATATGGTTGTGATTTTTTTTCTGACTGCGGTTTCAAAACCATGCACCAGAATCCACTTCTTTCAACTCAGTAATACATTTTGGATGTGTACCTAGAGTTTAAAGCAGAAAAAACTGAACTTTTAGAATTTTCATTTTTTGACCAAAACGACAGCCCCGGGGTATATTAACATGTTGATATGGTTGTGATTTTTTTCTGACTGCGGTTTCAAAACCATGCACCAGAATCCACTTCTTTCAACTCAGTAATACATTTTGGATGTGTACCTAGAGTTTAAAGCAGAAAAAATTGAACTTTTAGAATTTTCATTTTTTGACCAAAACGACAGCCCCGGGGGTTATAAACATGTTGATATGGTTGTGATTTTTTTCTGACTGCGGTTTCAAAACCATGCACCAGAATCCACTTCTTTCAACTCAGTTATACATTTTGGATGTGTACCGAGAGTTTAAAGCAGAAAAAACTGAACTTTTAGAATTTTCATTTTTTGACCAAAACGACAGCCCCGGGGGTTATAAACATGTTGATATGGATGTGATTTTTTTTCTGACTGCGGTTTTAAAACCATGCACCAGAATCCACTTCTTTCAACTCAGTAATACATTTTGGATGTGTACCTAGAGTTTAAAGCAGAAAAAACGGAACTTTTAGAATTTTCATTTTTTGACCAAAACGACAGCCCCGGGGGTTATACACATGTTGATATGGTTGTGATTTTTTTCTGACTGCGGTTTCAAAACCATGCACCAGAATCCACTTCTTTCAACTCAGTTATACATTTTGGATGTATACCTAGAGTTTAAAGCAGAAAAAACGGAACTTTTAGAATTTTCATTTTTTGACCAAAACGACAGCCCCCCGGGGGTTATTAACATGTTGATATGGTTGTGATTTTTTTTCTGACTGCGGTTTCAAAACCATGCACCAGAATCCACTTCTTTCAACTCAGTAATACATTTTGGATGTGTACCTAGAGTTTAAAGCAGAAAAAACGGAACTTTTAGAATTTTAATTTTTTTACCAAAACGACAGTCCCGGGGGTTATAAACATGTTGATATGGTTGTGATTTTTTTTCTGACTGCGGTTTCAAAACCATGCACCAGAATCCACTTCTTTCAACTCAGTAATACATTTTGGATGTGTACCTAGAGTTTAAAGCAGAAAAAACGGAACTTTTAGAATTTTCATTTTTTGACCAAAACCACAGCCCCGGGGGTTATAAACATGTTGATATGGTTGTGATTTTTTTTCTGACTGCGGTTTCAAAACCATGCACCAGAATCCACTTCTTTCAACTCAGTAATACATTTTGGATGTGTACCTAGAGTTTAAAGCAGAAAAAACTGAACTTTTAGAATTTTCATTTTTTGACCAAAACGACAGCCCCGGGGGTTATTAACATGTTGATATGGTTGTGATTTTTTTTCTGACTGCGGTTTCAAAACCATGCTCCAGAATCCACTTCTTTCAACTCAGTAATACATTTTGGATGTGTACCTAGAGTTTAAAGCAGAAAAAACGGAACTTTTAGAATTTTCATTTTTTGACCAAAACGACAGCCCCGGGGGTTATAAACATGTTGATATGGTTGTGATTTTTTTTCTGACTGCGGTTTCAAAACCATGCACCAGAATCCACTTCTTTCAACTCAGTAATACATTTTGGATGTGTACCTAGAGTTTAAAGCAGAAAAAAACGGAACTTTTAGAATTTTCATTTTTTGACCAAAACGACAGCCCCGGGGGTTATAAACATGTTGATATGGTTGTGATTTTTTTTCTGACTGCGGTTTCAAAACCATGCACCAGAATCCACTTCTTTCAACTCAGTAATACATTTTGGATGTGTACCTAGAGTTTAAAGCAGAAAAAACGGAACTTTTAGAATTTTCATTTTTTGACCAAAACGACAGCCCCGGGGGTTATTAACATGTTGATATGGTTGTGATTTTTTTTCTGACTGCGGTTTCAAAACCATGCACCAGAATCCACTTCTTTCAACTCAGTAATACATTTTGGATGTGTACCTAGAGTTTAAAGCAGGAAAAACTGAACTTTTATAATTTTCATTTTTTGACCAAAACGACAGCCCCGGGGGTTATAAACATGTTGATATGGTTGTGATTTTTTTTCTGACTGCGGTTTCAAAACCATGCACCAGAATCCACTTCTTTCAACTCAGTAATACATTTTGGATGTGTACCTAGAGTTTAAAGCAGAAAAAACGAAACTTTTAGAATTTTCATTTTTTGACCAAAACGACAGCCCCGGGGGTTATAAACATGTTGATATGGATGTGATTTTTTTTCTGACTGCGGTTTTAAAACCATGCACCAGAATCCACTTCTTTCAACTCAGTAATACATTTTGGATGTGTACCTAGAGTTTAAAGCAGAAAAAGCGGAACTTTTAGAATTTTTATTTTTTGACCAAAACGACAGCCTCGGGGGTTATAAACATGTTGATATGGATGTGATTTTTTTTCTGACTGCGGTTTCAAAACCATGCACCAGAATCCACTTCTTTCAACTAAGTAATACATTTTGGATGTGTACCTAGAGTTTAAAGCAGAAAAAACGGAACTTTTAGAATTTTCATTTTTTTACCAAAACCACAGCCCCGGGGGTTATAAACATGTTGATATGGTTGTGATTTTTTTTCTGACTGCGGTTTCAAAACCATGCACCAGAATCCACTTCTTTCAACTCAGTAATACATTTTGGATGTGTACCTAGAGTTTAAAGCAGAAAAAACTGAACTTTTAGAATTTTCATTTTTTGACCAAAACGACAGCCCCGGGGGTTATTAACATGTTGATATGGTTGTGATTTTTTTTCTGACTGCGGTTTCAAAACCATGCTCCAGAATCCACTTCTTTCAACTCAGTAATACATTTTGGATGTGTACCTAGAGTTTAAAGCAGAAAAAACGGAACTTTTAGAATTTTCATTTTTTGACCAAAACGACAGCCCTGGGGGTTATAAACATGTTGATATGGTTGTGATTTTTTTTCTGACTGCGGTTTCAAAACCATGCACCAGAATCCACTTCTTTCAACTCAGTAATACATTTTGGATGTGTACCTAGAGTTTAAAGCAGAAAAAAACGGAACTTTTAGAATTTTCATTTTTTGACCAAAACGACAGCCCCGGGGGTTATAAACATGTTGATATGGTTGTGATTTTTTTTCTGACTGCGGTTTCAAAACCATGCACCAGAATCCACTTCTTTCAACTCAGTAATACATTTTGGATGTGTACCTAGAGTTTAAAGCAGAAAAAACGAAACTTTTAGAATTTTCATTTTTTGACCAAAACGACAGCCCCGGGGGTTATAAACATGTTGATATGGATGTGATTTTTTTTCTGACTGCGGTTTTAAAACCATGCACCAGAATCCACTTCTTTCAACTCAGTAATACATTTTGGATGTGTACCTAGAGTTTAAAGCAGAAAAAGCGGAACTTTTAGAATTTTTATTTTTTGACCAAAACGACAGCCTCGGGGGTTATAAACATGTTGATATGGATGTGATTTTTTTTCTGACTGCGGTTTCAAAACCATGCACCAGAATCCACTTCTTTCAACTCAGTAATACATTTTGGATGTGTACCTAGAGTTTAAAGCAGAAAAAACGGAACTTTTAGAATTTTCATTTTTTTACCAAAACCACAGCCCCGGGGGTTATAAACATGTTGATATGGTTGTGATTTTTTTTCTGACTGCGGTTTCAAAACCATGCACCAGAATCCACTTCTTTCAACTCAGTAATACATTTTGGATGTGTACCTAGAGTTTAAAGCAGAAAAAACTGAACTTTTAGAATTTTCATTTTTTGACCAAAACGACAGCCCCGGGGGTTATTAACATGTTGATATGGTTGTGATTTTTTTTCTGACTGCGGTTTCAAAACCATGCTCCAGAATCCACTTCTTTCAACTCAGTAATACATTTTGGATGTGTACCTAGAGTTTAAAGCAGAAAAAACGGAACTTTTAGAATTTTCATTTTTTGACCAAAACGACAGCCCTGGGGGTTATAAACATGTTGATATGGTTGTGATTTTTTTTCTGACTGCGGTTTCAAAACCATGCACCAGAATCCACTTCTTTCAACTCAGTAATACATTTTGGATGTGTACCTAGAGTTTAAAGCAGAAAAAAACGGAACTTTTAGAATTTTCATTTTTTGACCAAAACGACAGCCCCGGGGGTTATAAACATGTTGATATGGTTGTGATTTTTTTTCTGACTGCGGTTTCAAAACCATGCACCAGAATCCACTTCTTTCAACTCAGTAATACATTTTGGATGTGTACCTAGAGTTTAAAGCAGAAAAAGCGGAACTTTTAGAATTTTCATTTTTTGACCAAAACGACAGCCCCGGGGGTTATTAACATGTTGATATGGTTGTGATTTTTTTTCTGACTGCGGTTTCAAAACCATGCACCAGAATCCACTTCTTTCAACTCAGTAATACATTTTGGATGTGTACCTAGAGTTTAAAGCAGAAAAAACTGAACTTTTAGAATTTTCATTTTTTGACCAAAACGACAGCCCCGGGGGTTATTAACATGTTGATATGGTTGTGATTTTTTTTCTGACTGCGGTTTCAAAACCATGCACCAGAATCCACTTCTTTCAACTCAGTAATACATTTTGGATGTGTACCTAGAGTTTAAAGCAGAAAAACATGAACTTTTAGAATTTTCATTTTTTGACCAAAACGACAGCCCCGGGGGTTATTAACATGTTGATATGGTTGTGATTTTTTTTCTGACTGCGGTTTCAAAACCATGCACCAGAATCCACTTCTTTCAACTCAGTAATACATTTTGGATGTGTACCTAGAGTTTAAAGCAGAAAAAACGAAACTTTTAGAATTTTCATTTTTTGACCAAAACGACAGCCCCGGGGGTTATAAACATGTTGATATGGATGTGATTTTTTTTCTGACTGCGGTTTTAAAACCATGCACCAGAATCCACTTCTTTCAACTCAGTAATACATTTTGGATGTGTACCTAGAGTTTAAAGCAGAAAAAGCGGAACTTTTAGAATTTTTATTTTTTGACCAAAACGACAGCCCCGGGGGTTATTAACATGTTGATATGGTTGTGTTTTTTTTTCTGACTGCGGTTTCAAAACCATGCTCCAGAATCCACTTCTTTCAACTCAGTAATACATTTTGGATGTGTACCTAGAGTTTAAAGCAGAAAAAACGGAACTTTTAGAATTTTCATTTTTTGACCAAAACGACAGCCCTGGGGGTTATAAACATGTTGATATGGTTGTGATTTTTTTTCTGACTGCGGTTTCAAAACCATGCACCAGAATCCACTTCTTTCAACTCAGTAATACATTTTGGATGTGTACCTAGAGTTTAAAGCAGAAAAAAACGGAACTTTTAGAATTTTCATTTTTTGACCAAAACGACAGCCCCGGGGGTTATAAACATGTTGATATGGTTGTGATTTTTTTTCTGACTGCGGTTTCAAAACCATGCACCAGAATCCACTTCTTTCAACTCAGTAATACATTTTGAATGTGTACCTAGAGTTTAAAGCAGAAAAACATGAACTTTTAGAATTTTCATTTTTTGACCAAAACGACAGCCCCGGGGGTTATAAACATGTTGATATGGATGTGATTTTTTTTCTGACTTCGGTTTCAAAACCATGCACCAGAATCCACTTCTTTCAACTCAGTAATACATTTTGGATGTGTACCTAGAGTTTAAAGCAGAAAAAACGGAACTTTTAGAATTTTCATTTTTTGACCAAAACGACAGCCCCGGGGGTTATTAACATGTTGATATGGTTGTGATTTTTTTTCTGACTGCGGTTTCAAAACCATGCACCAGAATCCACTTCTTTCAACTCAGTAATACATTTTGGATGTGTACCTAGAGTTTAAAGCAGAAAAAACTGAACTTTTAGAATTTTCATTTTTTGACCAAAACGACAGCCCCGGGGTATATTAACATGTTGATATGGTTGTGATTTTTTTCTGACTGCGGTTTCAAAACCATGCACCAGAATCCACTTCTTTCAACTCAGTTATACATTTTGGATGTGTACCGAGAGTTTAAAGCAGAAAAAACTGAACTTTTAGAATTTTCATTTTTTGACCAAAACGACAGCCCCGGGGGTTATAAACATGTTGATATGGATGTGATTTTTTTTCTGACTGCGGTTTTAAAACCATGCACCAGAATCCACTTCTTTCAACTCAGTAATACATTTTGGATGTGTACCTAGAGTTTAAAGCAGAAAAAACGGAACTTTTAGAATTTTCATTTTTTGACCAAAACGACAGCCCCGGGGGTTATAAACATGTTGATATGGTTGTGATTTTTTTCTGACTGCGGTTTCAAAACCATGCACCAGAATCCACTTCTTTCAACTCAGTTATACATTTTGGATGTATACCTAGAGTTTAAAGCAGAAAAAACGGAACTTTTAGAATTTTCATTTTTTGACCAAAACGACAGCCCCCCGGGGGTTATTAACATGTTGATATGGTTGTGATTTTTTTTCTGACTGCGGTTTCAAAACCATGCACCAGAATCCACTTCTTTCAACTCAGTAATACATTTTGGATGTGTACCTAGAGTTTAAAGCAGAAAAAAACGGAACTTTTAGAATTTTCATTTTTTGACCAAAACGACAGCCCCGGGGGTTATAAACATGTTGATATGGTTGTGATTTTTTTTCTGACTGCGGTTTCAAAACCATGCACCAGAATCCACTTCTTTCAACTCAGTAATACATTTTGGATGTGTACCTAGAGTTTAAAGCAGAAAAAACGAAACTTTTAGAATTTTCATTTTTTGACCAAAACGACAGCCCCGGGGGTTATAAACATGTTGATATGGATGTGATTTTTTTTCTGACTGCGGTTTTAAAACCATGCACCAGAATCCACTTCTTTCAACTCAGTAATACATTTTGGATGTGTACCTAGAGTTTAAAGCAGAAAAAGCGGAACTTTTAGAATTTTCATTTTTTGACCAAAACGACAGCCCCGGGGGTTATAAACATGTTGATATGGTTGTGATTTTTTTTCTGACTGCGGTTTCAAAACCATGCACCAGAATCCACTTCTTTCAACTCAGTTATACATTTTGGATGTGTACCTAGAGTTTAAAGCAGAAAAAACGGAACTTTTAGAATTTTCATTTTTTGACCAAAACGACAGCCCCGGGGGTTATAAACATGTTGATATGGATGTAATTTTTTTTCTGACTGCGGTTTCAAAACCATGCTCCAGAATCCACTTCTTTCAACTCAGTAATACATTTTGGATGTGTAACTAGAGTTTAAAGCAGAAAAAACGGAACTTTTAGAATTTTCATTTTTTGACCAAAACGACAGCCCCGGGGGTTATTAACATGTTGATATGGTTGTGATTTTTTTTCTGACTGCGGTTTCAAAACCATGCACCAGAATCCACTTCTTTCAACTCAGTAATACATTTTGGATGTGTACCTAGAGTTTAAAGCAGAAAAAACGGAACTTTTAGAATTTTCATTTTTTTACCAAAACGACAGCCCCGGGGGTTATTAACATGTTGATATGGTTGTGATTTTTTTTCTGACTGCGGTTTCAAAACCATGCACCAGAATCCACTTCTTTCAACTCAGTAATACATTTTGGATGTGTACCTAGAGTTTAAAGCAGAAAAAATTGAACTTTTAGAATTTTCATTTTTTGACCAAAACGACAGCCCCGGGGGTTATAAAAATGTTGATATGGATGTGATTTTTTTTCTGACTGCGGTTTCAAAACCATGCACCAGAATCCACTTCTTTCAACTCAGTAATACATTTTGGATGTGTACCTAGAGTTTAAAGCAGAAAAAACGGAACTTTTAGAATTTTCATTTTTTGACCAAAACGACAGCCCCGGGGGTTATAAACATGTTGATATGGATGTGATTTTTTTTCTGACTGCGGTTTCAAAACCATGCACCAGAATCCACTTCTTTCAACTCAGTAATACATTTTGGATGTGTACCTAGAGTTTAAAGCAGAAAAAACGGAACTTTTAGAATTTAAATTTTTTGACCAAAACGACAGCCCCGGGGGTTATTAACATGTTGATATGGTTGTGATTTTTTTTCTGACTGCGGTTTCAAAACCATGCACCAGAATCCACTTCTTTCAACTCAGTAATACATTTTGGATGTGTACCTAGAGTTTAAAGCAGAAAAAATTGAACTTTTAGAATTTTCATTTTTTGACCAAAACGACAGCCCCGGGGGTTATAAAAATGTTGATATGGATGTGATTTTTTTTCTGACTGCGGTTTCAAAACCATGCACCAGAATCCACTTCTTTCAACTCAGTAATACATTTTGGATGTGTACCTAGAGTTTAAAGCAGAAAAAACGGAACTTTTGGAATTTTCATTTTTTGACCAAAACGACAGCCCCGGGGGTTATAAACATGTTGATATGGTTGTGATTTTTTTTCTGACTGCGGTTTCAAAACCATGCACCAGAATCCACTTCTTTCAACTCAGTAATACATTTTGGATGTGTACCTAGAGTTTAAAGCAGAAAAAACTGAACTTTTAGAATTTTCATTTTTTGACCAAAACATCAGCCCCGGGGGATATTAACATGTTTATATGGTTGTGATTTTTTTTCTGACTGCGGTTTCAAAACCATGCACCAGAATCCACTTCTTTCAACTCAGTAATACATTTTGGATGTGTACCTAGAGTTTAAAGCAGAAAAAACGGAACTTTTAGAATTTTCATTTTTTGACCAAAACGACAGCCCCGGGGGTTATTAACATGTTGATATGGTTGTGATTTTTTTTCTGACTGCGGTTTCAAAACCATGCACCAGAATCCACTTCTTTCAACTCAGTAATACATTTTGGATGTGTACCTAGAGTTTAAAGCAGAAAAAACTGAACTTTTAGAATTTTCATTTTTTTACCAAAACGACAGCCCCGGGGGTTATAAACATGTTGATATGGTTGTGATTTTTTTTCTGACTGCGGTTTCAAAACCATGCACCAGAATCCACTTCTTTCAACTCAGTAATACATTTTGGATGTGTACCTAGAGTTTAAAGCAGAAAAAATTGTACTTTTAGAATTTTCATTTTTTGACCAAAACGACAGCCCCGGGGATTATAAAAATGTTGATATGGATGTGATTTTTTTTCTGACTGCGGTTTCAAAACCATGCACCAGAATCCACTTCTTTCAACTCAGTAATACATTTTGGATGTGTACCTAGAGTTTAAAGCAGAAAAACGGAACTTTTAGAATTTTCATTTTTTGACCAAAACGACAGCCCCGGGGGTTATAAACATGTTGATATGGATGTGATTTTTTTTCTGACTGCGGTTTCAAAACCATGCACCAGAATCCACTTCTTTCAACTCAGTAATACATTTTGGATGTGTACCTAGAGTTTAAAGCAGAAAAAACTGAACTTTTAGAATTTTCATTTTTTGACCAAAACAACAGCCCCGGGGGTTATTAACATGTTGATATGGTTGTGATTTTTTTTCTGACTGCGGTTTCAAAACCATGCACCAGAATCCACTTCTTTCAACTCAGTAATACATTTTGGATGTGTACCTAGAGTTTAAAGCAGAAAAAACGGAACTTTTAGAATTTTCATTTTTTGACCAAAACGACAGCCCCGGGGGTTATTAACATGTTGATATGGTTGTGATTTTTTTTCTGACTGCGGTTTCAAAACCATGCACCAGAATCCACTTCTTTCAACTCAGTAATACATTTTGGATGTGTACCTAGAGTTTAAAGCAGAAAAAACGGAACTTTTAGAATTTTCATTTTTTGAATAAAACGACAGCCCCAGAGGTTATAAACATGTTGATATGGTTGTGATTATTTTTCTGACTGCGGTTTCAAAACCATGCACCAGAATCCACTTCTTTCAACTCAGTAATACATTTTGGATGTGTACCTAGAGTTTAAAGCAGAAAAAACTGAACTTTTAGAATTTTCATTTTTTGACCAAAACATCAGCCCCGGGGGCTATTAACATGTTGATATGGTTGTGATTTTTTTTCTGACTGCGGTTTCAAAACCATGCACCAGAATACACTTCTTTCAACTCAGTAATACATTTTGGATGTGTACCTAGAGTTTAAAGCAGAAAAAACGGAACTTTTAGAATTTTCATTTTTTGACCAAAACGACAGCCCCGGGGGTTATAAACATGTTGATATGGTTGTGATTTTTTTTCTGACTGCGGTTTCAAAACCATGCACCAGAATCCACTTCTTTCAACTCAGTAATACATTTTGGATGTGTACCTAGAGTTTAAAGCAGAAAAAACGGAACTTTTAGAATTTTCATTTTTTGACCAAAACGACAGCCCCGGGGGTTATAAACATGTTGATATGGTTGTGATTTTTTTTCTGACTGCGGTTTCAAAACCATGCACCAGAATCCACTTCTTTCAACTCAGTAATACATTTTGGATGTGTACCTAGAGTTTAAAGCAGAAAAAACTGAACTTTTAGAATTTTCATTTTTTGACCAAAACGACAGCCCCGGGGGTTATAAACATGTTGATATGGTTGTGATTTTTTTTCTGACTACGGTTTCAAAACCATGCACCAGAATCCACTTCTTTCAACTCAGTAATACATTTTGGATGTGTACCTAGACTTTAAAGCAGAAAAAACGGAACTTTTAGAATTTTCATTTTTTTACCAAAACGACAGCCCCGGGGGTTATAAACATGTTGATATGGATGTGATTTTTTTTCTGACTGCGGTTTCAAAACCATGCACCAGAATCCACTTCTTTCAACTCAGTAATACATTTTGGATGTGTACCTAGAGTTTAAAGCAGAAAAAAACGGAACTTTTAGAATTTTCATTTTTTGACCAAAACGACAGCCCCGGGGGTTATAAACATGTTGATATGGTTGTGATTTTTTTTCTGACTGCGGTTTCAAAACCATGCACCAGAATCCACTTCTTTCAACTCAGTAATACATTTTGGATGTGTACCTAGAGTTTAAAGCAGAAAAAACTGAACTTTTAGAATTTTCATTTTTTGACCAAAACGACAGCCCCGGGGGTTATTAACATGTTGATATGGTTGTGATTTTTTTTCTGACTGCGGTTTCAAAACCATGCACCAGAATCCACTTCTTTCAACTCAGTAATACATTTTGGATGTGTACGTAGAGTTTAAAGCAGAAAAAACTGAACTTTTAGAATTTTCATTTTTTGACCAAAACGACAGCCCCGGGGTTTATAAACATGTTGATATGGTTGTGATTTTTTTTCTGACTGCGGTTTCAAAACCATGCACCAGAATCCACTTCTTTCAACTCAGTAATACATTTTGGATGTGTACCTAGAGTTTAAAGCAGAAAAAACGGAACTTTTAGAATTTTCGGTACTTGTGAGTTATCTGGGCGTCCGATTTTGGTACTAGATCGCATGCGATATCGCATGCGATATCGCATGCGATTTGCGATTTGCATGCGATTTAGCATGCGATTTGCATAAGATTTGCTATTCATTTCATTACCCCACTATCCCCAAAGTGTGTCTATCAACGTGAACCCGAAGCGTGGCGAGCGCAGCGATTTGCATGCGATTTAGCATGCGATTTGCATAAGATTTGCTATTCATTTCATTACCCCACTATCCCCAAAGTGTGTCTATCAACGTGAACCCGAAGCGTGGCGAGCGCAGCGAGCCCGCGAGGGGCAGCGGTACGCGTCCTCCGACCTTTTCATGCCCTACTATCCACTAGGGCGTGGAGTGAGAATAGAATAGTGTGGCGAGCGCAGCGAGCCACCGAGCCCGAAGCGTGGCGAGCGCAGCGAGCCCCGCGAGGGGACGCGGACACCTTCACAGGTATCCGCGTGCCCTTGCGGGCTTCACAGGTGTCCGCGTCCCCTCGCGGGGCTCGCTGCGCTCGCCACGCTTCGGGCTCGGTGGCTCGCTGCGCTCGCCACACTATTCTATTCTCACTCCACGCCCTAGTGGATAGTAGGGCATGAAAAGGTCGGAGGACGCGTACCGCCGCCCCTCGCGGGCTCGCTGCGCTCGCCACGCTTCGGGTTCACGTTGATAGACACACTTTGGGGATAGTGGGGTAATGAAATGAATAGCAAATTTTATGCAAATCGCATGCTAAATCGCATGCAAATCGTAAGTTCCCAAATCGGACGCCCAGATAACTCACAAGTACCGAATTTTCATTTTTTTACCAAAACGACAGCCCCGGGGGTTATAAACATGTTGATATGGTTGTGATTTTTTTTCTGACTGCGGTTTCAAAACCATGCACCAGAATCCACTTCTTTCAACTCAGTTATACATTTTGGATGTGTACCTAGAGTTTAAAGCAGAAAAAACGGAACTTTTAGAATTTTCATTTTTTGTCCAAAACGACAGCCCCGGGGGTTATAAACATGTTGATATGGATGTGATTTTTTTTATGACTGCGGTTTCAAAACCATGCTCCAGAATCCACTTCTTTCAACTCAGTAATACATTTTGGATGTGTACCTAGAGTTTAAAGCAGAAAATACTGAACTTTTAGAATTTTCATTTTTTGACCAAAACGACAGCCCCGGGGGTTATTAACATGTTTATATGGTTGTGATTTTTTTTCTGACTGCGGTTTCAAAACCATGCACCAGAATCCACTTCTTTCAACTCAGTAATACATTTTGGATGTGTACCTAGAGTTTAAAGCAGAAAAAACGGAACTTTTAGAATTTTCATTTTTTGACCAAAACGACAGCCCCGGGGGTTATAAACATTTTGATATGGTTGTGATTTTTTTTCTGACTGCGGTTTCAAAACCATGCACCAGAATCCACTTCTTTCAACTCAGTAATACATTTTGGATGTGTACCTAGAGTTTAAAGCAGAAAAAACGGAACTTTTAGAATTTTCATTTTTTGACCAAAACGACAGCCCCGGGGGTTATAAACATGTTGATATGGTTGTGATTTTTTTTCTGACTGCGGTTTCAAAACCATGCACCAGAATCCACTTCTTTCAACTCAGTAATACATTTTGGATGTGTACCTAGAGTTTAAAGCAGAAAAAACGGAACTTTTAGAATTTTCATTTTTTGACCAAAACGACAGCCCCGGGGGTTATTAACATGTTGATATGGTTGTGATTTTTTTTCTGACTGCGGTTTCAAAACCATGCACCAGAATCCACTTCTTTCAACTCAGTAATACATTTTGGATGTGTACCTAGAGTTTAAAGCAGAAAAAACTGAACTTTTAGAATTTTCATTTTTTGACCAAAACGACAGCCCCGGTGGTTATAAACATGTTGATATGGTTGTGATTTTTTTTCTGACTGCGGTTTCAAAACCATGCACCAGAATCCACTTCTTTCAACTCAGTTATACATTTTAGATGTGTACCTAGAGTTTAAAGCAGAAAAAACGGAACTTTTAGAATTTTCATTTTTTGACCAAAACGACAGCCCCGGGGGTTATAAACATGTTGATATGGATGTAATTTTTTTTCTGACTGCGGTTTCAAAACCATGCTCCAGAATCCACTTCTTTCAACTCAGTAATACATTTTGGATGTGTAACTAGAGTTTAAAGCAGAAAAAACTGAACTTTTAGAATTTTCATTTTTTGACCAAAACGACAGCCCCGGGGGTTATTAACATGTTGATATGGTTGTGATTTTTTTTCTGACTGCGGTTTCAAAACCATGCACCAGAATCCACTTCTTTCAACTCAGTAATACATTTTGGATGTGTACGTAGAGTTTAAAGCAGAAAAAACTGAACTTTTAGAATTTTCATTTTTTGACCAAAACGACAGCCCCGGGGTTTATAAACATGTTGATATGGTTGTGATTTTTTTTCTGACTGCGGTTTCAAAACCATGCACCAGAATCCACTTCTTTCAACTCAGTAATACATTTTGGATGTGTACCTAGAGTTTAAAGCAGAAAAAAACGGAACTTTTAGAATTTTCATTTTTTGACCAAAACGACAGCCCCGGGGGTTATAAACATGTTGATATGGTTGTGATTTTTTTTCTGACTGCGGTTTCAAAACCATGCACCAGAATCCACTTCTTTCAACTCAGTAATACATTTTGGATGTGTACCTAGAGTTTAAAGCAGAAAAAACGAAACTTTTAGAATTTTCATTTTTTGACCAAAACGACAGCCCCGGGGGTTATAAACATGTTGATATGGATGTGATTTTTTTTCTGACTGCGGTTTTAAAACCATGCACCAGAATCCACTTCTTTCAACTCAGTAATACATTTTGGATGTGTACCTAGAGTTTAAAGCAGAAAAAGCGGAACTTTTAGAATTTTTATTTTTTGACCAAAACGACAGCCTCGGGGGTTATAAACATGTTGATATGGATGTGATTTTTTTTCTGACTGCGGTTTCAAAACCATGCACCAGAATCCACTTCTTTCAACTCAGTAATACATTTTGGATGTGTACCTAGAGTTTAAAGCAGAAAAAACGGAACTTTTAGAATTTTCATTTTTTTACCAAAACCACAGCCCCGGGGGTTATAAACATGTTGATATGGTTGTGATTTTTTTTCTGACTGCGGTTTCAAAACCATGCACCAGAATCCACTTCTTTCAACTCAGTAATACATTTTGGATGTGTACCTAGAGTTTAAAGCAGAAAAAACTGAACTTTTAGAATTTTCATTTTTTGACCAAAACGACAGCCCCGGGGGTTATTAACATGTTGATATGGTTGTGATTTTTTTTCTGACTGCGGTTTCAAAACCATGCTCCAGAATCCACTTCTTTCAACTCAGTAATACATTTTGGATGTGTACCTAGAGTTTAAAGCAGAAAAAACGGAACTTTTAGAATTTTCATTTTTTGACCAAAACGACAGCCCTGGGGGTTATAAACATGTTGATATGGTTGTGATTTTTTTTCTGACTGCGGTTTCAAAACCATGCACCAGAATCCACTTCTTTCAACTCAGTAATACATTTTGGATGTGTACCTAGAGTTTAAAGCAGAAAAAAACGGAACTTTTAGAATTTTCATTTTTTGACCAAAACGACAGCCCCGGGGGTTATAAACATGTTGATATGGTTGTGATTTTTTTTCTGACTGCGGTTTCAAAACCATGCACCAGAATCCACTTCTTTCAACTCAGTAATACATTTTGGATGTGTACCTAGAGTTTAAAGCAGAAAAAGCGGAACTTTTAGAATTTTCATTTTTTGACCAAAACGACAGCCCCGGGGGTTATTAACATGTTGATATGGTTGTGATTTTTTTTCTGACTGCGGTTTCAAAACCATGCACCAGAATCCACTTCTTTCAACTCAGTAATACATTTTGGATGTGTACCTAGAGTTTAAAGCAGAAAAAACTGAACTTTTAGAATTTTCATTTTTTGACCAAAACGACAGCCCCGGGGGTTATTAACATGTTGATATGGTTGTGATTTTTTTTCTGACTGCGGTTTCAAAACCATGCACCAGAATCCACTTCTTTCAACTCAGTAATACATTTTGGATGTGTACCTAGAGTTTAAAGCAGAAAAACATGAACTTTTAGAATTTTCATTTTTTGACCAAAACGACAGCCCCGGGGGTTATTAACATGTTGATATGGTTGTGATTTTTTTTCTGACTGCGGTTTCAAAACCATGCACCAGAATCCACTTCTTTCAACTCAGTAATACATTTTGGATGTGTACCTAGAGTTTAAAGCAGAAAAAACGAAACTTTTAGAATTTTCATTTTTTGACCAAAACGACAGCCCCGGGGGTTATAAACATGTTGATATGGATGTGATTTTTTTTCTGACTGCGGTTTTAAAACCATGCACCAGAATCCACTTCTTTCAACTCAGTAATACATTTTGGATGTGTACCTAGAGTTTAAAGCAGAAAAAGCGGAACTTTTAGAATTTTTATTTTTTGACCAAAACGACAGCCCCGGGGGTTATTAACATGTTGATATGGTTGTGATTTTTTTTCTGACTGCGGTTTCAAAACCATGCTCCAGAATCCACTTCTTTCAACTCAGTAATACATTTTGGATGTGTACCTAGAGTTTAAAGCAGAAAAAACGGAACTTTTAGAATTTTCATTTTTTGACCAAAACGACAGCCCTGGGGGTTATAAACATGTTGATATGGTTGTGATTTTTTTTCTGACTGCGGTTTCAAAACCATGCACCAGAATCCACTTCTTTCAACTCAGTAATACATTTTGGATGTGTACCTAGAGTTTAAAGCAGAAAAAAACGGAACTTTTAGAATTTTCATTTTTTGACCAAAACGACAGCCCCGGGGGTTATAAACATGTTGATATGGTTGTGATTTTTTTTCTGACTGCGGTTTCAAAACCATGCACCAGAATCCACTTCTTTCAACTCAGTAATACATTTTGAATGTGTACCTAGAGTTTAAAGCAGAAAAACATGAACTTTTAGAATTTTCATTTTTTGACCAAAACGACAGCCCCGGGGGTTATAAACATGTTGATATGGATGTGATTTTTTTTCTGACTTCGGTTTCAAAACCATGCACCAGAATCCACTTCTTTCAACTCAGTAATACATTTTGGATGTGTACCTAGAGTTTAAAGCAGAAAAAACGGAACTTTTAGAATTTTCATTTTTTGACCAAAACGACAGCCCCGGGGGTTATTAACATGTTGATATGGTTGTGATTTTTTTTCTGACTGCGGTTTCAAAACCATGCACCAGAATCCACTTCTTTCAACTCAGTAATACATTTTGGATGTGTACCTAGAGTTTAAAGCAGAAAAAACTGAACTTTTAGAATTTTCATTTTTTGACCAAAACGACAGCCCCGGGGTATATTAACATGTTGATATGGTTGTGATTTTTTTCTGACTGCGGTTTCAAAACCATGCACCAGAATCCACTTCTTTCAACTCAGTTATACATTTTGGATGTGTACCGAGAGTTTAAAGCAGAAAAAACTGAACTTTTAGAATTTTCATTTTTTGACCAAAACGACAGCCCCGGGGGTTATAAACATGTTGATATGGATGTGATTTTTTTTCTGACTGCGGTTTTAAAACCATGCACCAGAATCCACTTCTTTCAACTCAGTAATACATTTTGGATGTGTACCTAGAGTTTAAAGCAGAAAAAACGGAACTTTTAGAATTTTCATTTTTTGACCAAAACGACAGCCCCGGGGGTTATAAACATGTTGATATGGTTGTGATTTTTTTCTGACTGCGGTTTCAAAACCATGCACCAGAATCCACTTCTTTCAACTCAGTTATACATTTTGGATGTATACCTAGAGTTTAAAGCAGAAAAAACGGAACTTTTAGAATTTTCATTTTTTGACCAAAACGACAGCCCCCCGGGGGTTATTAACATGTTGATATGGTTGTGATTTTTTTTCTGACTGCGGTTTCAAAACCATGCACCAGAATCCACTTCTTTCAACTCAGTAATACATTTTGGATGTGTACCTAGAGTTTAAAGCAGAAAAAAACGGAACTTTTAGAATTTTCATTTTTTGACCAAAACGACAGCCCCGGGGGTTATAAACATGTTGATATGGTTGTGATTTTTTTTCTGACTGCGGTTTCAAAACCATGCACCAGAATCCACTTCTTTCAACTCAGTAATACATTTTGGATGTGTACCTAGAGTTTAAAGCAGAAAAAACGAAACTTTTAGAATTTTCATTTTTTGACCAAAACGACAGCCCCGGGGGTTATAAACATGTTGATATGGATGTGATTTTTTTTCTGACTGCGGTTTTAAAACCATGCACCAGAATCCACTTCTTTCAACTCAGTAATACATTTTGGATGTGTACCTAGAGTTTAAAGCAGAAAAAGCGGAACTTTTAGAATTTTCATTTTTTGACCAAAACGACAGCCCCGGGGGTTATAAACATGTTGATATGGTTGTGATTTTTTTTCTGACTGCGGTTTCAAAACCATGCACCAGAATCCACTTCTTTCAACTCAGTTATACATTTTGGATGTGTACCTAGAGTTTAAAGCAGAAAAAACGGAACTTTTAGAATTTTCATTTTTTGACCAAAACGACAGCCCCGGGGGTTATAAACATGTTGATATGGATGTAATTTTTTTTCTGACTGCGGTTTCAAAACCATGCTCCAGAATCCACTTCTTTCAACTCAGTAATACATTTTGGATGTGTAACTAGAGTTTAAAGCAGAAAAAACGGAACTTTTAGAATTTTCATTTTTTGACCAAAACGACAGCCCCGGGGGTTATTAACATGTTGATATGGTTGTGATTTTTTTTCTGACTGCGGTTTCAAAACCATGCACCAGAATCCACTTCTTTCAACTCAGTAATACATTTTGGATGTGTACCTAGAGTTTAAAGCAGAAAAAACGGAACTTTTAGAATTTTCATTTTTTTACCAAAACGACAGCCCCGGGGGTTATTAACATGTTGATATGGTTGTGATTTTTTTTCTGACTGCGGTTTCAAAACCATGCACCAGAATCCACTTCTTTCAACTCAGTAATACATTTTGGATGTGTACCTAGAGTTTAAAGAAGAAAAAATTGAACTTTTAGAATTTTCATTTTTTGACCAAAACGACAGCCCCGGGGGTTATAAAAATGTTGATATGGATGTGATTTTTTTTCTGACTGCGGTTTCAAAACCATGCACCAGAATCCACTTCTTTCAACTCAGTAATACATTTTGGATGTGTACCTAGAGTTTAAAGCAGAAAAAACGGAACTTTTAGAATTTTCATTTTTTGACCAAAACGACAGCCCCGGGGGTTATAAACATGTTGATATGGATGTGATTTTTTTTCTGACTGCGGTTTCAAAACCATGCACCAGAATCCACTTCTTTCAACTCAGTAATACATTTTGGATGTGTACCTAGAGTTTAAAGCAGAAAAAACGGAACTTTTAGAATTTAAATTTTTTGACCAAAACGACAGCCCCGGGGGTTATTAACATGTTGATATGGTTGTGATTTTTTTTCTGACTGCGGTTTCAAAACCATGCACCAGAATCCACTTCTTTCAACTCAGTAATACATTTTGGATGTGTACCTAGAGTTTAAAGCAGAAAAAATTGAACTTTTAGAATTTTCATTTTTTGACCAAAACGACAGCCCCGGGGGTTATAAAAATGTTGATATGGATGTGATTTTTTTTCTGACTGCGGTTTCAAAACCATGCACCAGAATCCACTTCTTTCAACTCAGTAATACATTTTGGATGTGTACCTAGAGTTTAAAGCAGAAAAAACGGAACTTTTGGAATTTTCATTTTTTGACCAAAACGACAGCCCCGGGGGTTATAAACATGTTGATATGGTTGTGATTTTTTTTCTGACTGCGGTTTCAAAACCATGCACCAGAATCCACTTCTTTCAACTCAGTAATACATTTTGGATGTGTACCTAGAGTTTAAAGCAGAAAAAACTGAACTTTTAGAATTTTCATTTTTTGACCAAAACATCAGCCCCGGGGGATATTAACATGTTTATATGGTTGTGATTTTTTTTCTGACTGCGGTTTCAAAACCATGCACCAGAATCCACTTCTTTCAACTCAGTAATACATTTTGGATGTGTACCTAGAGTTTAAAGCAGAAAAAACGGAACTTTTAGAATTTTCATTTTTTGACCAAAACGACAGCCCCGGGGGTTATTAACATGTTGATATGGTTGTGATTTTTTTTCTGACTGCGGTTTCAAAACCATGCACCAGAATCCACTTCTTTCAACTCAGTAATACATTTTGGATGTGTACCTAGAGTTTAAAGCAGAAAAAACTGAACTTTTAGAATTTTCATTTTTTTACCAAAACGACAGCCCCGGGGGTTATAAACATGTTGATATGGTTGTGATTTTTTTTCTGACTGCGGTTTCAAAACCATGCACCAGAATCCACTTCTTTCAACTCAGTAATACATTTTGGATGTGTACCTAGAGTTTAAAGCAGAAAAAATTGTACTTTTAGAATTTTCATTTTTTGACCAAAACGACAGCCCCGGGGATTATAAAAATGTTGATATGGATGTGATTTTTTTTCTGACTGCGGTTTCAAAACCATGCACCAGAATCCACTTCTTTCAACTCAGTAATACATTTTGGATGTGTACCTAGAGTTTAAAGCAGAAAAACGGAACTTTTAGAATTTTCATTTTTTGACCAAAACGACAGCCCCGGGGGTTATAAACATGTTGATATGGATGTGATTTTTTTTCTGACTGCGGTTTCAAAACCATGCACCAGAATCCACTTCTTTCAACTCAGTAATACATTTTGGATGTGTACCTAGAGTTTAAAGCAGAAAAAACTGAACTTTTAGAATTTTCATTTTTTGACCAAAACAACAGCCCCGGGGGTTATTAACATGTTGATATGGTTGTGATTTTTTTTCTGACTGCGGTTTCAAAACCATGCACCAGAATCCACTTCTTTCAACTCAGTAATACATTTTGGATGTGTACCTAGAGTTTAAAGCAGAAAAAACGGAACTTTTAGAATTTTCATTTTTTGACCAAAACGACAGCCCCGGGGGTTATTAACATGTTGATATGGTTGTGATTTTTTTTCTGACTGCGGTTTCAAAACCATGCACCAGAATCCACTTCTTTCAACTCAGTAATACATTTTGGATGTGTACCTAGAGTTTAAAGCAGAAAAAACGGAACTTTTAGAATTTTCATTTTTTGAATAAAACGACAGCCCCAGAGGTTATAAACATGTTGATATGGTTGTGATTATTTTTCTGACTGCGGTTTCAAAACCATGCACCAGAATCCACTTCTTTCAACTCAGTAATACATTTTGGATGTGTACCTAGAGTTTAAAGCAGAAAAAACTGAACTTTTAGAATTTTCATTTTTTGACCAAAACATCAGCCCCGGGGGCTATTAACATGTTGATATGGTTGTGATTTTTTTTCTGACTGCGGTTTCAAAACCATGCACCAGAATACACTTCTTTCAACTCAGTAATACATTTTGGATGTGTACCTAGAGTTTAAAGCAGAAAAAACGGAACTTTTAGAATTTTCATTTTTTGACCAAAACGACAGCCCCGGGGGTTATAAACATGTTGATATGGTTGTGATTTTTTTTCTGACTGCGGTTTCAAAACCATGCACCAGAATCCACTTCTTTCAACTCAGTAATACATTTTGGATGTGTACCTAGAGTTTAAAGCAGAAAAAACGGAACTTTTAGAATTTTCATTTTTTGACCAAAACGACAGCCCCGGGGGTTATAAACATGTTGATATGGTTGTGATTTTTTTTCTGACTGCGGTTTCAAAACCATGCACCAGAATCCACTTCTTTCAACTCAGTAATACATTTTGGATGTGTACCTAGAGTTTAAAGCAGAAAAAACTGAACTTTTAGAATTTTCATTTTTTGACCAAAACGACAGCCCCGGGGGTTATAAACATGTTGATATGGTTGTGATTTTTTTTCTGACTACGGTTTCAAAACCATGCACCAGAATCCACTTCTTTCAACTCAGTAATACATTTTGGATGTGTACCTAGACTTTAAAGCAGAAAAAACGGAACTTTTAGAATTTTCATTTTTTTACCAAAACGACAGCCCCGGGGGTTATAAACATGTTGATATGGATGTGATTTTTTTTCTGACTGCGGTTTCAAAACCATGCACCAGAATCCACTTCTTTCAACTCAGTAATACATTTTGGATGTGTACCTAGAGTTTAAAGCCGAAAAAAACGGAACTTTTAGAATTTTCATTTTTTGACCAAAACGACAGCCCCGGGGGTTATAAACATGTTGATATGGTTGTGATTTTTTTTCTGACTGCGGTTTCAAAACCATGCACCAGAATCCACTTCTTTCAACTCAGTAATACATTTTGGATGTGTACCTAGAGTTTAAAGCAGAAAAAACTGAACTTTTAGAATTTTCATTTTTTGACCAAAACGACAGCCCCGGGGGTTATTAACATGTTGATATGGTTGTGATTTTTTTTCTGACTGCGGTTTCAAAACCATGCACCAGAATCCACTTCTTTCAACTCAGTAATACATTTTGGATGTGTACGTAGAGTTTAAAGCAGAAAAAACTGAACTTTTAGAATTTTCATTTTTTGACCAAAACGACAGCCCCGGGGTTTATAAACATGTTGATATGGTTGTGATTTTTTTTCTGACTGCGGTTTCAAAACCATGCACCAGAATCCACTTCTTTCAACTCAGTAATACATTTTGGATGTGTACCTAGAGTTTAAAGCAGAAAAAACGGAACTTTTAGAATTTTCGGTACTTGTGAGTTATCTGGGCGTCCGATTTTGGTACTAGATCGCATGCGATATCGCATGCGATATCGCATGCGATTTGCGATTTGCATGCGATTTAGCATGCGATTTGCATAAGATTTGCTATTCATTTCATTACCCCACTATCCCCAAAGTGTGTCTATCAACGTGAACCCGAAGCGTGGCGAGCGCAGCGATTTGCATGCGATTTAGCATGCGATTTGCATAAGATTTGCTATTCATTTCATTACCCCACTATCCCCAAAGTGTGTCTATCAACGTGAACCCGAAGCGTGGCGAGCGCAGCGAGCCCGCGAGGGGCAGCGGTACGCGTCCTCCGACCTTTTCATGCCCTACTATCCACTAGGGCGTGGAGTGAGAATAGAATAGTGTGGCGAGCGCAGCGAGCCACCGAGCCCGAAGCGTGGCGAGCGCAGCGAGCCCCGCGAGGGGACGCGGACACCTTCACAGGTATCCGCGTGCCCTTGCGGGCTTCACAGGTGTCCGCGTCCCCTCGCGGGGCTCGCTGCGCTCGCCACGCTTCGGGCTCGGTGGCTCGCTGCGCTCGCCACACTATTCTATTCTCACTCCACGCCCTAGTGGATAGTAGGGCATGAAAAGGTCGGAGGACGCGTACCGCCGCCCCTCGCGGGCTCGCTGCGCTCGCCACGCTTCGGGTTCACGTTGATAGACACACTTTGGGGATAGTGGGGTAATGAAATGAATAGCAAATTTTATGCAAATCGCATGCTAAATCGCATGCAAATCGTAAGTTCCCAAATCGGACGCCCAGATAACTCACAAGTACCGAATTTTCATTTTTTTACCAAAACGACAGCCCCGGGGGTTATAAACATGTTGATATGGTTGTGATTTTTTTTCTGACTGCGGTTTCAAAACCATGCACCAGAATCCACTTCTTTCAACTCAGTTATACATTTTGGATGTGTACCTAGAGTTTAAAGCAGAAAAAACGGAACTTTTAGAATTTTCATTTTTTGTCCAAAACGACAGCCCCGGGGGTTATAAACATGTTGATATGGATGTGATTTTTTTTATGACTGCGGTTTCAAAACCATGCTCCAGAATCCACTTCTTTCAACTCAGTAATACATTTTGGATGTGTACCTAGAGTTTAAAGCAGAAAATACTGAACTTTTAGAATTTTCATTTTTTGACCAAAACGACAGCCCCGGGGGTTATTAACATGTTTATATGGTTGTGATTTTTTTTCTGACTGCGGTTTCAAAACCATGCACCAGAATCCACTTCTTTCAACTCAGTAATACATTTTGGATGTGTACCTAGAGTTTAAAGCAGAAAAAACGGAACTTTTAGAATTTTCATTTTTTGACCAAAACGACAGCCCCGGGGGTTATAAACATTTTGATATGGTTGTGATTTTTTTTCTGACTGCGGTTTCAAAACCATGCACCAGAATCCACTTCTTTCAACTCAGTAATACATTTTGGATGTGTACCTAGAGTTTAAAGCAGAAAAAACGGAACTTTTAGAATTTTCATTTTTTGACCAAAACGACAGCCCCGGGGGTTATAAACATGTTGATATGGTTGTGATTTTTTTTCTGACTGCGGTTTCAAAACCATGCACCAGAATCCACTTCTTTCAACTCAGTAATACATTTTGGATGTGTACCTAGAGTTTAAAGCAGAAAAAACGGAACTTTTAGAATTTTCATTTTTTGACCAAAACGACAGCCCCGGGGGTTATTAACATGTTGATATGGTTGTGATTTTTTTTCTGACTGCGGTTTCAAAACCATGCACCAGAATCCACTTCTTTCAACTCAGTAATACATTTTGGATGTGTACCTAGAGTTTAAAGCAGAAAAAACTGAACTTTTAGAATTTTCATTTTTTGACCAAAACGACAGCCCCGGTGGTTATAAACATGTTGATATGGTTGTGATTTTTTTTCTGACTGCGGTTTCAAAACCATGCACCAGAATCCACTTCTTTCAACTCAGTTATACATTTTAGATGTGTACCTAGAGTTTAAAGCAGAAAAAACGGAACTTTTAGAATTTTCATTTTTTGACCAAAACGACAGCCCCGGGGGTTATAAACATGTTGATATGGATGTAATTTTTTTTCTGACTGCGGTTTCAAAACCATGCTCCAGAATCCACTTCTTTCAACTCAGTAATACATTTTGGATGTGTAACTAGAGTTTAAAGCAGAAAAAACTGAACTTTTAGAATTTTCATTTTTTGACCAAAACGACAGCCCCGGGGGTTATTAACATGTTGATATGGTTGTGATTTTTTTTCTGACTGCGGTTTCAAAACCATGCACCAGAATCCACTTCTTTCAACTCAGTAATACATTTTGGATGTGTACGTAGAGTTTAAAGCAGAAAAAACTGAACTTTTAGAATTTTCATTTTTTGACCAAAACGACAGCCCCGGGGTTTATAAACATGTTGATATGGTTGTGATTTTTTTTCTGACTGCGGTTTCAAAACCATGCACCAGAATCCACTTCTTTCAACTCAGTAATACATTTTGGATGTGTACCTAGAGTTTAAAGCAGAAAAAACGGAACTTTTAGAATTTTCTGTACTTGTGAGTTATCTGGGCGTCCGATTTTGGTACTAGATCGCATGCGATATCGCATGCGATATCGCATGCGATTTGCGATTTGCATGCGATTTAGCATGCGATTTGCATAAGATTTGCTATTCATTTCATTACCCCACTATCCCCAAAGTGTGTCTATCAACGTGAACCCGAAGCGTGGCGAGCGCAGCGATTTGCATGCGATTTAGCATGCGATTTGCATAAGATTTGCTATTCATTTCATTACCCCACTATCCCCAAAGTGTGTCTATCAACGTGAACCCGAAGCGTGGCGAGCGCAGCGAGCCCGCGAGGGGCAGCGGTACGCGTCCTCCGACCTTTTCATGCCCTACTATCCACTAGGGCGTGGAGTGAGAATAGAATAGTGTGGCGAGCGCAGCGAGCCACCGAGCCCGAAGCGTGGCGAGCGCAGCGAGCCCCGCGAGGGGACGCGGACACCTTCACAGGTATCCGCGTGCCCTTGCGGGCTTCACAGGTGTCCGCGTCCCCTCGCGGGGCTCGCTGCGCTCGCCACGCTTCGGGCTCGGTGGCTCGCTGCGCTCGCCACACTATTCTATTCTCACTCCACGCCCTAGTGGATAGTAGGGCATGAAAAGGTCGGAGGACGCGTACCGCCGCCCCTCGCGGGCTCGCTGCGCTCGCCACGCTTCGGGTTCACGTTGATAGACACACTTTGGGGATAGTGGGGTAATGAAATGAATAGCAAATTTTATGCAAATCGCATGCTAAATCGCATGCAAATCGTAAGTTCCCAAATCGGACGCCCAGATAACTCACAAGTACCGAATTTTCATTTTTTTACCAAAACGACAGCCCCGGGGGTTATAAACATGTTGATATGGTTGTGATTTTTTTTCTGACTGCGGTTTCAAAACCATGCACCAGAATCCACTTCTTTCAACTCAGTTATACATTTTGGATGTGTACCTAGAGTTTAAAGCAGAAAAAACGGAACTTTTAGAATTTTCATTTTTTGTCCAAAACGACAGCCCCGGGGGTTATAAACATGTTGATATGGATGTGATTTTTTTTATGACTGCGGTTTCAAAACCATGCTCCAGAATCCACTTCTTTCAACTCAGTAATACATTTTGGATGTGTACCTAGAGTTTAAAGCAGAAAATACTGAACTTTTAGAATTTTCATTTTTTGACCAAAACGACAGCCCCGGGGGTTATTAACATGTTTATATGGTTGTGATTTTTTTTCTGACTGCGGTTTCAAAACCATGCACCAGAATCCACTTCTTTCAACTCAGTAATACATTTTGGATGTGTACCTAGAGTTTAAAGCAGAAAAAACGGAACTTTTAGAATTTTCATTTTTTGACCAAAACGACAGCCCCGGGGGTTATAAACATTTTGATATGGTTGTGATTTTTTTTCTGACTGCGGTTTCAAAACCATGCACCAGAATCCACTTCTTTCAACTCAGTAATACATTTTGGATGTGTACCTAGAGTTTAAAGCAGAAAAAACGGAACTTTTAGAATTTTCATTTTTTGACCAAAACGACAGCCCCGGGGGTTATAAACATGTTGATATGGTTGTGATTTTTTTTCTGACTGCGGTTTCAAAACCATGCACCAGAATCCACTTCTTTCAACTCAGTAATACATTTTGGATGTGTACCTAGAGTTTAAAGCAGAAAAAACGGAACTTTTAGAATTTTCATTTTTTGACCAAAACGACAGCCCCGGGGGTTATTAACATGTTGATATGGTTGTGATTTTTTTTCTGACTGCGGTTTCAAAACCATGCACCAGAATCCACTTCTTTCAACTCAGTAATACATTTTGGATGTGTACCTAGAGTTTAAAGCAGAAAAAACTGAACTTTTAGAATTTTCATTTTTTGACCAAAACGACAGCCCCGGTGGTTATAAACATGTTGATATGGTTGTGATTTTTTTTCTGACTGCGGTTTCAAAACCATGCACCAGAATCCACTTCTTTCAACTCAGTTATACATTTTAGATGTGTACCTAGAGTTTAAAGCAGAAAAAACGGAACTTTTAGAATTTTCATTTTTTGACCAAAACGACAGCCCCGGGGGTTATAAACATGTTGATATGGATGTAATTTTTTTTCTGACTGCGGTTTCAAAACCATGCTCCAGAATCCACTTCTTTCAACTCAGTAATACATTTTGGATGTGTAACTAGAGTTTAAAGCAGAAAAAACTGAACTTTTAGAATTTTCATTTTTTGACCAAAACGACAGCCCCGGGGGTTATTAACATGTTGATATGGTTGTGATTTTTTTTCTGACTGCGGTTTCAAAACCATGCACCAGAATCCACTTCTTTCAACTCAGTAATACATTTTGGATGTGTACCTAGAGTTTAAAGCAGAAAAAACGGAACTTTTAGAATTTTCATTTTTTGACCAAAACGACAGCCCTGGGGGTTATAAACATGTTGATATGGTTGTGATTTTTTTTCTGACTGCGGTTTCAAAACCATGCACCAGAATCCACTTCTTTCAACTCAGTAATACATTTTGGATGTGTACCTAGAGTTTAAAGCAGAAAAAAACGGAACTTTTAGAATTTTCATTTTTTGACCAAAACGACAGCCCCGGGGGTTATAAACATGTTGATATGGTTGTGATTTTTTTTCTGACTGCGGTTTCAAAACCATGCACCAGAATCCACTTCTTTCAACTCAGTAATACATTTTGGATGTGTACCTAGAGTTTAAAGCAGAAAAACATGAACTTTTAGAATTTTCATTTTTTGACCAAAACGACAGCCCCGGGGGTTATTAACATGTTGATATGGTTGTGATTTTTTTTCTGACTGCGGTTTCAAAACCATGCACCAGAATCCACTTCTTTCAACTCAGTAATACATTTTGGATGTGTACCTAGAGTTTAAAGCAGAAAAAACTGAACTTTTAGAATTTTCATTTTTTGACCAAAACGACAGCCCCGGGGGTTATTAACATGTTGATATGGTTGTGATTTTTTTTCTGACTGCGGTTTCAAAACCATGCACCAGAATCCACTTCTTTCAACTCAGTAATACATTTTGGATGTGTACCTAGAGTTTAAAGCAGAAAAACATGAACTTTTAGAATTTTCATTTTTTGACCAAAACGACAGCCCCGGGGGTTATTAACATGTTGATATGGTTGTGATTTTTTTTCTGACTGCGGTTTCAAAACCATGCACCAGAATCCACTTCTTTCAACTCAGTAATACATTTTGGATGTGTACCTAGAGTTTAAAGCAGAAAAAACGGAACTTTTAGAATTTTCATTTTTTGAATAAAACGACAGCCCCAGAGGTTATAAACATGTTGATATGGTTGTGATTATTTTTCTGACTGCGGTTTCAAAACCATGCACCAGAATCCACTTCTTTCAACTCAGTAATACATTTTGGATGTGTACCTAGAGTTTAAAGCAGAAAAAACTGAACTTTTAGAATTTTCATTTTTTGACCAAAACATCAGCCCCGGGGGCTATTAACATGTTGATATGGTTGTGATTTTTTTTCTGACTGCGGTTTCAAAACCATGCACCAGAATACACTTCTTTCAACTCAGTAATACATTTTGGATGTGTACCTAGAGTTTAAAGCAGAAAAAACGGAACTTTTAGAATTTTCATTTTTTGACCAAAACGACAGCCCCGGGGGTTATAAACATGTTGATATGGTTGTGATTTTTTTTCTGACTGCGGTTTCAAAACCATGCACCAGAATCCACTTCTTTCAACTCAGTAATACATTTTGGATGTGTACCTAGAGTTTAAAGCAGAAAAAACGGAACTTTTAGAATTTTCATTTTTTGACCAAAACGACAGCCCCGGGGGTTATAAACATGTTGATATGGTTGTGATTTTTTTTCTGACTGCGGTTTCAAAACCATGCACCAGAATCCACTTCTTTCAACTCAGTAATACATTTTGGATGTGTACCTAGAGTTTAAAGCAGAAAAAACTGAACTTTTAGAATTTTCATTTTTTGACCAAAACGACAGCCCCGGGGGTTATAAACATGTTGATATGGTTGTGATTTTTTTTCTGACTACGGTTTCAAAACCATGCACCAGAATCCACTTCTTTCAACTCAGTAATACATTTTGGATGTGTACCTAGAGTTTAAAGCAGAAAAAACGGAACTTTTAGAATTTTCATTTTTTGACCAAAACGACAGCCCCGGGGGTTATTAACATGTTGATATGGTTGTGATTTTTTTTCTGACTGCGGTTTCAAAACCATGCACCAGAATCCACTTCTTTCAACTCAGTAATACATTTTGGATGTGTACCTAGAGTTTAAAGCAGAAAAAACTGAACTTTTAGAATTTTCATTTTTTGACCAAAACGACAGCCCCGGGGGTTATTAACATGTTGATATGGTTGTGATTTTTTTTCTGACTGCGGTTTCAAAACCATGCACCAGAATCCACTTCTTTCAACTCAGTAATACATTTTGGATGTGTACGTAGAGTTTAAAGCAGAAAAAACTGAACTTTTAGAATTTTCATTTTTTGACCAAAACGACAGCCCCGGGGTTTATAAACATGTTGATATGGTTGTGATTTTTTTTCTGACTGCGGTTTCAAAACCATGCACCAGAATCCACTTCTTTCAACTCAGTAATACATTTTGGATGTGTACCTAGAGTTTAAAGCAGAAAAAACGGAACTTTTAGAATTTTCATTTTTTTACCAAAACGACAGCCCCGGGGGTTATAAACATGTTGATATGGTTGTGATTTTTTTTCTGACTGCGGTTTCAAAACCATGCACCAGAATCCACTTCTTTCAACTCAGTTATACATTTTGGATGTGTCCCTAGAGTTTAAAGCAGAAAAAACGGAACTTTTAGAATTTTCATTTTTTGTCCAAAACGACAGCCCCGGGGGTTATAAACATGTTGATATGGATGTGATTTTTTTTATGACTGCGGTTTCAAAACCATGCTCCAGAATCCACTTCTTTCAACTCAGTAATACATTTTGGATGTGTACCTAGAGTTTAAAGCAGAAAAAACTGAACTTTTAGAATTTTCATTTTTTGACCAAAACGACAGCCCTGGGGGTTATTAACATGTTTATATGGTTGTGATTTTTTTTCTGACTGCGGTTTCAAAACCATGCACCAGAATCCACTTCTTTCAACTCAGTAATACATTTTGGATGTGTACCTAGAGTTTAAAGCAGAAAAAACGGAACTTTTAGAATTTTCATTTTTTGACCAAAACGACAGCCCCGGGGGTTATAAACATTTTGATATGGTTGTGATTTTTTTTCTGACTGCGGTTTCAAAACCATGCACCAGAATCCACTTCTTTCAACTCAGTAATACATTTTGGATGTGTACCTAGAGTTTAAAGCAGAAAAAACGGAACTTTTAGAATTTTCATTTTTTGACCAAAACGACAGCCCCGGGGGTTATAAACATGTTGATATGGTTGTGATTTTTTTTCTGACTGCGGTTTCAAAACCATGCACCAGAATCCACTTCTTTCAACTCAGTAATACATTTTGGATGTGTACCTAGAGTTTAAAGCAGAAAAAACGGAACTTTTAGAATTTTCATTTTTTGACCAAAACGACAGCCCCGGGGGTTATTAACATGTTGATATGGTTGTGATTTTTTTTCTGACTGCGGTTTCAAAACCATGCACCAGAATCCACTTCTTTCAACTCAGTAATACATTTTGGATGTGTACCTAGAGTTTAAAGCAGAAAAAACGGAACTTTTAGAATTTTCATTTTTTGACCAAAACGACAGCCCCGGTGGTTATAAACATGTTGATATGGTTGTGATTTTTTTTCTGACTGCGGTTTCAAAACCATGCACCAGAATCCACTTCTTTCAACTCAGTTATACATTTTAGATGTGTACCTAGAGTTTAAAGCAGAAAAAACGGAACTTTTAGAATTTTCATTTTTTGACCAAAACGACAGCCCCGGGGGTTATAAACATGTTGATATGGATGTAATTTTTTTTCTGACTGCGGTTTCAAAACCATGCTCCAGAATCCACTTCTTTCAACTCAGTAATACATTTTGGATGTGTACCTAGAGTTTAAAGCAGAAAAAACTGAACTTTTAGAATTTTCATTTTTTGACCAAAACGACAGCCCCGGGGGTTATTAACATGTTTATATGGTTGTGATTTTTTTTCTGACTGCGGTTTCAAAACCATGCACCAGAATCCACTTCTTTCAACTCAGTAATACATTTTGGATGTGTACCTAGAGTTTAAAGCAGAAAAAACGGAACTTTTAGAATTTTCATTTTTTGACCAAAACGACAGCCCCGGGGGTTATAAACATTTTGATATGGTTGTGATTTTTTTTCTGACTGCGGTTTCAAAACCATGCACCAGAATCCACTTCTTTCAACTCAGTAATACATTTTGGATGTGTACCTAGAGTTTAAAGCAGAAAAAACGGAACTTTTAGAATTTTCATTTTTTGACCAAAACGACAGCCCCGGGGGTTATAAACATGTTGATATGGTTGTGATTTTTTTTCTGACTGCGGTTTCAAAACCATGCACCAGAATCCACTTCTTTCAACTCAGTAATACATTTTGGATGTGTACCTAGAGTTTAAAGCAGAAAAAACGGAACTTTTAGAATTTTCATTTTTTGACCAAAACGACAGCCCCGGGGGTTATTAACATGTTGATATGGTTGTGATTTTTTTTCTGACTGCGGTTTCAAAACCATGCACCAGAATCCACTTCTTTCAACTCAGTAATACATTTTGGATGTGTACCTAGAGTTTAAAGCAGAAAAAACGGAACTTTTAGAATTTTCATTTTTTGACCAAAACGACAGCCCCGGGGGTTATAAACATGTTGATATGGTTGTGATTTTTTTTCTGACTGCGGTTTCAAAACCATGCACCAGAATCCACTTCTTTCAACTCAGTTATACATTTTGGATGTGTACCTAGAGTTTAAAGCAGAAAAAACGGAACTTTTAGAATTTTCATTTTTTGACCAAAACGACAGCCCCGGGGGTTATAAACATGTTGATATGGATGTAATTTTTTTTCTGACTGCGGTTTCAAAACCATGCTCCAGAATCCACTTCTTTCAACTCAGTAATACATTTTGGATGTGTAACTAGAGTTTAAAGCAGAAAAAACGGAACTTTTAGAATTTTCATTTTTTGACCAAAACGACAGCCCCGGGGGTTATTAACATGTTGATATGGTTGTGATTTTTTTTCTGACTGCGGTTTCAAAACCATGCACCAGAATCCACTTCTTTCAACTCAGTAATACATTTTGGATGTGTACGTAGAGTTTAAAGCAGAAAAAACTGAACTTTTAGAATTTTCATTTTTTGACCAAAACGACAGCCCCGGGGTTTATAAACATGTTGATATGGTTGTGATTTTTTTTCTGACTGCGGTTTCAAAACCATGCACCAGAATCCACTTCTTTCAACTCAGTAATACATTTTGGATGTGTACCTAGAGTTTAAAGCAGAAAAAACGGAACTTTTAGAATTTTCTGTACTTGTGAGTTATCTGGGCGTCCGATTTTGGTACTAGATCGCATGCGATATCGCATGCGATATCGCATGCGATTTGCGATTTGCATGCGATTTAGCATGCGATTTGCATAAGATTTGCTATTCATTTCATTACCCCACTATCCCCAAAGTGTGTCTATCAACGTGAACCCGAAGCGTGGCGAGCGCAGCGATTTGCATGCGATTTAGCATGCGATTTGCATAAGATTTGCTATTCATTTCATTACCCCACTATCCCCAAAGTGTGTCTATCAACGTGAACCCGAAGCGTGGCGAGCGCAGCGAGCCCGCGAGGGGCAGCGGTACGCGTCCTCCGACCTTTTCATGCCCTACTATCCACTAGGGCGTGGAGTGAGAATAGAATAGTGTGGCGAGCGCAGCGAGCCACCGAGCCCGAAGCGTGGCGAGCGCAGCGAGCCCCGCGAGGGGACGCGGACACCTTCACAGGTATCCGCGTGCCCTTGCGGGCTTCACAGGTGTCCGCGTCCCCTCGCGGGGCTCGCTGCGCTCGCCACGCTTCGGGCTCGGTGGCTCGCTGCGCTCGCCACACTATTCTATTCTCACTCCACGCCCTAGTGGATAGTAGGGCATGAAAAGGTCGGAGGACGCGTACCGCCGCCCCTCGCGGGCTCGCTGCGCTCGCCACGCTTCGGGTTCACGTTGATAGACACACTTTGGGGATAGTGGGGTAATGAAATGAATAGCAAATTTTATGCAAATCGCATGCTAAATCGCATGCAAATCGTAAGTTCCCAAATCGGACGCCCAGATAACTCACAAGTACCGAATTTTCATTTTTTTACCAAAACGACAGCCCCGGGGGTTATAAACATGTTGATATGGTTGTGATTTTTTTTCTGACTGCGGTTTCAAAACCATGCACCAGAATCCACTTCTTTCAACTCAGTTATACATTTTGGATGTGTACCTAGAGTTTAAAGCAGAAAAAACGGAACTTTTAGAATTTTCATTTTTTGTCCAAAACGACAGCCCCGGGGGTTATAAACATGTTGATATGGATGTGATTTTTTTTATGACTGCGGTTTCAAAACCATGCTCCAGAATCCACTTCTTTCAACTCAGTAATACATTTTGGATGTGTACCTAGAGTTTAAAGCAGAAAATACTGAACTTTTAGAATTTTCATTTTTTGACCAAAACGACAGCCCCGGGGGTTATTAACATGTTTATATGGTTGTGATTTTTTTTCTGACTGCGGTTTCAAAACCATGCACCAGAATCCACTTCTTTCAACTCAGTAATACATTTTGGATGTGTACCTAGAGTTTAAAGCAGAAAAAACGGAACTTTTAGAATTTTCATTTTTTGACCAAAACGACAGCCCCGGGGGTTATAAACATTTTGATATGGTTGTGATTTTTTTTCTGACTGCGGTTTCAAAACCATGCACCAGAATCCACTTCTTTCAACTCAGTAATACATTTTGGATGTGTACCTAGAGTTTAAAGCAGAAAAAACGGAACTTTTAGAATTTTCATTTTTTGACCAAAACGACAGCCACGGGGGTTATAAACATGTTGATATGGTTGTGATTTTTTTTCTGACTGCGGTTTCAAAACCATGCACCAGAATCCACTTCTTTCAACTCAGTAATACATTTTGGATGTGTACCTAGAGTTTAAAGCAGAAAAAACGGAACTTTTAGAATTTTCATTTTTTGACCAAAACGACAGCCCCGGGGGTTATTAACATGTTGATATGGTTGTGATTTTTTTTCTGACTGCGGTTTCAAAACCATGCACCAGAATCCACTTCTTTCAACTCAGTAATACATTTTGGATGTGTACCTAGAGTTTAAAGCAGAAAAAACTGAACTTTTAGAATTTTCATTTTTTGACCAAAACGACAGCCCCGGTGGTTATAAACATGTTGATATGGTTGTGATTTTTTTTCTGACTGCGGTTTCAAAACCATGCACCAGAATCCACTTCTTTCAACTCAGTTATACATTTTAGATGTGTACCTAGAGTTTAAAGCAGAAAAAACGGAACTTTTAGAATTTTCATTTTTTGACCAAAACGACAGCCCCGGGGGTTATAAACATGTTGATATGGATGTAATTTTTTTTCTGACTGCGGTTTCAAAACCATGCTCCAGAATCCACTTCTTTCAACTCAGTAATACATTTTGGATGTGTAACTAGAGTTTAAAGCAGAAAAAACTGAACTTTTAGAATTTTCATTTTTTGACCAAAACGACAGCCCCGGGGGTTATTAACATGTTGATATGGTTGTGATTTTTTTTCTGACTGCGGTTTCAAAACCATGCACCAGAATCCACTTCTTTCAACTCAGTAATACATTTTGGATGTGTACCTAGAGTTTAAAGCAGAAAAAACGGAACTTTTAGAATTTTCATTTTTTGACCAAAACGACAGCCCTGGGGGTTATAAACATGTTGATATGGTTGTGATTTTTTTTCTGACTGCGGTTTCAAAACCATGCACCAGAATCCACTTCTTTCAACTCAGTAATACATTTTGGATGTGTACCTAGAGTTTAAAGCAGAAAAAAACGGAACTTTTAGAATTTTCATTTTTTGACCAAAACGACAGCCCCGGGGGTTATAAACATGTTGATATGGTTGTGATTTTTTTTCTGACTGCGGTTTCAAAACCATGCACCAGAATCCACTTCTTTCAACTCAGTAATACATTTTGGATGTGTACCTAGAGTTTAAAGCAGAAAAACATGAACTTTTAGAATTTTCATTTTTTGACCAAAACGACAGCCCCGGGGGTTATTAACATGTTGATATGGTTGTGATTTTTTTTCTGACTGCGGTTTCAAAACCATGCACCAGAATCCACTTCTTTCAACTCAGTAATACATTTTGGATGTGTACCTAGAGTTTAAAGCAGAAAAAACTGAACTTTTAGAATTTTCATTTTTTGACCAAAACGACAGCCCCGGGGGTTATTAACATGTTGATATGGTTGTGATTTTTTTTCTGACTGCGGTTTCAAAACCATGCACCAGAATCCACTTCTTTCAACTCAGTAATACATTTTGGATGTGTACCTAGAGTTTAAAGCAGAAAAACATGAACTTTTAGAATTTTCATTTTTTGACCAAAACGACAGCCCCGGGGGTTATTAACATGTTGATATGGTTGTGATTTTTTTTCTGACTGCGGTTTCAAAACCATGCACCAGAATCCACTTCTTTCAACTCAGTAATACATTTTGGATGTGTACCTAGAGTTTAAAGCAGAAAAAACGGAACTTTTAGAATTTTCATTTTTTGAATAAAACGACAGCCCCAGAGGTTATAAACATGTTGATATGGTTGTGATTATTTTTCTGACTGCGGTTTCAAAACCATGCACCAGAATCCACTTCTTTCAACTCAGTAATACATTTTGGATGTGTACCTAGAGTTTAAAGCAGAAAAAACTGAACTTTTAGAATTTTCATTTTTTGACCAAAACATCAGCCCCGGGGGCTATTAACATGTTGATATGGTTGTGATTTTTTTTCTGACTGCGGTTTCAAAACCATGCACCAGAATACACTTCTTTCAACTCAGTAATACATTTTGGATGTGTACCTAGAGTTTAAAGCAGAAAAAACGGAACTTTTAGAATTTTCATTTTTTGACCAAAACGACAGCCCCGGGGGTTATAAACATGTTGATATGGTTGTGATTTTTTTTCTGACTGCGGTTTCAAAACCATGCACCAGAATCCACTTCTTTCAACTCAGTAATACATTTTGGATGTGTACCTAGAGTTTAAAGCAGAAAAAACGGAACTTTTAGAATTTTCATTTTTTGACCAAAACGACAGCCCCGGGGGTTATAAACATGTTGATATGGTTGTGATTTTTTTTCTGACTGCGGTTTCAAAACCATGCACCAGAATCCACTTCTTTCAACTCAGTAATACATTTTGGATGTGTACCTAGAGTTTAAAGCAGAAAAAACTGAACTTTTAGAATTTTCATTTTTTGACCAAAACGACAGCCCCGGGGGTTATAAACATGTTGATATGGTTGTGATTTTTTTTCTGACTACGGTTTCAAAACCATGCACCAGAATCCACTTCTTTCAACTCAGTAATACATTTTGGATGTGTACCTAGAGTTTAAAGCAGAAAAAACGGAACTTTTAGAATTTTCATTTTTTGACCAAAACGACAGCCCCGGGGGTTATTAACATGTTGATATGGTTGTGATTTTTTTTCTGACTGCGGTTTCAAAACCATGCACCAGAATCCACTTCTTTCAACTCAGTAATACATTTTGGATGTGTACCTAGAGTTTAAAGCAGAAAAAACTGAACTTTTAGAATTTTCATTTTTTGACCAAAACGACAGCCCCGGGGGTTATTAACATGTTGATATGGTTGTGATTTTTTTTCTGACTGCGGTTTCAAAACCATGCACCAGAATCCACTTCTTTCAACTCAGTAATACATTTTGGATGTGTACGTAGAGTTTAAAGCAGAAAAAACTGAACTTTTAGAATTTTCATTTTTTGACCAAAACGACAGCCCCGGGGTTTATAAACATGTTGATATGGTTGTGATTTTTTTTCTGACTGCGGTTTCAAAACCATGCACCAGAATCCACTTCTTTCAACTCAGTAATACATTTTGGATGTGTACCTAGAGTTTAAAGCAGAAAAAACGGAACTTTTAGAATTTTCATTTTTTTACCAAAACGACAGCCCCGGGGGTTATAAACATGTTGATATGGTTGTGATTTTTTTTCTGACTGCGGTTTCAAAACCATGCACCAGAATCCACTTCTTTCAACTCAGTTATACATTTTGGATGTGTCCCTAGAGTTTAAAGCAGAAAAAACGGAACTTTTAGAATTTTCATTTTTTGTCCAAAACGACAGCCCCGGGGGTTATAAACATGTTGATATGGATGTGATTTTTTTTATGACTGCGGTTTCAAAACCATGCTCCAGAATCCACTTCTTTCAACTCAGTAATACATTTTGGATGTGTACCTAGAGTTTAAAGCAGAAAAAACTGAACTTTTAGAATTTTCATTTTTTGACCAAAACGACAGCCCCGGGGGTTATTAACATGTTTATATGGTTGTGATTTTTTTTCTGACTGCGGTTTCAAAACCATGCACCAGAATCCACTTCTTTCAACTCAGTAATACATTTTGGATGTGTACCTAGAGTTTAAAGCAGAAAAAACGGAACTTTTAGAATTTTCATTTTTTGACCAAAACGACAGCCCCGGGGGTTATAAACATTTTGATATGGTTGTGATTTTTTTTCTGACTGCGGTTTCAAAACCATGCACCAGAATCCACTTCTTTCAACTCAGTAATACATTTTGGATGTGTACCTAGAGTTTAAAGCAGAAAAAACGGAACTTTTAGAATTTTCATTTTTTGACCAAAACGACAGCCCCGGGGGTTATAAACATGTTGATATGGTTGTGATTTTTTTTCTGACTGCGGTTTCAAAACCATGCACCAGAATCCACTTCTTTCAACTCAGTAATACATTTTGGATGTGTACCTAGAGTTTAAAGCAGAAAAAACGGAACTTTTAGAATTTTCATTTTTTGACCAAAACGACAGCCCCGGGGGTTATTAACATGTTGATATGGTTGTGATTTTTTTTCTGACTGCGGTTTCAAAACCATGCACCAGAATCCACTTCTTTCAACTCAGTAATACATTTTGGATGTGTACCTAGAGTTTAAAGCAGAAAAAACGGAACTTTTAGAATTTTCATTTTTTGACCAAAACGACAGCCCCGGGGGTTATAAACATGTTGATATGGTTGTGATTTTTTTTCTGACTGCGGTTTCAAAACCATGCACCAGAATCCACTTCTTTCAACTCAGTTATACATTTTGGATGTGTACCTAGAGTTTAAAGCAGAAAAAACGGAACTTTTAGAATTTTCATTTTTTGACCAAAACGACAGCCCCGGGGGTTATAAACATGTTGATATGGATGTAATTTTTTTTCTGACTGCGGTTTCAAAACCATGCTCCAGAATCCACTTCTTTCAACTCAGTAATACATTTTGGATGTGTAACTAGAGTTTAAAGCAGAAAAAACGGAACTTTTAGAATTTTCATTTTTTGACCAAAACGACAGCCCCGGGGGTTATTAACATGTTGATATGGTTGTGATTTTTTTTCTGACTGCGGTTTCAAAACCATGCACCAGAATCCACTTCTTTCAACTCAGTAATACATTTTGGATGTGTACCTAGAGTTTAAAGCAGAAAAAACGGAACTTTTAGAATTTTCATTTTTTTACCAAAACGACAGCCCCGGGGGTTATTAACATGTTGATATGGTTGTGATTTTTTTTCTGACTGCGGTTTCAAAACCATGCACCAGAATCCACTTCTTTCAACTCAGTAATACATTTTGGATGTGTACCTAGAGTTTAAAGCAGAAAAAATTGAACTTTTAGAATTTTCATTTTTTGACCAAAACGACAGCCCCGGGGGTTATAAAAATGTTGATATGGATGTGATTTTTTTTCTGACTGCGGTTTCAAAACCATGCACCAGAATCCACTTCTTTCAACTCAGTAATACATTTTGGATGTGTACCTAGAGTTTAAAGCAGAAAAAACGGAACTTTTAGAATTTTCATTTTTTGACCAAAACGACGGCCCCGGGGGTTATAAACATGTTGATATGGATGTGATTATTTTTCTGACTGCGGTTTCAAAACCATGCACCAGAATCCACTTCTTTCAACTCAGTAATACATTTTGGATGTGTACCTAGAGTTTAAAGCAGAAAAAACGGAACTTTTAGAATTTAAATTTTTTGACCAAAACGACAGCCCCGGGGGTTATTAACATGTTGATATGGTTGTGATTTTTTTTCTGACTGCGGTTTCAAAACCATGCACCAGAATCCACTTCTTTCAACTCAGTAATACATTTTGGATGTGTACCTAGAGTTTAAAGCAGAAAAAATTGAACTTTTAGAATTTTCATTTTTTGACCAAAACGACAGCCCCGGGGGTTATAAAAATGTTGATATGGATGTGATTTTTTTTCTGACTGCGGTTTCAAAACCATGCACCAGAATCCACTTCTTTCAACTCAGTAATACATTTTGGATGTGTACCTAGAGTTTAAAGCAGAAAAAACGGAACTTTTAGAATTTTCATTTTTTGACCAAAACGACAGCCCCGGGGGTTATAAACATGTTGATATGGATGTGATTTTTTTTCTGACTGCGGTTTCAAAACCATGCACCAGAATCCACTTCTTTCAACTCAGTAATACATTTTGGATGTGTACCTAGAGTTTAAAGCAGAAAAAACTGAACTTTTAGAATTTTAATTTTTTGACCAAAACGACAGCCCCGGGGGTTATTAACATGTTGATATGGTTGTGATTTTTTTTCTGACTGCGGTTTCAAAACCATGCACCAGAATCCACTTCTTTCAACTCAGTAATACATTTTGGATGTGTACCTAGAGTTTAAAGCAGAAAAAACGGAACTTTTAGAATTTTCATTTTTTGAATAAAACGACAGCCCCGGGGGTTATAAACATGTTGATATGGTTGTGATTTTTTTTCTGACTGCGGTTTCAAAACCATGCACCAGAATCCACTTCTTTCAACTCAGTAATACATTTTGGATGTGTACCTAGAGTTTAAAGCAGAAAAAACGGAACTTTTAGAATTTTCATTTTTTGACCAAAACGACAGCCCCGGGGGTTATTAACATGTTGATATGGTTGTGATTTTTTTTCTGACTGCGGTTTCAAAACCATGCACCAGAATCCACTTCTTTCAACTCAGTAATACATTTTGGATGTGTACCTAGAGTTTAAAGCAGAAAAAACGGAACTTTTAGAATTTTCATTTTTTGACCAAAACGACAGCCCCGGGGGTTATAAACATGTTGATATGGTTGTGATTTTTTTTCTGACTGCGGTTTCAAAACCATGCACCAGAATCCACTTCTTTCAACTCAGTTATACATTTTGGATGTGTACCTAGAGTTTAAAGCAGAAAAAACGGAACTTTTAGAATTTTCATTTTTTGACCAAAACGACAGCCCCGGGGGTTATAAACATGTTGATATGGATGTAATTTTTTTTCTGACTGCGGTTTCAAAACCATGCTCCAGAATCCACTTCTTTCAACTCAGTAATACATTTTGGATGTGTAACTAGAGTTTAAAGCAGAAAAAACGGAACTTTTAGAATTTTCATTTTTTTACCAAAACGACAGCCCCGGGGGTTATTAACATGTTGATATGGTTGTGATTTTTTTTCTGACTGCGGTTTCAAAACCATGCACCAGAATCCACTTCTTTCAACTCAGTAATACATTTTGGATGTGTACCTAGAGTTTAAAGCAGAAAAAACTGAACTTTTAGAATTTTCATTTTTTTACCAAAACGACAGCCCCGGGGGTTATTAACATGTTGATATGGTTGTGATTTTTTTTCTGACTGCGGTTTCAAAACCATGCACCAGAATCCACTTCTTTCAACTCAGTAATACATTTTGGATGTGTACCTAGAGTTTAAAGCAGAAAAAATTGAACTTTTAGAATTTTCATTTTTTGACCAAAACGACAGCCCCGGGGGTTATAAAAATGTTGATATGGATGTGATTTTTTTTCTGACTGCGGTTTCAAAACCATGCACCAGAATCCACTTCTTTCAACTCAGTAATACATTTTGGATGTGTACCTAGAGTTTAAAGCAGAAAAAACGGAACTTTTAGAATTTTCATTTTTTGACCAAAACGACAGCCTCGGGGGTTATAAACATGTTGATATGGATGTGATTTTTTTTCTGACTGCGGTTTCAAAACCATGCACCAGAATCCACTTCTTTCAACTCAGTAATACATTTTGGATGTGTACCTAGAGTTTAAAGCAGAAAAAACGGAACTTTTAGAATTTAAATTTTTTGACCAAAACGACAGCCCCGGGGGTTATTAACATGTTGATATGGTTGTGATTTTTTTTCTGACTGCGGTTTCAAAACCATGCACCAGAATCCACTTCTTTCAACTCAGTAATACATTTTGGATGTGTACCTAGAGTTTAAAGCAGAAAAAATTGAACTTTTAGAATTTTCATTTTTTGACCAAAACGACAGCCCCGGGGGTTATAAAAATGTTGATATGGATGTGATTTTTTTTCTGACTGCGGTTTCAAAACCATGCACCAGAATCCACTTCTTTCAACTCAGTAATACATTTTGGATGTGTACCTAGAGTTTAAAGCAGAAAAAACGGAACTTTTGGAATTTTCATTTTTTGACCAAAACGACAGCCCCGGGGGTTATAAACATGTTGATATGGATGTGATTTTTTTTCTGACTGCGGTTTCAAAACCATGCACCAGAATCCACTTCTTTCAACTCAGTAATACATTTTGGATGTGTACCTAGAGTTTAAAGCAGAAAAAACTGAACTTTTAGAATTTTCATTTTTTGACCAAAACGACAGCCCCGGGGGTTATTAACATGTTGATATGGTTGTGATTTTTTTTCTGACTGCGGTTTCAAAACCATGCACCAGAATCCACTTCTTTCAACTCAGTAATACATTTTGGATGTGTACCTAGAGTTTAAAGCAGAAAAAACGGAACTTTTAGAATTTTCATTTTTTGAATAAAACGACAGCCCCGGGGGTTATAAACATGTTGATATGGTTGTGATTTTTTTTCTGACTGCGGTTTCAAAACCATGCACCAGAATCCACTTCTTTCAACTCAGTAATACATTTTGGATGTGTACCTAGAGTTTAAAGCAGAAAAAACGGAACTTTTAGAATTTTCATTTTTTGACCAAAACGACAGCCCCGGGGGTTATAAACATGTTGATATGGATGTGATTTTTTTTCTGACTGCGGTTTCAAAACCATGCACCAGAATCCACTTCTTTCAACTCAGTAATACATTTTGGATGTGTACCTAGAGTTTAAAGCAGAAAAAACGGAACTTTTAGAATTTAAATTTTTTGACCAAAACGACAGCCCCGGGGGTTATTAACATGTTGATATGGTTGTGATTTTTTTTCTGACTGCGGTTTCAAAACCATGCACCAGAATCCACTTCTTTCAACTCAGTAATACATTTTGGATGTGTACCTAGAGTTTAAAGCAGAAAAAATTGAACTTTTAGAATTTTCATTTTTTGACCAAAACGACAGCCCCGGGGGTTATAAAAATGTTGATATGGATGTGATTTTTTTTCTGACTGCGGTTTCAAAACCATGCACCAGAATCCACTTCTTTCAACTCAGTAATACATTTTGGATGTGTACCTAGAGTTTAAAGCAGAAAAAACGGAACTTTTGGAATTTTCATTTTTTGACCAAAACGACAGCCCCGGGGGTTATAAACATGTTGATATGGATGTGATTTTTTTTCTGACTGCGGTTTCAAAACCATGCACCAGAATCCACTTCTTTCAACTCAGTAATACATTTTGGATGTGTACCTAGAGTTTAAAGCAGAAAAAACTGAACTTTTAGAATTTTCATTTTTTGACCAAAACGACAGCCCCGGGGGTTATTAACATGTTGATATGGTTGTGATTTTTTTTCTGACTGCGGTTTCAAAACCATGCACCAGAATCCACTTCTTTCAACTCAGTAATACATTTTGGATGTGTACCTAGAGTTTAAAGCAGAAAAAACGGAACTTTTAGAATTTTCATTTTTTGAATAAAACGACAGCCCCGGGGGTTATAAACATGTTGATATGGTTGTGATTTTTTTTCTGACTGCGGTTTCAAAACCATGCACCAGAATCCACTTCTTTCAACTCAGTAATACATTTTGGATGTGTACCTAGAGTTTAAAGCAGAAAAAACGGAACTTTTAGAATTTTCATTTTTTGACCAAAACGACGGCCCCGGGGGTTATAAACATGTTGATATGGATGTGATTTTTTTTCTGACTGCGGTTTCAAAACCATGCACCAGAATCCACTTCTTTCAACTCAGTAATACATTTTGGATGTGTACCTAGAGTTTAAAGCAGAAAAAACGGAACTTTTAGAATTTAAATTTTTTGACCAAAACGACAGCCCCGGGGGTTATTAACATGTTGATATGGTTGTGATTTTTTTTCTGACTGCGGTTTCAAAACCATGCACCAGAATCCACTTCTTTCAACTCAGTAATACATTTTGGATGTGTACCTAGAGTTTAAAGCAGAAAAAACGGAACTTTTAGAATTTTCATTTTTTGACCAAAACGACGGCCCCGGGGGTTATAAACATGTTGATATGGATGTGATTTTTTTTCTGACTGCGGTTTCAAAACCATGCACCAGAATCCACTTCTTTCAACTCAGTAATACATTTTGGATGTGTACCTAGAGTTTAAAGCAGAAAAAACGGAACTTTTAGAATTTAAATTTTTTGACCAAAACGACAGCCCCGGGGGTTATTAACATGTTGATATGGTTGTGATTTTTTTTCTGACTGCGGTTTCAAAACCATGCACCAGAATCCACTTCTTTCAACTCAGTAATACATTTTGGATGTGTACCTAGAGTTTAAAGCAGAAAAAATTGAACTTTTAGAATTTTCATTTTTTGACCAAAACGACAGCCCCGGGGGTTATAAAAATGTTGATATGGATGTGATTTTTTTTCTGACTGCGGTTTCAAAACCATGCACCAGAATCCACTTCTTTCAACTCAGTAATACATTTTGGATGTGTACCTAGAGTTTAAAGCAGAAAAAACGGAACTTTTAGAATTTTCATTTTTTGACCAAAACGACAGCCCCGGGGGTTATAAACATGTTGATATGGATGTGATTTTTTTCTGACTGCGGTTTCAAAACCATGCACCAGAATCCACTTCTTTCAACTCAGTAATACATTTTGGATGTGTACCTAGAGTTTAAAGCAGAAAAAACTGAACTTTTAGAATTTTCATTTTTTGACCAAAACGACAGCCCCGGGGGTTATAAACATGTTGATATGGATGTGATTTTTTTCTGACTGCGGTTTCAAAACCATGCACCAGAATCCACTTCTTTCAACTCAGTAATACATTTTGGATGTGTACCTAGAGTTTAAAGCAGAAAAAACGGAACTTTTAGAATTTTCATTTTTTGACCAAAACGACAGCCCCGGGGGTTATTAACATGTTGATATGGTTGTGATTTTTTTTCTGACTGCGGTTTCAAAACCATGCACCAGAATCCACTTCTTTCAACTCAGTAATACATTTTGGATGTGTACCTAGAGTTTAAAGCAGAAAAAACGGAACTTTTAGAATTTTCATTTTTTGAATAAAACGACAGCCCCGGGGGTTATAAACATGTTGATATGGTTGTGATTTTTTTTCTGACTGCGGTTTCAAAACCATGCACCAGAATCCACTTCTTTCAACTCAGTAATACATTTTGGATGTGTACCTAGAGTTTAAAGCAGAAAAAACGGAACTTTTAGAATTTTCATTTTTTGACCAAATCGACAGCCCCGGGGGTTATTAACATGTTGATATGGTTGTGATTTTTTTTCTGACTGCGGTTTCAAAACCATGCACCAGAATCCACTTCTTTCAACTCAGTAATACATTTTGGATGTGTACCTAGAGTTTAAAGCAGAAAAAACGGAACTTTTAGAATTTTCATTTTTTGACCAAAACGACAGCCCCGGGGGTTATAAACATGTTGATATGGTTGTGATTTTTTTTCTGACTGCGGTTTCAAAACCATGCACCAGAATCCACTTCTTTCAACTCAGTTATACATTTTGGATGTGTACCTAGAGTTTAAAGCAGAAAAAACGGAACTTTTAGAATTTTCATTTTTTGACCAAAACGACAGCCCCGGGGGTTATAAACATGTTGATATGGATGTAATTTTTTTTCTGACTGCGGTTTCAAAACCATGCTCCAGAATCCACTTCTTTCAACTCAGTAATACATTTTGGATGTGTAACTAGAGTTTAAAGCAGAAAAAACGGAACTTTTAGAATTTTCATTTTTTGACCAAAACGACAGCCCCGGGGGTTATTAACATGTTGATATGGTTGTGATTTTTTTTCTGACTGCGGTTTCAAAACCATGCACCAGAATCCACTTCTTTCAACTCAGTAATACATTTTGGATGTGTACCTAGAGTTTAAAGCAGAAAAAACTGAACTTTTAGAATTTTCATTTTTTGACCAAAACGACAGCCCCGGGGGTTATTAACATGTTGATATGGTTGTGATTTTTTTTCTGACTGCGGTTTCAAAACCATGCACCAGAATCCACTTCTTTCAACTCAGTAATACATTTTGGATGTGTACCTAGAGTTTAAAGCAGAAAAAATTGAACTTTTAGAATTTTCATTTTTTGACCAAAACGACAGCCCCGGGGGTTATAAAAATGTTGATATGGATGTGATTTTTTTTCTGACTGCGGTTTCAAAACCATGCACCAGAATCCACTTCTTTCAACTCAGTAATACATTTTGGATGTGTACCTAGAGTTTAAAGCAGAAAAAACGGAACTTTTAGAATTTTCATTTTTTGACCAAAACGACAGCCCCGGGGGTTATAAACATGTTGATATGGATGTGATTTTTTTTCTGACTGCGGTTTCAAAACCATGCACCAGAATCCACTTCTTTCAACTCAGTAATACATTTTGGATGTGTACCTAGAGTTTAAAGCAGAAAAAACGGAACTTTTAGAATTTAAATTTTTTGACCAAAACGACAGCCCCGGGGGTTATTAACATGTTGATATGGTTGTGATTTTTTTTCTGACTGCGGTTTCAAAACCATGCACCAGAATCCACTTCTTTCAACTCAGTAATACATTTTGGATGTGTACCTAGAGTTTAAAGCAGAAAAAATTGAACTTTTAGAATTTTCATTTTTTGACCAAAACGACAGCCCCGGGGGTTATAAAAATGTTGATATGGATGTGATTTTTTTTCTGACTGCGGTTTCAAAACCATGCACCAGAATCCACTTCTTTCAACTCAGTAATACATTTTGGATGTGTACCTAGAGTTTAAAGCAGAAAAAACGGAACTTTTGGAATTTTCATTTTTTGACCAAAACGACAGCCCCGGGGGTTATAAACATGTTGATATGGATGTGATTTTTTTTCTGACTGCGGTTTCAAAACCCTGCACCAGAATCCACTTCTTTCAACTCAGTAATACATTTTGGATGTGTACCTAGAGTTTAAAGCAGAAAAAACTGAACTTTTAGAATTTTCATTTTTTGACCAAAACGACAGCCCCGGGGGTTATTAACATGTTGATATGGTTGTGATTTTTTTTCTGAATGCGGTTTCAAAACCATGCACCAGAATCCACTTCTTTCAACTCAGTAATACATTTTGGATGTGTACCTAGAGTTTAAAGCAGAAAAAACGGAACTTTTAGAATTTTCATTTTTTGAATAAAACGACAGCCCCGGGGGTTATAAACATGTTGATATGGTTGTGATTTTTTTTCTGACTGCGGTTTCAAAACCATGCACCAGAATCCACTTCTTTCAACTCAGTAATACATTTTGGATGTGTACCTAGAGTTTAAAGCAGAAAAAATTGAACTTTTAGAATTTTCATTTTTTTACCAAAACGACAGCCCCGGGGGTTATTAACATGTTGATATGGTTGTGATTTTTTTTCTGACTGCGGTTTCAAAACCATGCACCAGAATCCACTTCTTTCAACTCAGTAATACATTTTGGATGTGTACCTAGAGTTTAAAGCAGAAAAAATTGAACTTTTAGAATTTTCATTTTTTGACCAAAACGACAGCCCCGGGGGTTATAAAAATGTTGATATGGATGTGATTTTTTTTCTGACTGCGGTTTCAAAACCATGCACCAGAATCCACTTCTTTCAACTCAGTAATACATTTTGGATGTGTACCTAGAGTTTAAAGCAGAAAAAACGGAACTTTTAGAATTTTCATTTTTTGACCAAAACGACAGCCCCGGGGGTTATAAACATGTTGATATGGATGTGATTTTTTTTCTGACTGCGGTTTCAAAACCATGCACCAGAATCCACTTCTTTCAACTCAGTAATACATTTTGGATGTGTACCTAGAGTTTAAAGCAGAAAAAACGGAACTTTTAGAATTTAAATTTTTTGACCAAAACGACAGCCCCGGGGGTTATAAACATGTTGATATGGTTGTGATTTTTTTTCTGACTGCGGTTTCAAAACCATGCACCAGAATCCACTTCTTTCAACTCAGTAATACATTTTGGATGTGTACCTAGAGTTTAAAGCAGAAAAAATTGAACTTTTAGAATTTTCATTTTTTTACCAAAACGACAGCCCCGGGGGTTATTAACATGTTGATATGGTTGTGATTTTTTTTCTGACTGCGGTTTCAAAACCATGCACCAGAATCCACTTCTTTCAACTCAGTAATACATTTTGGATGTGTACCTAGAGTTTAAAGCAGAAAAAATTGAACTTTTAGAATTTTCATTTTTTGACCAAAACGACAGCCCCGGGGGTTATAAAAATGTTGATATGGATGTGATTTTTTTTCTGACTGCGGTTTCAAAACCATGCACCAGAATCCACTTCTTTCAACTCAGTAATACATTTTGGATGTGTACCTAGAGTTTAAAGCAGAAAAAACGGAACTTTTAGAATTTTCATTTTTTGACCAAAACGACAGCCCCGGGGGTTATAAACATGTTGATATGGATGTGATTTTTTTTCTGACTGCGGTTTCAAAACCATGCACCAGAATCCACTTCTTTCAACTCAGTAATACATTTTGGATGTGTACCTAGAGTTTAAAGCAGAAAAAACGGAACTTTTAGAATTTAAATTTTTTGACCAAAACGACAGCCCCGGGGGTTATTAACATGTTGATATGGTTGTGATTTTTTTTCTGACTGCGGTTTCAAAACCATGCACCAGAATCCACTTCTTTCAACTCAGTAATACATTTTGGATGTGTACCTAGAGTTTAAAGCAGAAAAAATTGAACTTTTAGAATTTTCATTTTTTGACCAAAACGACAGCCCCGGGGGTTATAAACATGTTGATATGGATGTGATTTTTTTTCTGACTGCGGTTTCAAAACCATGCACCAGAATCCACTTCTTTCAACTCAGTAATACATTTTGGATGTGTACCTAGAGTTTAAAGCAGAAAAAACTGAACTTTTAGAATTTTCATTTTTTGACCAAAACGACAGCCCCGGGGGTTATTAACATGTTGATATGGTTGTGATTTTTTTTCTGACTGCGGTTTCAAAACCATGCACCAGAATCCACTTATTTCAACTCAGTAATACATTTTGGATGTGTACCTAGAGTTTAAAGCAGAAAAAACGGAACTTTTAGAATTTTCATTTTTTGAATAAAACGACAGCCCCGGGGGTTATAAACATGTTGATATGGTTGTGATTTTTTTTCTGACTGCGGTTTCAAAACCATGCACCAGAATCCACTTCTTTCAACTCAGTAATACATTTTGGATGTGTACCTAGAGTTTAAAGCAGAAAAAACTGAACTTTTAGAATTTTCATTTTTTGACCAAAACATCAGCCCCGGGGGATATTAACATGTTTATATGGTTGTGATTTTTTTTCTGACTGCGGTTTCAAAACCATGCACCAGAATCCACTTCTTTCAACTCAGTAATACATTTTGGATGTGTACCTAGAGTTTAAAGCAGAAAAAACTGAACTTTTAGAATTTTTATTTTTTGACCAAAACTACAGCACCGGGGGTTATAAACATGTTGATATGGTTGTGATTTTTTTTCTGACTGCGGTTTCAAAACCATGCACCAGAATCCACTTCTTTCAACTCAGTAATACATTTTGGATGTGTACCTAGAGTTTAAAGCAGAAAAAACGGAACTTTTAGAATTTTCATTTTTTGACCAAAACGACAGCCCCGGGGGTTATTAACATGTTGATATGGTTGTGATTTTTTTTCTGACTGCGGTTTCAAAACCATGCACCAGAATCCACTTCTTTCAACTCAGTAATACATTTTGGATGTGTACCTAGAGTTTAAAGCAGAAAAAACTGAACTTTTAGAATTTTCATTTTTTTACCAAAACGACAGCCCCGGGGGTTATAAACATGTTGATATGGTTGTGATTTTTTTTCTGACTGCGGTTTCAAAACCATGCACCAGAATCCACTTCTTTCAACTCAGTAATACATTTTGGATGTGTACCTAGAGTTTAAAGCAGAAAAAATTGTACTTTTAGAATTTTCATTTTTTGACCAAAACGACAGCCCCGGGGATTATAAAAATGTTGATATGGATGTGATTTTTTTTCTGACTGCGGTTTCAAAACCATGCACCAGAATCCACTTCTTTCAACTCAGTAATACATTTTGGATGTGTACCTAGAGTTTAAAGCAGAAAAAACGGAACTTTTAGAATTTTCATTTTTTGACCAAAACGACAGCCCCGGGGGTTATAAACATGTTGATATGGATGTGATTTTTTTTCTGACTGCGGTTTCAAAACCATGCACCAGAATCCACTTCTTTCAACTCAGTAATACATTTTGGATGTGTACCTAGAGTTTAAAGCAGAAAAAACTGAACTTTTAGAATTTTCATTTTTTGACCAAAACAACAGCCCCGGGGGTTATTAACATGTTGATATGGTTGTGATTTTTTTTCTGACTGCGGTTTCAAAACCATGCACCAGAATCCACTTCTTTCAACTCAGTAATACATTTTGGATGTGTACCTAGAGTTTAAAGCAGAAAAAACGGAACTTTTAGAATTTTCATTTTTTGACCAAAACGGCAGCCCTGGGGGTTATTAACATGTTGATATGGTTGTGATTTTTTTTCTGACTGCGGTTTCAAAACCATGCACCAGAATCCACTTCTTTCAACTCAGTAATACATTTTGGATGTGTACCTAGAGTTTAAAGCAGAAAAAACGGAACTTTTAGAATTTTCATTTTTTGAATAAAACGACAGCCCCGGAGGTTATAAACATGTTGATATGGTTGTGATTATTTTTCTGACTGCGGTTTCAAAACCATGCACCAGAATCCACTTCTTTCAACTCAGTAATACATTTTGGATGTGTACCTAGAGTTTAAAGCAGAAAAAACTGAACTTTTAGAATTTTCATTTTTTGACCAAAACATCAGCCCCGGGGGCTATTAACATGTTGATATGGTTGTGATTTTTTTTCTGACTGCGGTTTCAAAACCATGCACCAGAATACACTTCTTTCAACTCAGTAATACATTTTGGATGTGTACCTAGAGTTTAAAGCAGAAAAAACGGAACTTTTAGAATTTTCATTTTTTGACCAAAACGACAGCCCCGGGGGTTATAAACATGTTGATATGGTTGTGATTTTTTTTCTGACTGCGGTTTCAAAACCATGCACCAGAATCCACTTCTTTCAACTCAGTAATACATTTTGGATGTGTACCTAGAGTTTAAAGCAGAAAAAACGGAACTTTTAGAATTTTCATTTTTTGACCAAAACGACAGCCCCGGGGGTTATAAACATGTTGATATGGTTGTGATTTTTTTTCTGACTGCGGTTTCAAAACCATGCACCAGAATCCACTTCTTTCAACTCAGTAATACATTTTGGATGTGTACCTAGAGTTTAAAGCAGAAAAAACTGAACTTTTCGAATTTTCATTTTTTTTACCAAAACGACAGCCCCGGGGGTTATAAACATGTTGATATGGTTGTGATTTTTTTTCTGACTGCGGTTTCAAAACCATGCACCAGAATCCACTTCTTTCAACTCAGTAATACATTTTGGATGTGTACCTAGAGTTTAAAGCAGAAAAAACTGAACTTTTAGAATTTTCATTTTTTGACCAAAACGACAGCCCCGGGAGTTATTAACATGTTGATATGGTTGTGATTTTTTTTCTGACTGCGGTTTCAAAACCATGCACCAGAATCCACTTCTTTCAACTCAGTAATACATTTTGGATGTGTACCTAGAGTTTAAAGCAGAAAAAATGGAACTTTTAGAATTTTCATTTTTTGACCAAAACGACAGCCCCGGGGGTTATAAACATGTTGATATGGATGTGATTTTTTTTCTGACTGCGGTTTCAAAACCATGCACCAGAATCCACTTCTTTCAACTCAGTAATACATTTTGGATGTGTACCTAGAGTTTAAAGCAGAAAAAACGGAACTTTTAGAATTTTCATTTTTTGACCAAAACGACAGCCCCAGGGGTTATTAACATGTTGATATGGTTGTGATTTTTTTTCTGACTGCGGTTTCAAAACCATGCACCAGAATCCACTTCTTTCAACTCAGTAATACGTTTTGGATGTGTACCTAGAGTTTAAAGCAGAAAAAACGGAACTTTTAGAATTTTCATTTTTTGACCAAAACGACAGCCCCGGGGGTTATAAACATGTTGATATGGTTGTGATTTTTTTTCTGACTGCGGTTTCAAAACCATGCACCAGAATCCACTTCTTTCAACTCAGTTATACATTTTGGATGTGTACCTAGAGTTTAAAGCAGAAAAAACGGAACTTTTAGAATTTTCATTTTTTGTCCAAAACGACAGCCCCGGGGGTTATAAACATGTTGATATGGATGTGATTTTTTTTATGACTGCGGTTTCAAAACCATGCTCCAGAATCCACTTCTTTCAACTCAGTAATACATTTTGGATGTGTACCTAGAGTTTAAAGCAGAAAAAACTGAACTTTTAGAATTTTCATTTTTTGACCAAAACGACAGCCCCGGGGGTTATTAACATGTTGATATGGTTGTGATTTTTTTTCTGACTGCGGTTTCAAAACCATGCACCAGAATCCACTTCTTTCAACTCAGTAATACATTTTGGATGTGTACCTAGAGTTTAAAGCAGAAAAAATTGAACTTTTAGAATTTTCATTTTTTTGACCAAAACGACAGCCCCGGGGGTTATAAAAATGTTGATATGGATGTGATTTTTTTTCTGACTGCGGTTTCAAAACCATGCACCAGAATCCACTTCTTTCAACTCAGTAATACATTTTGGATGTGTACCTAGAGTTTAAAGCAGAAAAAAACGGAACTTTTAGAATTTTCATTTTTTGACCAAAACGACAGCCCCGGGGTTTATAAACATGTTGATATGGATGTGATTTTTTTCCTGACTGCGGTTTTAAAACCATGCACCAGAATCCACTTCTTTCAACTCAGTAATACATTTTGGATGTGTACCTAGAGTTTAAAGCAGAAAAAACGGAACTTTTAGAATTTTCATTTTTTGACCAAAACGACAGCCCCGGGGGTTATTAACATGTTGATATGGTTGTGATTTTTTTTCTGACTGCGGTTTCAAAACCATGCACCAGAATCCACTTCTTTCAACTCAGTAATACATTTTGGATGTGTACCTAGAGTTTAAAGCAGAAAAAACGGAACTTTTAGAATTTTCATTTTTTGAATAAAACGACAGCCCCGGGGATTATAAACATGTTGATTTGGTTGTGATTTTTTTTCTGACTGCGGTTTCAAAACCATGCACCAGAATCCACTTCTTTCAACTCAGTAATACATTTTGGATGTGTACCTAGAGTTTAAAGCAGAAAAAACGGAACTTTTAGAATTTTTATTTTTTGACCAAAACATCAGCCCCGGGGGATATTAACATGTTTATATGGTTGTGATTTTTTTCTGACTGCGGTTTCAAAACCATGCACCAGAATCCACTTCTTTCAACTCAGTAATACATTTTGGATGTGTACCTAGAGTTTAAAGCAGAAAAAACTGAACTTTTAGAATTTTCATTTTTTTGACCAAAACGACAGCCCCGGGGGTTATAAACATGTTGATATGGTTGTGATTTTTTTTCTGACTGCGGTTTCAAAACCATGCACCAGAATCCACTTCTTTCAACTCAGTAATACATTTTGGATGTGTACCTAGAGTTTAAAGCAGAAAAAAACGGAACTTTTAGAATTTTCATTTTTTGACCAAAACGACAGCCCCGGGGTTTATAAACATGTTGATATGGATGTGATTTTTTTTCTGACTGCGGTTTCAAAACCATGCACCAGAATCCACTTCTTTCAACTCAGTAATACATTTTGGATGTGTACCTAGAGTTTAAAGCAGAAAAAACTGAACTTTTAGAATTTTCATTTTTTTACCAAAACGACAGCCCCGGGGGTTATAAACATGTTGATATGGTTGTGATTTTTTTTCTGACTGCGGTTTCAAAACCATGCACCAGAATCCACTTCTTTCAACTCAGTAATACATTTTGGATGTGTACCTAGAGTTTAAAGCAGAAAAAATTGTACTTTTAGAATTTTCATTTTTTGACCAAAACGACAGCCCCGGGGGTTATAAAAATGTTGATATGGATGTGATTTTTTTTCTGACTGCGGTTTCAAAACCATGCACCAGAATCCACTTCTTTCAACTCAGTAATACATTTTGGATGTGTACCTAGAGTTTAAAGCAGAAAAAACTGAACTTTTAGAATTTTCATTTTTTGACCAAAACGACAGCCCCGGGGGTTATAAACATGTTGATATGGTTGTGATTTTTTTTCTGACTGCGGTTTCAAAACCATGCACCAGAATCCACTTCTTTCAACTCAGTAATACATTTTGGATGTGTACCTAGAGTTTAAAGCAGAAAAAACGGAACTTTTAGAATTTTCATTTTTTGACCAAAACGACAGCCCCGGGGGTTATTAACATGTTGATATGGTTGTGATTTTTTTTCTGACTGCGGTTTCAAAACCATGCACCAGAATCCACTTCTTTCAACTCAGTAATACATTTTGGATGTGTACCTAGAGTTTAAAGCAGAAAAAACTGAACTTTTAGAATTTTCATTTTTTTACCAAAACGACAGCCCCGGGGGTTATAAACATGTTGATATGGTTGTGATTTTTTTTCTGACTGCGGTTTCAAAACCATGCACCAGAATCCACTTCTTTCAACTCAGTAATACATTTTGGATGTGTACCTAGAGTTTAAAGCAGAAAAAATTGTACTTTTAGAATTTTCATTTTTTGACCAAAACGACAGCCCCGGGGGTTATAAAAATGTTGATATGGATGTGATTTTTTTTCTGACTGCGGTTTCAAAACCATGCACCAGAATCCACTTCTTTCAACTCAGTAATACATTTTGGATGTGTACCTAGAGTTTAAAGCAGAAAAAACGGAACTTTTAGAATTTTCATTTTTTGACCAAAACGACAGCCCCGGGGGTTATAAACATGTTGATATGGATGTGATTTTTTTTCTGACTGCGGTTTCAAAACCATGCACCAGAATCCACTTCTTTCAACTCAGTAATACATTTTGGATGTGTACCTAGAGTTTAAAGCAGAAAAAACTGAACTTTTAGAATTTTCATTTTTTGACCAAAACGACAGCCCCGGGGGTTATTAACATGTTGATATGGTTGTGATTTTTTTTCTGACTGCGGTTTCAAAACCATGCACCAGAATCCACTTCTTTCAACTCAGTAATACATTTTGGATGTGTACCTAGAGTTTAAAGCAGAAAAAACGGAACTTTTAGAATTTTCATTTTTTGACCAAAACGACAGCCCCGGGGGTTATTAACATGTTGATATGGTTGTGATTTTTTTTCTGACTGCGGTTTCAAAACCATGCACCAGAATCCACTTCTTTCAACTCAGTAATACATTTTGGATGTGTACCTAGAGTTTAAAGCAGAAAAAACGGAACTTTTAGAATTTTCATTTTTTGACCAAAACGACAGCCCCGGGGGTTATTAACATGTTGATATGGTTGTGATTTTTTTTCTGACTGCGGTTTCAAAACCATGCACCAGAATCCACTTCTTTCAACTCAGTAATACATTTTGGATGTGTACCTAGAGTTTAAAGCAGAAAAAACGGAACTTTTAGAATTTTCATTTTTTGACCAAAACGACAGCCCCGGGGGTTATTAACATGTTGATATGGTTGTGATTTTTTTTCTGACTGCGGTTTCAAAACCATGCACCAGAATCCACTTCTTTCAACTCAGTAATACATTTTGGATGTGTACCTAGAGTTTAAAGCAGAAAAAACTGAACTTTTAGAATTTTCATTTTTTTACCAAAACGACAGCCCCGGGGGTTATAAACATGTTGATATGGTTGTGATTTTTTTTCTGACTGCGGTTTCAAAACCATGCACCAGAATCCACTTCTTTCAACTCAGTAATACATTTTGGATGTGTACCTAGAGTTTAAAGCAGAAAAATTTTTACTTTTAGAATTTTCATTTTTTTGACCAAAACGACAGCCCCGGGGGTTATAAACATGTTGATATGGATGTGATTTTTTTTCTGACTGCGGTTTCAAAACCATGCACCAGAATCCACTTCTTTCAACTCAGTAATACATTTTGGATGTGTACCTAGAGTTTAAAGCAGAAAAAAACGGAACTTTTAGAATTTTCATTTTTTGACCAAAACGACAGCCCCGGGGTTTATAAACATGTTGATATGGATGTGATTTTTTTTCTGACTGCGGTTTCAAAACCATGCACCAGAATCCACTTCTTTCAACTCAGTAATACATTTTGGATGTGTACCTAGAGTTTAAAGCAGAAAAAACTGAACTTTTAGAATTTTCATTTTTTGACCAAAACGACAGCCCCGGGGGTTATAAACATGTTGATATGGTTGTGATTTTTTTTCTGACTGCGGTTTCAAAACCATGCACCAGAATCCACTTCTTTCAACTCAGTAATACATTTTGGATGTGTACCTAGAGTTTAAAGCAGAAAAAACGGAACTTTTAGAATTTTCATTTTTTGACCAAAACGACAGCCCCGGGGGTTATTAACATGTTGATATGGTTGTGATTTTTTTTCTGACTGCGGTTTCAAAACCATGCACCAGAATCCACTTCTTTCAACTCAGTAATACATTTTGGATGTGTACCTAGAGTTTAAAGCAGAAAAAACTGAACTTTTAGAATTTTCATTTTTTTACCAAAACGACAGCCCCGGGGGTTATAAACATGTTGATATGGTTGTGATTTTTTTTCTGACTGCGGTTTCAAAACCATGCACCAGAATCCACTTCTTTCAACTCAGTAATACATTTTGGATGTGTACCTAGAGTTTAAAGCAGAAAAAATTGTACTTTTAGAATTTTCACTTTTTGACCAAAACGACAGCCCCGGGGGTTATAAAAATGTTGATATGGATGTGATTTTTTTTCTGACTGGGGTTTAAAACCATGCACCAGAATCCACTTCTTTCAACTCAGTAATACATTTTGGATGTGTACCTAGAGTTTAAAGCAGAAAAAACGGAACTTTTAGAATTTTCATTTTTTGACCAAAACGACAGCCCCGGGGGTTATAAACATGTTGATATGGATGTGATTTTTTTTCTGACTGCGGTTTCAAAACCATGCACCAGAATCCACTTCTTTCAACTCAGTAATACATTTTGGATGTGTACCTAGAGTTTAAAGCAGAAAAAACTGAACTTTTAGAATTTTCATTTTTTGACCAAAACGACAGCCCCGGGGGTTATTAACATGTTGATATGGTTGTGATTTTTTTTCTGACTGCGGTTTCAAAACCATGCACCAGAATCCACTTCTTTCAACTCAGTAATACATTTTGGATGTGTACCTAGAGTTTAAAGCAGAAAAAACGGAACTTTTAGAATTTTCATTTTTTGACCAAAACGACAGCCCCGGGGATTATTAACATGTTGATATGGTTGAGATTTTTTTTCTGACTGCGGTTTCAAAACCATGCACCAGAATCCACTTCTTTCAACTCAGTAATACATTTTGGATGTGTACCTAGAGTTTAAAGCAGAAAAAACTGAACTTTTAGAATTTTCATTTTTTGACCAAAACGACAGCCCCGGGGGTTATTAACATGTTGATATGGTTGTGATTTTTTTTCTGACTGCGGTTTCAAAACCATGCACCAGAATCCACTTCTTTCAACTCAGTAATACATTTTGGATGTGTACCTAGAGTTTAAAGCAGAAAAAACGGAACTTTTAGAATTTTCATTTTTTGACCAAAACGACAGCCCCGGGGGTTATTAACATGTTGATATGGTTGTGATTTTTTTTCTGACTGCGGTTTCAAAACCATGCACCAGAATCCACTTCTTTCAACTCAGTAATACATTTTGGATGTGTACCTAGAGTTTAAAGCAGAAAAAACTGAACTTTTAGAATTTTCATTTTTTTACCAAAACGACAGCCCCGGGGGTTATAAACATGTTGATATGGTTGTGATTTTTTTTCTGACTGCGGTTTCAAAACCATGCACCAGAATCCACTTCTTTCAACTCAGTAATACATTTTGGATGTGTACCTAGAGTTTAAAGCAGAAAAAATTGTACTTTTAGAATTTTCATTTTTTGACCAAAACGACAGCCCCGGGGGTTATAAAAATGTTGATATGGATGTGATTTTTTTTCTGACTGCGGTTTCAAAACCATGCACCAGAATCCACTTCTTTCAACTCAGTAATACATTTTGGATGTGTACCTAGAGTTTAAAGCAGAAAAAACGGAACTTTTAGAATTTTCATTTTTTGACCAAAACGACAGCCCCGGGGGTTATAAACATGTTGATATGGATGTGATTTTTTTTCTGACTGCGGTTTCAAAACCATGCACCAGAATCCACTTCTTTCAACTCAGTAATACATTTTGGATGTGTACCTAGAGTTTAAAGCAGAAAAAACTGAACTTTTAGAATTTTCATTTTTTGACCAAAACGACAGCCCCGGGGGTTATTAACATGTTGATATGGTTGTGATTTTTTTTCTGACTGCGGTTTCAAAACCATGCACCAGAATCCACTTCTTTCAACTCAGTAATACATTTTGGATGTGTACCTAGAGTTTAAAGCAGAAAAAACGGAACTTTTAGAATTTTCATTTTTTGACCAAAACGACAGCCCCGGGGGTTATTAACATGTTGATATGGTTGTGATTTTTTTTCTGACTGCGGTTTCAAAACCATGCACCAGAATCCACTTCTTTCAACTCAGTAATACATTTTGGATGTGTACCTAGAGTTTAAAGCAGAAAAAACGGAACTTTTAGAATTTTCATTTTTTTAATAAAACGACAGCCCCGGAGGTTATAAACATGTTGATATGGTTGTGATTTTTTTCTGACTGCGGTTTCAAAACCATGCACCAGAATCCACTTCTTTCAACTCAGTAATACATTTTGGATGTGTACCTAGAGTTTAAAGCAGAAAAAACTGAACTTTTAGAATTTTCATTTTTTGACCAAAACGACAGCCCCGGGAGTTATTAACATGTTGATATGGTTGTGATTTTTTTTCTGACTGCGGTTTCAAAACCATGCACCAGAATCCACTTCTTTCAACTCAGTAATACATTTTGGATGTGTACCTAGAGTTTAAAGCAGAAAAAATGGAACTTTTAGAATTTTCATTTTTTTGACCAAAACGACAGCCCCGGGGATTATAAACATGTTGATATGGATGTGATTTTTTTTCTGACTGCGGTTTCAAAACCATGCACCAGAATCCACTTCTTTCAACTCAGTAATACATTTTGGATGTGTACCTAGAGTTTAAAGCAGAAAAAAAGGAACTTTTAGAATTTTCATTTTTTGACCAAAACGACAGCCCCGGGGGTTATAAACATGTTGATATGGATGTGATTTTTTTTCTGACTGCGGTTTCAAAACCATGCACCAGAATCCACTTCTTTCAACTCAGTAATACATTTTGGATGTGTACCTAGAGTTTAAAGCAGAAAAAAACGGAACTTTTAGAATTTTCATTTTTTGACCAAAACGACAGCCCCGGGGGTTATAAACATGTTGATATGGTTGTGATTTTTTTTCTGACTGCGGTTTCAAAACCATGCACCAGAATACACTTCTTTCAACTCAGTAATACATTTTGGATGTGTACCTAGAGTTTAAAGCAGAAAAAACTGAACTTTTAGAATTTTCATTTTTTTTACCAAAACGACAGCCCCGGGGGTTATAAACATGTTGATATGGTTGTGATTTTTTTTCTGACTGCGGTTTCAAAACCATGCACCAGAATCCACTTCTTTCAACTCAGTAATACATTTTGGATGTGTACCTAGAGTTTAAAGCAGAAAAAACTGAACTTTTAGAATTTTCATTTTTTGACCAAAACGACAGCCCCGGGAGTTATTAACATGTTGATATGGTTGTGATTTTTTTTCTGACTGCGGTTTCAAAACCATGCACCAGAATCCACTTCTTTCAACTCAGTAATACATTTTGGATGTGTACCTAGAGTTTAAAGCAGAAAAAATGGAACTTTTAGAATTTTCATTTTTTTGACCAAAACGACAGCCCCGGGGGTTATAAACATGTTGATATGGATGTGATTTTTTTTCTGACTGCGGTTTCAAAACCATGCACCAGAATCCACTTCTTTCAACTCAGTAATACATTTTGGATGTGTACCTAGAGTTTAAAGCAGAAAAAACGGAACTTTTAGAATTTTCATTTTTTGACCAAAACGACAGCCCCGGGGGTTATAAACATGTTGATATGGATGTGATTTTTTTTCTGACTGCGGTTTCAAAACCATGCACCAGAATCCACTTCTTTCAACTCAGTAATACATTTTGGATGTGTACCTAGAGTTTAAAGCAGAAAAAAACGGAACTTTTAGAATTTTCATTTTTTGACCAAAACGACAGCCCCGGGGGTTATAAACATGTTGATATGGTTGTGATTTTTTTTCTGACTGCGGTTTCAAAACCATGCACCAGAATACACTTCTTTCAACTCAGTAATACATTTTGGATGTGTACCTAGAGTTTAAAGCAGAAAAAACTGAACTTTTAGAATTTTCATTTTTTTTACCAAAACGACAGCCCCGGGGGTTATAAACATGTTGATATGGTTGTGATTTTTTTTCTGACTGCGGTTTCAAAACCATGCACCAGAATCCACTTCTTTCAACTCAGTAATACATTTTGGATGTGTACCTAGAGTTTAAAGCAGAAAAAACGGAACTTTTAGAATTTTCATTTTTTGAATAAAACGACAGCCCCGGAGGTTATAAACATGTTGATATGGTTGTGATTTTTTTCTGACTGCGGTTTCAAAACCATGCACCAGAATCCACTTCTTTCAACTCAGTAATACATTTTGGATGTGTACCTAGAGTTTAAAGCAGAAAAAACTGAACTTTTAGAATTTTCATTTTTTTTACCAAAACGACAGCCCCGGGGGTTATAAACATGTTGATATGGTTGTGATTTTTTTTCTGACTGCGGTTTCAAAACCATGCACCAGAATCCACTTCTTTCAACTCAGTAATACATTTTGGATGTGTACCTAGAGTTTAAAGCAGAAAAAACGGAACTTTTAGAATTTTCATTTTTTGACCAAAACGACAGCCCCGGGGGTTATAAACATGTTGATATGGATGTGATTTTTTTTCTGACTGCGGTTTCAAAACCATGCACCAGAATCCACTTCTTTCAACTCAGTAATACATTTTGGATGTGTACCTAGAGTTTAAAGCAGAAAAAACTGAACTTTTAGAATTTTCATTTTTTGACCAAAACGACAGCCCCGGGGGTTATTAACATGTTGATATGGTTGTGATTTTTTTTCTGACTGCGGTTTCAAAACCATGCACCAGAATCCACTTCTTTCAACTCAGTAATACATTTTGGATGTGTACCTAGAGTTTAAAGCAGAAAAAACGGAACTTTTAGAATTTTCATTTTTTGACCAAAACGACAGCCCCGGGGGTTATTAACATGTTGATATGGTTGTGATTTTTTTTCTGACTGCGGTTTCAAAACCATGCACCAGAATCCACTTCTTTCAACTCAGTAATACATTTTGGATGTGTACCTAGAGTTTAAAGCAGAAAAAACGGAACTTTTAGAATTTTCATTTTTTGACCAAAACGACAGCCCCGGGGGTTATTAACATGTTGATATGGTTGTGATTTTTTTTCTGACTGCGGTTTCAAAACCATGCACCAGAATCCACTTCTTTCAACTCAGTAATACATTTTGGATGTGTACCTAGAGTTTAAAGCAGAAAAAACGGAACTTTTAGAATTTTCATTTTTTGACCAAAACGACAGCCCCGGGGGTTATTAACATGTTGATATGGTTGTGATTTTTTTTCTGACTGCGGTTTCAAAACCATGCACCAGAATCCACTTCTTTCAACTCAGTAATACATTTTGGATGTGTACCTAGAGTTTAAAGCAGAAAAAACTGAACTTTTAGAATTTTCATTTTTTTACCAAAACGACAGCCCCGGGGGTTATAAACATGTTGATATGGTTGTGATTTTTTTTCTGACTGCGGTTTCAAAACCATGCACCAGAATCCACTTCTTTCAACTCAGTAATACATTTTGGATGTGTACCTAGAGTTTAAAGCAGAAAAAATTGTACTTTTAGAATTTTCATTTTTTGACCAAAACGACAGCCCCGGGGGTTATAAAAATGTTGATATGGATGTGATTTTTTTTCTGACTGCGGTTTCAAAACCATGCACCAGAATCCACTTCTTTCAACTCAGTAATACATTTTGGATGTGTACCTAGAGTTTAAAGCAGAAAAAACGGAACTTTTAGAATTTTCATTTTTTGACCAAAACGACAGCCCCGGGGGTTATAAACATGTTGATATGGATGTGATTTTTTTTCTGACTGCGGTTTCAAAACCATGCACCAGAATCCACTTCTTTCAACTCAGTAATACATTTTGGATGTGTACCTAGAGTTTAAAGCAGAAAAAACTGAACTTTTAGAATTTTCATTTTTTGACCAAAACGACAGCCCCGGGGGTTATTAACATGTTGATATGGTTGTGATTTTTTTTCTGACTGCGGTTTCAAAACCATGCACCAGAATCCACTTCTTTCAACTCAGTAATACATTTTGGATGTGTACCTAGAGTTTAAAGCAGAAAAAACGGAACTTTTAGAATTTTCATTTTTTGACCAAAACGACAGCCCCGGGGGTTATTAACATGTTGATATGGTTGTGATTTTTTTTCTGACTGCGGTTTCAAAACCATGCACCAGAATCCACTTCTTTCAACTCAGTAATACATTTTGGATGTGTACCTAGAGTTTAAAGCAGAAAAAACGGAACTTTTAGAATTTTCATTTTTTGAATAAAACGACAGCCCCGGAGGTTATAAACATGTTGATATGGTTGTGATTTTTTTCTGACTGCGGTTTCAAAACCATGCACCAGAATCCACTTCTTTCAACTCAGTAATACATTTTGGATGTGTACCTAGAGTTTAAAGCAGAAAAAACTGAACTTTTAGAATTTTCATTTTTTTTACCAAAACGACAGCCCCGGGGGTTATAAACATGTTGATATGGTTGTGATTTTTTTTCTGACTGCGGTTTCAAAACCATGCACCAGAATCCACTTCTTTCAACTCAGTAATACATTTTGGATGTGTACCTAGAGTTTAAAGCAGAAAAAACTGAACTTTTAGAATTTTCATTTTTTGACCAAAACGACAGCCCCGGGAGTTATTAACATGTTGATATGGTTGTGATTTTTTTTCTGACTGCGGTTTCAAAACCATGCACCAGAATCCACTTCTTTCAACTCAGTAATACATTTTGGATGTGTACCTAGAGTTTAAAGCAGAAAAAATGGAACTTTTAGAATTTTCATTTTTTTTGACCAAAACGACAGCCCCGGGGGTTATAAACATGTTGATATGGATGTGATTTTTTTTCTGACTGCGGTTTCAAAACCATGCACCAGAATCCACTTCTTTCAACTCAGTAATACATTTTGGATGTGTACCTAGAGTTTAAAGCAGAAAAAACGGAACTTTTAGAATTTTCATTTTTTGAATAAAACGACAGCCCCGGAGGTTATAAACATGTTGATATGGTTGTGATTTTTTTCTGACTGCGGTTTCAAAACCATGCACCAGAATCCACTTCTTTCAACTCAGTAATACATTTTGGATGTGTACCTAGAGTTTAAAGCAGAAAAAACTGAACTTTTAGAATTTTCATTTTTTTTACCAAAACGACAGCCCCGGGGGTTATAAACATGTTGATATGGTTGTGATTTTTTTTCTGACTGCGGTTTCAAAACCATGCACCAGAATCCACTTCTTTCAACTCAGTAATACATTTTGGATGTGTACCTAGAGTTTAAAGCAGAAAAAACTGAACTTTTAGAATTTTCATTTTTTGACCAAAACGACAGCCCCGGGAGTTATTAACATGTTGATATGGTTGTGATTTTTTTTCTGACTGCGGTTTCAAAACCATGCACCAGAATCCACTTCTTTCAACTCAGTAATACATTTTGGATGTGTACCTAGAGTTTAAAGCAGAAAAAATGGAACTTTTAGAATTTTCATTTTTTTGACCAAAACGACAGCCCCGGGGGTTATAAACATGTTGATATGGATGTGATTTTTTTTCTGACTGCGGTTTCAAAACCATGCACCAGAATCCACTTCTTTCAACTCAGTAATACATTTTGGATGTGTACCTAGAGTTTAAAGCAGAAAAAACGGAACTTTTAGAATTTTCATTTTTTGACCAAAACGACAGCCCCGGGGGTTATAAACATGTTGATATGGATGTGATTTTTTTTCTGACTGCGGTTTCAAAACCATGCACCAGAATCCACTTCTTTCAACTCAGTAATACATTTTGGATGTGTACCTAGAGTTTAAAGCAGAAAAAAACGGAACTTTTAGAATTTTCATTTTTTGACCAAAACGACAGCCCCGGGGGTTATAAACATGTTGATATGGTTGTGATTTTTTTTCTGACTGCGGTTTCAAAACCATGCACCAGAATCCACTTCTTTCAACTCAGTAATACATTTTGGATGTGTACCTAGAGTTTAAAGCAGAAAAAACTGAACTTTTAGAATTTTCATTTTTTTACCAAAACGACAGCCCCGGGGGTTATAAACATGTTGATATGGTTGTGATTTTTTTTCTGACTGCGGTTTCAAAACCATGCACCAGAATCCACTTCTTTCAACTCAGTAATACATTTTGGATGTGTACCTAGAGTTTAAAGCAGAAAAAATTGTACTTTTAGAATTTTCATTTTTTGACCAAAACGACAGCCCCGGGGGTTATAAAAATGTTGATATGGATGTGATTTTTTTTCTGACTGCGGTTTCAAAACCATGCACCAGAATCCACTTCTTTCAACTCAGTAATACATTTTGGATGTGTACCTAGAGTTTAAAGCAGAAAAAACGGAACTTTTAGAATTTTCATTTTTTGACCAAAACGACAGCCCCGGGGGTTATAAACATGTTGATATGGATGTGATTTTTTTTCTGACTGCGGTTTCAAAACCATGCACCAGAATCCACTTCTTTCAACTCAGTAATACATTTTGGATGTGTACCTAGAGTTTAAAGCAGAAAAAACTGAACTTTTAGAATTTTCATTTTTTGACCAAAACGACAGCCCCGGGGGTTATTAACATGTTGATATGGTTGTGATTTTTTTTCTGACTGCGGTTTCAAAACCATGCACCAGAATCCACTTCTTTCAACTCAGTAATACATTTTGGATGTGTACCTAGAGTTTAAAGCAGAAAAAACGGAACTTTTAGAATTTTCATTTTTTGACCAAAACGACAGCCCCGGGGGTTATTAACATGTTGATATGGTTGTGATTTTTTTTCTGACTGCGGTTTCAAAACCATGCACCAGAATCCACTTCTTTCAACTCAGTAATACATTTTGGATGTGTACCTAGAGTTTAAAGCAGAAAAAACGGAACTTTTAGAATTTTCATTTTTTGAATAAAACGACAGCCCCGGAGGTTATAAACATGTTGATATGGTTGTGATTTTTTTCTGACTGCGGTTTCAAAACCATGCACCAGAATCCACTTCTTTCAACTCAGTAATACATTTTGGATGTGTACCTAGAGTTTAAAGCAGAAAAAACTGAACTTTTAGAATTTTCATTTTTTGACCAAAACGACAGCCCCGGGGGTTATTAACATGTTGATATGGTTGTGATTTTTTTTCTGACTGCGGTTTCAAAACCATGCACCAGAATCCACTTCTTTCAACTCAGTAATACATTTTGGATGTGTACCTAGAGTTTAAAGCAGAAAAAACTGAACTTTTAGAATTTTCATTTTTTGACCAAAACGACAGCCCCGGGAGTTATTAACATGTTGATATGGTTGTGATTTTTTTTCTGACTGCGGTTTCAAAACCATGCACCAGAATCCACTTCTTTCAACTCAGTAATACATTTTGGATGTGTACCTAGAGTTTAAAGCAGAAAAAATGGAACTTTTAGAATTTTCATTTTTTTTACCAAAACGACAGCCCCGGGGGTTATAAACATGTTGATATGGTTGCGATTTTTTTTCTGACTGCGGTTTCAAAACCATGCACCAGAATCCACTTCTTTCAACTCAGTAATACATTTTGGATGTGTACCTAGAGTTTAAAGCAGAAAAAACTGAACTTTTAGAATTTTCATTTTTTGACCAAAACGACAGCCCCGGGAGTTATTAACATGTTGATATGGTTGTGATTTTTTTTCTGACTGCGGTTTCAAAACCATGCACCAGAATCCACTTCTTTCAACTCAGTAATACATTTTGGATGTGTACCTAGAGTTTAAAGCAGAAAAAATGGAACTTTTAGAATTTTCATTTTTTTGACCAAAACGACAGCCCCGGGGGTTATAAACATGTTGATATGGATGTGATTTTTTTTCTGACTGCGGTTTCAAAACCATGCACCAGAATCCACTTCTTTCAACTCAGTAATACATTTTGGATGTGTACCTAGAGTTTAAAGCAGAAAAAACGGAACTTTTAGAATTTTCATTTTTTGACCAAAACGACAGCCCCGGGGGTTATAAACATGTTGATATGGATGTGATTTTTTTTCTGACTGCGGTTTCAAAACCATGCACCAGAATCCACTTCTTTCAACTCAGTAATACATTTTGGATGTGTACCTAGAGTTTAAAGCAGAAAAAAACGGAACTTTTAGAATTTTCATTTTTTGACCAAAACGACAGCCCCGGGAGTTATTAACATGTTGATATGGTTGTGATTTTTTTTCTGACTGCGGTTTCAAAACCATGCACCAAAATCCACTTCTTTCAACTCAGTAATACATTTTGGATGTGTACCTAGAGTTTAAAGCAGAAAAAATGGAACTTTTAGAATTTTCATTTTTTTGACCAAAACGACAGCCCCGGGGGTTATAAACATGTTGATATGGATGTGATTTTTTTTCTGACTGCGGTTTCAAAACCATGCACCAGAATCCACTTCTTTCAACTCAGTAATACATTTTGGATGTGTACCTAGAGTTTAAAGCAGAAAAAACGGAACTTTTAGAATTTTCATTTTTTGACCAAAACGACAGCCCCGGGGGTTATAAACATGTTGATATGGATGTGATTTTTTTTCTGACTGCGGTTTCAAAACCATGCACCAGAATCCACTTCTTTCAACTCAGTAATACATTTTGGATGTGTACCTAGAGTTTAAAGCAGAAAAAAACGGAACTTTTAGAATTTTCATTTTTTGACCAAAACGACAGCCCCGGGGGTTATAAACATGTTGATATGGATGTGATTTTTTTTCTGACTGCGGTTTCAAAACCATGCACCAGAATCCACTTCTTTCAACTCAGTAATACATTTTGGATGTGTACCTAGAGTTTAAAGCAGAAAAAACGGAACTTTTAGAATTTTCATTTTTTGAATAAAACGACAGCCCCGGAGGTTATAAACATGTTGATATGGTTGTGATTTTTTTCTGACTGCGGTTTCAAAACCATGCACCAGAATCCACTTCTTTCAACTCAGTAATACATTTTGGATGTGTACCTAGAGTTTAAAGCAGAAAAAACTGAACTTTTAGAATTTTCATTTTTTTTACCAAAACGACAGCCCCGGGGGTTATAAACATGTTGATATGGTTGTGATTTTTTTTCTGACTGCGGTTTCAAAACCATGCACCAGAATCCACTTCTTTCAACTCAGTAATACATTTTGGATGTGTACCTAGAGTTTAAAGCAGAAAAAACTGAACTTTTAGAATTTTCATTTTTTGACCAAAACGACAGCCCCGGGAGTTATTAACATGTTGATATGGTTGTGATTTTTTTTCTGACTGCGGTTTCAAAACCATGCACCAGAATCCACTTCTTTCAACTCAGTAATACATTTTGGATGTGTACCTAGAGTTTAAAGCAGAAAAAATGGAACTTTTAGAATTTTCATTTTTTTGACCAAAACGACAGCCCCGGGGGTTATAAACATGTTGATATGGATGTGATTTTTTTTCTGACTGCGGTTTCAAAACCATGCACCAGAATCCACTTCTTTCAACTCAGTAATACATTTTGGATGTGTACCTAGAGTTTAAAGCAGAAAAAACGGAACTTTTAGAATTTTCATTTTTTGACCAAAACGACAGCCCCGGGGGTTATAAACATGTTGATATGGATGTGATTTTTTTTCTGACTGCGGTTTCAAAACCATGCACCAGAATCCACTTCTTTCAACTCAGTAATACATTTTGGATGTGTACCTAGAGTTTAAAGCAGAAAAAAACGGAACTTTTAGAATTTTCATTTTTTGACCAAAACGACAGCCCCGGGGGTTATAAACATGTTGATATGGTTGTGATTTTTTTTCTGACTGCCGTTTCAAAACCATGCACCAGAATACACTTCTTTCAACTCAGTAATACATTTTGGATGTGTACCTAGAGTTTAAAGCAGAAAAAACGGAACCTTTAGAATTTTCATTTTTTGACCAAAACGACAGCCCCGGGGGTTATTAACATGTTGATATGGTTGTGATTTTTTTTCTGACTGCGGTTTCAAAACCATGCACCAGAATCCACTTCTTTCAACTGTAAGAAAAAATGGAGAATTTTCATTTTTTTGACCAAAACGACAGCCCCGGGGGTATAAGAAGTCATTTTTTTGACCAAAACGACAGCCCCGGGGGTTATAAACATGTTGATATGGATGTGATTTTTTTTCTGACTGCGGTTTCAAAACCATACACCAGAATCCACTTCTTTCAACTCAGTAATACATTTTGGATGTGTACCTAGAGTTTAAAGCAGAAAAAACGGAACTTTTAGAATTTTCATTTTTTGACCAAAACGACAGCCCCGGGGGTTATAAACATGTTGATATGGATGTGATTTTTTTTCTGACTGCGGTTTCAAAACCATGCACCAGAATCCACTTCTTTCAACTCAGTAATACATTTTGGATGTGTACCTAGAGTTTAAAGCAGAAAAAAACGGAACTTTTAGAATTTTCATTTTTTGACCAAAACGACAGCCCCGGGAGTTATTAACATGTTGATATGGTTGTGATTTTTTTTCTGACTGCGGTTTCAAAACCATGCACCAGAATCCACTTCTTTCAACTCAGTAATACATTTTGGATGTGTACCTAGAGTTTAAAGCAGAAAAAACGGAACCTTTAGAATTTTCATTTTTTGACCAAAACGACAGCCCCGGGGGTTATTAACATGTTGATATGGTTGTGATTTTTTTTCTGACTGCGGTTTCAAAACCATGCACCAGAATCCACTTCTTTCAACTCAGTAATACATTTTGGATGTGTACCTAGAGTTTAAAGCAGAAAAAATGGAACTTTTAGAATTTTCATTTTTTTGACCAAAACGACAGCCCCGGGGGTTATAAACATGTTGATATGGATGTGATTTTTTTTCTGACTGCGGTTTCAAAACCATACACCAGAATCCACTTCTTTCAACTCAGTAATACATTTTGGATGTGTACCTAGAGTTTAAAGCAGAAAAAACGGAACTTTTAGAATTTTCATTTTTTTGACCAAAACGACAGCCCCGGGGGTTATAAACATGTTGATATGGATGTGATTTTTTTTCTGACTGCGGTTTCAAAACCATACACCAGAATCCACTTCTTTCAACTCAGTAATACATTTTGGATGTGTACCTAGAGTTTAAAGCAGAAAAAACGGAACTTTTAGAATTTTCATTTTTTGACCAAAACGACAGCCCCGGGGGTTATAAACATGTTGATATGGATGTGATTTTTTTTCTGACTGCGGTTTCAAAACCATGCACCAGAATCCACTTCTTTCAACTCAGTAATACATTTTGGATGTGTACCTAGAGTTTAAAGCAGAAAAAAACGGAACTTTTAGAATTTTCATTTTTTGACCAAAACGACAGCCCCGGGAGTTATTAACATGTTGATATGGTTGTGATTTTTTTTCTGACTGCGGTTTCAAAACCATGCACCAGAATCCACTTCTTTCAACTCAGTAATACATTTTGGATGTGTACCTAGAGTTTAAAGCAGAAAAAATGGAACTTTTAGAATTTTCATTTTTTTGACCAAAACGACAGCCCCGGGGGTTATAAACATGTTGATATGGATGTGATTTTTTTTCTGACTGCGGTTTCAAAACCATGCACCAGAATCCACTTCTTTCAACTCAGTAATACATTTTGGATGTGTACCTAGAGTTTAAAGCAGAAAAAACGGAACTTTTAGAATTTTCATTTTTTGACCAAAACGACAGCCCCGGGGGTTATAAACATGTTGATATGGATGTGATTTTTTTTCTGACTGCGGTTTCAAAACCATGCACCAGAATCCACTTCTTTCAACTCAGTAATACATTTTGGATGTGTACCTAGAGTTTAAAGCAGAAAAAAACGGAACTTTTAGAATTTTCATTTTTTGACCAAAACGACAGCCCCGGGGGTTATAAACATGTTGATATGGTTGTGATTTTTTTTCTGACTGCGGTTTCAAAACCATGCACCAGAATACACTTCTTTCAACTCAGTAATACATTTTGGATGTGTACCTAGAGTTTAAAGCAGAAAAAACGGAACCTTTAGAATTTTCATTTTTTGACCAAAACGACAGCCCCGGGGGTTATTAACATGTTGATATGGTTGTGATTTTTTTTCTGACTGCGGTTTCAAAACCATGCACCAGAATCCACTTCTTTCAACTCAGTAATACATTTTGGATGTGTACCTAGAGTTTAAAGCAGAAAAAACGGAACTTTTAGAATTTTCATTTTTTGACCAAAACGACAGCCCCGGGGGTTATAAACATGTTGATATGGTTGTGATTTTTTTTCTGACTGCGGTTTCAAAACCATGCACCAGAATCCACTTCTTTCAACTCAGTTATACATTTTGGATGTGTACCTAGAGTTTAAAGCAGAAAAAACGGAACTTTTAGAATTTTCATTTTTTGTCCAAAACGACAGCCCCGGGGGTTATAAACATGTTGATATGGATGTGATTTTTTTTATGACTGCGGTTTCAAAACCATGCTCCAGAATCCACTTCTTTCAACTCAGTAATACATTTTGGATGTGTACCTAGAGTTTAAAGCAGAAAAAACTGAACTTTTAGAATTTTCATTTTTTGACCAAAACGACAGCCCCGGGGGTTATTAACATGTTGATATGGTTGTGATTTTTTTTCTGACTGCGGTTTCAAAACCATGCACCAGAATCCACTTCTTTCAACTCAGTAATACATTTTGGATGTGTACCTAGAGTTTAAAGCAGAAAAAACGGAACTTTTAGAATTGTCATGTTTTGACCAAAACGACAGCCCCGGGGGTTATAAACATTTTGATATGGTTGTGATTTTTTTTCTGACTGCGGTTTCAAAACCATGCACCAGAATCCACTTCTTTCAACTCAGTAATACATTTTGGATGTGTACCTAGAGTTTAAAGCAGAAAAAACTGAACTTTTAGAATTTTCATTTTTTGACCAAAATGACAGCCCCGGGGGTTATTAACATGTTGATATGGTTGTGATTTTTTTTCTGACTGCGGTTTCAAAACCATGCACCAGAATCCACTTCTTTCAACTCAGTAATACATTTTGGATGTGTACCTAGAGTTTAAAGCAGAAAAAAACGGAACTTTTAGAATTTTCATTTTTTGACCAAAACGAAAGCCCCGGGGGTTATAAACATGTTGATATGGTTGTGATTTTTTTTCTGACTGCGGTTTCAAAACCATGCACCAGAATCCACTTCTTTCAACTCAGTTATACATTTTGGATGTGTACCTAGAGTTTAAAGCAGAAAAAACTGAACTTTTAGAATTTTCATTTTTTGACCAAAACGACAGCCCCGGGGGTTATAAACATGTTGATATGGATGTGATTTTTTTTCTGACTGCGGTTTCAAAACCATGCTCCAGAATCCACTTCTTTCAACTCAGTAATACATTTTGGATGTGTAACTAGAGTTTAAAGCAGAAAAAACGGAACTTTTAGAATTTTCATTTTTTGACCAAAACGACAGCCCCGGGGGTTATTAACATGTTGATATGGTTGTGATTTCTTTTTCTGACTGCGGTTTCAAAACCATGCACCAGAATCCACTTCTTTCAACTCAGTAATACATTTTGGATGTGTACCTAGAGTTTAAAGCAGAAAAAACGGAACTTTTAGAATTTTCATTTTTTTACCAAAACGACAGCCCCGGGGGTTATAAACATGTTGATATGGTTGTGATTTTTTTTCTGACTGCGGTTTCAAAACCATGCACCAGAATCCACTTCTTTTAACTCAGTAATACATTTTGGATGTGTACCTAGAGTTTAAAGCAGAAAAAACGGAACTTTTAGAATTTTCATTTTTTTACCAAAAGGACAGCCACCGCGGGGGATATAAAAATGTTGATATGTATGTGATTTTTTTTATGACTGCGGTTTCAAAACCATGCACCAGAATCCACTTCTTTCAACTCAGTAATACATTTTGGATGTGTACCTAGAGTTTAAAGCAGAAAAAATTGAACTTTTAGAATTTTCATTTTTTGACCAAAACGACAGCTCCGGGGGTTATAAAAATGTTGATATGGATGTGATTTTTTTTCTGACTGCGGTTTCAAAACCATGCACCAGAATCCACTTCTTTCAACTCAGTAATACATTTTGGATGTGTACCTAGAGTTTAAAGCAGAAAAAACGGAACTTTTAGAATTTTCATTTTTTGACCAAAACGACAGCCCCGGGGGTTATTAACATGTTGATATGGTTGTGATTTTTTTTTCTGACTGCGGTTTCAAAACCATGCACCAGAATCCACTTCTTTCAACTCAGTAATACATTTTGGATGTGTACCTAGAGTTTAAAGCAGAAAAAACGGAACTTTTAGAATTTTCATTTTTTGACCAAAACGACAGCCCCGGGGGTTATAAACATGTTGATATGGTTGTGATTTTTTTTCTGACTGCGGTTTCAAAACCATGCACCAGAATCCACTTCTTTTAACTCAGTAATACATTTTGGATGTGTACCTAGAGTTTAAAGCAGAAAAAACGGAACTTTTAGAATTTTCATTTTTTTACCAAAAGGACAGCCACCGCGGGGGATATAAAAATGTTGATATGTATGTGATTTTTTTTATGACTGCGGTTTCAAAACCATGCACCAGAATCCACTTCTTTCAACTCAGTAATACATTTTGGATGTGTACCTAGAGTTTAAAGCAGAAAAAATTGAACTTTTAGAATTTTCATTTTTTGACCAAAACGACAGCTCCGGGGGTTATAAAAATGTTGATATGGATGTGATTTTTTTTCTGACTGCGGTTTCAAAACCATGCACCAGAATCCACTTCTTTCAACTCAGTAATACATTTTGGATGTGTACCTAGAGTTTAAAGCAGAAAAAACGGAACTTTTAGAATTTTCATTTTTTGACCAAAACGACAGCCCCGGGGGTTATTAACATGTTGATATGGTTGTGATTTTTTTTTCTGACTGCGGTTTCAAAACCATGCACCAGAATCCACTTCTTTCAACTCAGTAATACATTTTGGATGTGTACCTAGAGTTTAAAGCAGAAAAAACGGAACTTTTAGAATTTTCATTTTTTGACCAAAACGACAGCCCCGGGGGTTATAAACATGTTGATATGGTTGTGATTTTTTTTCTGACTGCGGTTTCAAAACCATGCACCAGAATCCACTTCTTTCAACTCAGTAATACATTTTGGATGTGTACCTAGAGTTTAAAGCAGAAAAAACGGAACTTTTAGAATTTTCATTTTTTTAATAAAACGACAGCCCCGGGGGTTATAAACATGTTGATATGGTTGTGATTTTTTTTCTGACTGCGGTTTCAAAACCATGCACCAGAATCCACTTCTTTCAACTCAGTAATACATTTTGGATGTGTACCTAGAGTTTAAAGCAGAAAAAACTGAACTTTTAGAATTTTCATTTTTTGACCAAAACATTAGCCCCGGGGGATATTAACATGTTGATATGGTTGTGATTTTTTTTCTGACTGCGGTTTCAAAACCATGCACCAGAATCCACTTCTTTCAACTCAGTAATACATTTTGGATGTGTACCTAGAGTTTAAAGCAGAAAAACGGAACTTTTAGAATTTTCATTTTTTGACCAAAACGACAGCCCCGGGGGTTATAAACATGTTGATATGGTTGTGATTTTTTTCTGACTGCGGTTTCAAAACCATGCACCAGAATCCACTTCTTTCAACTCAGTAATACATTTTGGATGTGTACCTAGAGTTTAAAGCAGAAAAAACGGAACTTTTAGAATTTTCATTTTTTGACCAAAACGACAGCCCCGGGGGTTATTAACATGTTGATATGGTTGTGATTTTTTTTCTGACTGCGGTTTCAAAACCATGCACCAGAATCCACTTCTTTCAACTCAGTAATACATTTTGGATGTGTACCTAGAGTTTAAAGCAGAAAAAACGGAACTTTTAGAATTTTCATTTTTTTACCAAAAGGACAGCCACCGCGGGGGATATAAACATGTTGATATGGATGTGATATTTTTTATGACTGCGGTTTCAAAACCATGCACCAGAATCCACTTCTTTCAACTCAGTAATACATTTTGGATGTGTACCTAGAGTTTAAAGCAGAAAAAATTGAACTTTTAGAATTTTCATTTTTTGACCAAAACGACAGCCCCGGGGGTTATAAAAATGTTGATATGGATGTGATTTTTTTTCTGACTGCGGTTTCAAAACCATGCACCAGAATCCACTTCTTTCAACTCAGTAATACATTTTGGATGTGTACCTAGAGTTTAAAGCAGAAAAAACGGAACTTTTAGAATTTTCATTTTTTGACCAAAACGACAGCCCCGGGGGTTATAAACATGTTGATATGGATGTGATTTTTTTTCTGACTGCGGTTTCAAAACCATGCACCAGAATCCACTTCTTTCAACTCAGTAATACATTTTGGATGTGTACCTAGAGTTTAAAGCAGAAAAAACGGAACTTTTAGAATTTTCATTTTTTGACCAAAACGACAGCCCCGGGGGTTATTAACATGTTGATATGGTTGTGATTTTTTTTCTGACTGCGGTTTCAAAACCATGCACCAGAATCCACTTCTTTTAACTCAGTAATACATTTTGGATGTGTACCTAGAGTTTAAAGCAGAAAAAACGGAACTTTTAGAATTTTCATTTTTTTACCAAAAGGACAGCCACCGCGGGGGATATAAAAATGTTGATATGTATGTGATTTTTTTTATGACTGCGGTTTCAAAACCATGCACCAGAATCCACTTCTTTCAACTCAGTAATACATTTTGGATGTGTACCTAGAGTTTAAAGCAGAAAAAATTGAACTTTTAGAATTTTCATTTTTTGACCAAAACGACAGCTCCGGGGGTTATAAAAATGTTGATATGGATGTGATTTTTTTTCTGACTGCGGTTTCAAAACCATGCACCAGAATCCACTTCTTTCAACTCAGTAATACATTTTGGATGTGTACCTAGAGTTTAAAGCAGAAAAAACGGAACTTTTAGAATTTTCATTTTTTGACCAAAACGACAGCCCCGGGGGTTATTAACATGTTGATATGGTTGTGATTTTTTTTTCTGACTGCGGTTTCAAAACCATGCACCAGAATCCACTTCTTTCAACTCAGTAATACATTTTGGATGTGTACCTAGAGTTTAAAGCAGAAAAAACGGAACTTTTAGAATTTTCATTTTTTGACCAAAACGACAGCCCCGGGGGTTATAAACATGTTGATATGGTTGTGATTTTTTTTCTGACTGCGGTTTCAAAACCATGCACCAGAATCCACTTCTTTCAACTCAGTAATACATTTTGGATGTGTACCTAGAGTTTAAAGCAGAAAAAACGGAACTTTTAGAATTTTCATTTTTTTAATAAAACGACAGCCCCGGGGGTTATAAACATGTTGATATGGTTGTGATTTTTTTTCTGACTGCGGTTTCAAAACCATGCACCAGAATCCACTTCTTTCAACTCAGTAATACATTTTGGATGTGTACCTAGAGTTTAAAGCAGAAAAAACTGAACTTTTAGAATTTTCATTTTTTGACCAAAACATTAGCCCCGGGGGATATTAACATGTTGATATGGTTGTGATTTTTTTTCTGACTGCGGTTTCAAAACCATGCACCAGAATCCACTTCTTTCAACTCAGTAATACATTTTGGATGTGTACCTAGAGTTTAAAGCAGAAAAACGGAACTTTTAGAATTTTCATTTTTTGACCAAAACGACAGCCCCGGGGGTTATAAACATGTTGATATGGTTGTGATTTTTTTCTGACTGCGGTTTCAAAACCATGCACCAGAATCCACTTCTTTCAACTCAGTAATACATTTTGGATGTGTACCTAGAGTTTAAAGCAGAAAAAACGGAACTTTTAGAATTTTCATTTTTTGACCAAAACGACAGCCCCGGGGGTTATTAACATGTTGATATGGTTGTGATTTTTTTTCTGACTGCGGTTTCAAAACCATGCACCAGAATCCACTTCTTTCAACTCAGTAATACATTTTGGATGTGTACCTAGAGTTTAAAGCAGAAAAAACGGAACTTTTAGAATTTTCATTTTTTTACCAAAAGGACAGCCACCGCGGGGGATATAAAAATGTTGATATGTATGTGATATTTTTTATGACTGCGGTTTCAAAACCATGCACCAGAATCCACTTCTTTCAACTCAGTAATACATTTTGGATGTGTACCTAGAGTTTAAAGCAGAAAAAATTGAACTTTTAGAATTTTCATTTTTTGACCAAAACGACAGCCCCGGGGGTTATAAAAATGTTGATATGGATGTGATTTTTTTTCTGACTGCGGTTTCAAAACCATGCACCAGAATCCACTTCTTTCAACTCAGTAATACATTTTGGATGTGTACCTAGAGTTTAAAGCAGAAAAAACGGAACTTTTAGAATTTTCATTTTTTGACCAAAACGACAGCCCCGGGGGTTATAAACATGTTGATATGGATGTGATTTTTTTTCTGACTGCGGTTTCAAAACCATGCACCAGAATCCACTTCTTTCAACTCAGTAATACATTTTGGATGTGTACCTAGAGTTTAAAGCAGAAAAAACGGAACTTTTAGAATTTTCATTTTTTGACCAAAACGACAGCCCCGGGGGTTATTAACATGTTGATATGGTTGTGATTTTTTTTTCTGACTGCGGTTTCAAAACCATGCACCAGAATCCACTTCTTTCAACTCAGTAATACATTTTGGATGTGTACCTAGAGTTTAAAGCAGAAAAAACGGAACTTTTAGAATTTTCATTTTTTGACCAAAACGACAGCCCCGGGGGTTATTAACATGTTGATATGGTTGTGATTTTTTTTCTGACTGCGGTTTCAAAACCATGCACCAGAATCCACTTCTTTCAACTCAGTAATACATTTTGGATGTGTACCTAGAGTTTAAAGCAGAAAAAACGGAACTTTTAGAATTTTCATTTTTTTAATAAAACGACAGCCCCGGGGGTTATAAACATGTTGATATGGTTGTGATTTTTTTTCTGACTGCGGTTTCAAAACCATGCACCAGAATCCACTTCTTTCAACTCAGTAATACATTTTGGATGTGTACCTAGAGTTTAAAGCAGAAAAAACTGAACTTTTAGAATTTTCATTTTTTGACCAAAACATTAGCCCCGGGGGATATTAACATGTTGATATGGTTGTGATTTTTTTTCTGACTGCGGTTTCAAAACCATGCACCAGAATCCACTTCTTTCAACTCAGTAATACATTTCGGATGTGTACCTAGAGTTTAAAGCAGAAAAAACGGAACTTTTAGAATTTTCATTTTTTTACCAAAAGGACAGCCACCGCGGGGGAAATAAAAATGTTGATATGTATGTGATTTTTTTTATGACTGCGGTTTCAAAACCATGCACCAGAATCCACTTCTTTCAACTCAGTAATACATTTTGGATGTGTACCTAGAGTTTAAAGCAGAAAAAATTGAACTTTTAGAATTTTCATTTTTTGACCAAAACGACAGCTCCGGGGGTTATAAAAATGTTGATATGGATGTGATTTTTTTTCTGACTGCGGTTTCAAAACCATGCACCAGAATCCACTTCTTTCAACTCAGTAATACATTTTGGATGTGTACCTAGAGTTTAAAGCAGAAAAAACGGAACTTTTAGAATTTTCATTTTTTGACCAAAACGACAGCCCCGGGGGTTATAAACATGTTGATATGGATGTGATTTTTTTTCTGACTGCGGTTTCAAAACCATGCACCAGAATCCACTTCTTTCAACTCAGTAATACATTTTGGATGTGTACCTAGAGTTTAAAGCAGAAAAAACGGAACTTTTAGAATTTTCATTTTTTGACCAAAACGACAGCCCCGGGGGTTATTAACATGTTGATATGGTTGTGATTTTTTTTTCTGACTGCGGTTTCAAAACCATGCACCAGAATCCACTTCTTTCAACTCAGTAATACATTTTGGATGTGTACCTAGAGTTTAAAGCAGAAAAAACGGAACTTTTAGAATTTTCATTTTTTGACCAAAACGACAGCCCCGGGGGTTATAAACATGTTGATATGGTTGTGATTTTTTTTCTGACTGCGGTTTCAAAACCATGCACCAGAATCCACTTCTTTCAACTCAGTAATACATTTTGGATGTGTACCTAGAGTTTAAAGCAGAAAAAACGGAACTTTTAGAATTTTCATTTTTTTAATAAAACGACAGCCCCGGGGGTTATAAACATGTTGATATGGTTGTGATTTTTTTTCTGACTGCGGTTTCAAAACCATGCACCAGAATCCACTTCTTTCAACTCAGTAATACATTTTGGATGTGTACCTAGAGTTTAAAGCAGAAAAAACTGAACTTTTAGAATTTTCATTTTTTGACCAAAACATTAGCCCCGGGGGATATTAACATGTTGATATGGTTGTGATTTTTTTTCTGACTGCGGTTTCAAAACCATGCACCAGAATCCACTTCTTTCAACTCAGTAATACATTTTGGATGTGTACCTAGAGTTTAAAGCAGAAAAACGGAACTTTTAGAATTTTCATTTTTTGACCAAAACGACAGCCCCGGGGGTTATAAACATGTTGATATGGTTGTGATTTTTTTCTGACTGCGGTTTCAAAACCATGCACCAGAATCCACTTCTTTCAACTCAGTAATACATTTTGGATGTGTACCTAGAGTTTAAAGCAGAAAAAACGGAACTTTTAGAATTTTCATTTTTTGACCAAAACGACAGCCCCGGGGGTTATTAACATGTTGATATGGTTGTGATTTTTTTTCTGACTGCGGTTTCAAAACCATGCACCAGAATCCACTTCTTTCAACTCAGTAATACATTTTGGATGTGTACCTAGAGTTTAAAGCAGAAAAAACGGAACTTTTAGAATTTTCATTTTTTTACCAAAAGGACAGCCACCGCGGGGGATATAAAAATGTTGATATGTATGTGATATTTTTTATGACTGCGGTTTCAAAACCATGCACCAGAATCCACTTCTTTCAACTCAGTAATACATTTTGGATGTGTACCTAGAGTTTAAAGCAGAAAAAATTGAACTTTTAGAATTTTCATTTTTTGACCAAAACGACAGCCCCGGGGGTTATAAAAATGTTGATATGGATGTGATTTTTTTTCTGACTGCGGTTTCAAAACCATGCACCAGAATCCACTTCTTTCAACTCAGTAATACATTTTGGATGTGTACCTAGAGTTTAAAGCAGAAAAAACGGAACTTTTAGAATTTTCATTTTTTGACCAAAACGACAGCCCCGGGGGTTATAAACATGTTGATATGGATGTGATTTTTTTTCTGACTGCGGTTTCAAAACCATGCACCAGAATCCACTTCTTTCAACTCAGTAATACATTTTGGATGTGTACCTAGAGTTTAAAGCAGAAAAAACGGAACTTTTAGAATTTTCATTTTTTGACCAAAACGACAGCCCCGGGGGTTATTAACATGTTGATATGGTTGTGATTTTTTTTTCTGACTGCGGTTTCAAAACCATGCACCAGAATCCACTTCTTTCAACTCAGTAATACATTTTGGATGTGTACCTAGAGTTTAAAGCAGAAAAAACGGAACTTTTAGAATTTTCATTTTTTGACCAAAACGACAGCCCCGGGGGTTATTAACATGTTGATATGGTTGTGATTTTTTTTCTGACTGCGGTTTCAAAACCATGCACCAGAATCCACTTCTTTCAACTCAGTAATACATTTTGGATGTGTACCTAGAGTTTAAAGCAGAAAAAACGGAACTTTTAGAATTTTCATTTTTTTAATAAAACGACAGCCCCGGGGGTTATAAACATGTTGATATGGTTGTGATTTTTTTTCTGACTGCGGTTTCAAAACCATGCACCAGAATCCACTTCTTTCAACTCAGTAATACATTTTGGATGTGTACCTAGAGTTTAAAGCAGAAAAAACTGAACTTTTAGAATTTTCATTTTTTGACCAAAACATTAGCCCCGGGGGATATTAACATGTTGATATGGTTGTGATTTTTTTTCTGACTGCGGTTTCAAAACCATGCACCAGAATCCACTTCTTTCAACTCAGTAATACATTTTGGATGTGTACCTAGAGTTTAAAGCAGAAAAAACGGAACTTTTAGAATTTTCATTTTTTGACCAAAACGACAGCCCCGGGGGTTATAAACATGTTGATATGGTTGTGATTTTTTTCTGACTGCGGTTTCAAAACCATGCACCAGAATCCACTTCTTTCAACTCAGTAATACATTTTGGATGTGTACCTAGAGTTTAAAGCAGAAAAAACGGAACTTTTAGAATTTTCATTTTTTGACCAAAACGACAGCCCCGGGAGTTATTAACATGTTGATATGGTTGTGATTTTTTTTCTGACTGCGGTTTCAAAACCATGCACCAGAATCCACTTCTTTCAACTCAGTAATACATTTTGGATGTGTACCTAGAGTTTAAAGCAGAAAAAACGGAACTTTTAGAATTTTCATTTTTTGACCAAAACGACAGCCCCGGGGTTATAAACATGTTGATATGGTTGTGATTTTTTTTCTGACTGCGGTTTCAAAACCATGCACCAGAATCCACTTCTTTCAACTCAGTTATACATTTTGGATGTGTACCTAGAGTTTAAAGCAGAAAAAACGGAACTTTTAGAATTTTCATTTTTTGACCAAAACGACAGCCCCGGGGGTTATTAACATGTTGATATGGTTGTGATTTTTTTTCTGACTGCGGTTTCAAAACCATGCACCAGAATCCAATTCTTTCAACTCAGTAATACATTTTGGATGTGTACCTAGAGTTTAAAGCAGAAAAAACGGAACTTTTAGAATTTTCATTTTTTGACCAAAACGACAGCCCCGGGGGTTATAAACATGTTGATATGGATGTGATTTTTTTTCTGACTGCGGTTTCAAAACCATGCACCAGAATCCACTTCTTTCAACTCAGTAATACATTTTGGATGTGTACCTAGAGTTTAAAGCAGAAAAAACGGAACTTTTAGAATTTTCATTTTTTGACCAAAACGACAGCCCCGGGGGTTATTAACATGTTGATATGGTTGTGATTTTTTTTTCTGACTGCGGTTTCAAAACCATGCACCAGAATCCACTTATTTCAACTCAGTAATACATTTTGGATGTGTACCTAGAGTTTAAAGCAGAAAAAACGGAACTTTTAGAATTTTCATTTTTTGACCAAAACGACAGCCCCGGGGGTTATTAACATGTTGATATGGTTGTGATTTTTTTTCTGACTGCGGTTTCAAAACCATGCACCAGAATCCACTTCTTTCAACTCAGTAATACATTTTGGATGTGTACCTAGAGTTTAAAGCAGAAAAAACGGAACTTTTAGAATTTTCATTTTTTTAATAAAACGACAGCCCCGGGGGTTATAAACATGTTGATATGGTTGTGATTTTTTTTCTGACTGCGGTTTCAAAACCATGCACCAGAATCCACTTCTTTCAACTCAGTAATACATTTTGGATGTGTACCTAGAGTTTAAAGCAGAAAAAACTGAACTTTTAGAATTTTCATTTTTTGACCAAAACATTAGCCCCGGGGGATATTAACATGTTGATATGGTTGTGATTTTTTTTCTGACTGCGGTTTCAAAACCATGCACCAGAATCCACTTCTTTCAACTCAGTAATACATTTTGGATGTGTACCTAGAGTTTAAAGCAGAAAAAACGGAACTTTTAGAATTTTCATTTTTTGACCAAAACGACAGCCCCGGGGGTTATAAACATGTTGATATGGTTGTGATTTTTTTCTGACTGCGGTTTCAAAACCATGCACCAGAATCCACTTCTTTCAACTCAGTAATACATTTTGGATGTGTACCTAGAGTTTAAAGCAGAAAAAACGGAACTTTTAGAATTTTCATTTTTTGACCAAAACGACAGCCCCGGGAGTTATTAACATGTTGATATGGTTGTGATTTTTTTTCTGACTGCGGTTTCAAAACCATGCACCAGAATCCACTTCTTTCAACTCAGTAATACATTTTGGATGTGTACCTAGAGTTTAAAGCAGAAAAAACGGAACTTTTAGAATTTTCATTTTTTGACCAAAACGACAGCCCCGGGGTTATAAACATGTTGATATGGTTGTGATTTTTTTTCTGACTGCGGTTTCAAAACCATGCACCAGAATCCACTTCTTTCAACTCAGTTATACATTTTGGATGTGTACCTAGAGTTTAAAGCAGAAAAAACGGAACTTTTAGAATTTTCATTTTTTGACCAAAACGACAGCCCCGGGGGTTATTAACATGTTGATATGGTTGTGATTTTTTTTCTGACTGCGGTTTCAAAACCATGCACCAGAATCCACTTCTTTCAACTCAGTAATACATTTTGGATGTGTACCTAGAGTTTAAAGCAGAAAAAACGGAACTTTTAGAATTTTCATTTTTTTACCAAAACGACAGCCCCGGGGGTTATTAACATGTTGATATGGTTGTGATTTTTTTTCTGACTGCGGTTTCAAAACCATGCACCAGAATCCACTTCTTTCAACTCAGTAATACATTTTGGATGTGTACCTAGAGTTTAAAGCAGAAAAAACGGAACTTTTAGAATTTTCATTTTTTTACCAAAAGGACAGCCACCGCGGGGGATATAAAAATGTTGATATGTATGTGATTTTTTTTATGACTGCGGTTTCAAAACCATGCACCAGAATCCACTTCTTTCAACTCAGTAATACATTTTGGATGTGTACCTAGAGTTTAAAGCAGAAAAAATTGAACTTTTAGAATTTTCATTTTTTGACCAAAACGACAGCCCCGGGGGTTATAAAAATGTTGATATGGATGTGATTTTTTTTCTGACTGCGGTTTCAAAACCATGCACCAGAATCCACTTCTTTCAACTCAGTAATACATTTTGGATGTGTACCTAGAGTTTAAAGCAGAAAAAACGGAACTTTTAGAATTTTCATTTTTTGACCAAAACGACAGCCCCGGGGGTTATAGACATGTTGATATGGATGTGATTTTTTTTCTGACTGCGGTTTCAAAACCATGCACCAGAATCCACTTCTTTCAACTCAGTAATACATTTTGGATGTGTACCTAGAGTTTAAAGCAGAAAAAACGGAACTTTTAGAATTTTCATTTTTTGACCAAAACGACAGCCCCGGGGGTTATTAACATGTTGATATGGTTGTGATTTTTTTTCTGACTGCGGTTTCAAAACCATGCACCAGAATCCACTTCTTTCAACTCAGTAATACATTTTGGATGTGTACCTAGAGTTTAAAGCAGAAAAAACGGAACTTTTAGAATTTTCATTTTTTGACCAAAACGACAGCCCCGGGGGTTATTAACATGTTGATGTGGTTGTGATTTTTTTTCTGACTGCGGTTTCAAAACCATGCACCAGAATCCACTTCTTTCAACTCAGTAATACATTTTGGATGTGTACCTAGAGTTTAAAGCAGAAAAAACGGAACTTTTAGAATTTTCATTTTTTTACCAAAACGACAGCCCCGGGGGTTATTAACGTGTTGATATGGTTGTGATTTTTTTTCTGACTGCGGTTTCAAAACCATGCACCAGAATCCACTTCTTTCAACTCAGTAATACATTTTGGATGTGTACCTAGAGTTTAAAGCAGAAAAAACGGAACTTTTAGAATTTTCATTTTTTTACCAAAAGGACAGCCACCGCGGGGGAAATAAAAATGTTGATATGTAGGTGATTTTTTTTATGACTGCGGTTTCAAAACCATGCACCAGAATCCACTTCTTTCAACTCAGTAATACATTTTGGATGTGTACCTAGAGTTTAAAGCAGAAAAAATTGAACTTTTAGAATTTTCATTTTTTGACCAAAACTACAGCCCCGGGGGTTATAAAAATGTTGATATGGATGTGATTTTTTTTCTGACTGCGGTTTCAAAACCATGCACCAGAATCCACTTCTTTCAACTCAGTAATACATTTTGGATGTGTACCTAGAGTTTAAAGCAGAAAAAACGGAACTTTTAGAATTTTCATTTTTTGACCAAAACGACAGCCCCGGGGGTTATAAACATGTTGATATGGATGTGATTTTTTTTCTGACTGCGGTTTCAAAACCATGCACCAGAATCCACTTCTTTCAACTCAGTAATACATTTTGGATGTGTACCTAGAGTTTAAAGCAGAAAAAACGGAACTTTTAGAATTTTCATTTTTTGACCAAAACGACAGCCCCGGGGGTTATTAACATGTTGATATGGTTGTGATTTTTTTTCTGACTGCGGTTTCAAAACCATGCACCAGAATCCACTTCTTTCAACTCAGTAATACATTTTGGATGTGTACCTAGAGTTTAAAGCAGAAAAAACTGAACTTTTAGAATTTTCATTTTTTGACCAAAACGACAGCCCCGGGGGTTATTAACATGTTGATATGGTTGTGATTTTTTTTCTGACTGCGGTTTCAAAACCATGCACCAGAATCCACTTCTTTCAACTCAGTAATACATTTTGGATGTGTACCTAGAGTTTAAAGCAGAAAAAACGGAACTTTTAGAATTTTCATTTTTTTAATAAAACGACAGCCCCGGGGGTTATAAACATGTTGATATGGTTGTGATTTTTTTTCTGACTGCGGTTTCAAAACCATGCACCAGAATCCACTTCTTTCAACTCAGTAATACATTTTGGATGTGTACCTAGAGTTTAAAGCAGAAAAAACTGAACTTTTAGAATTTTCATTTTTTGACCAAAACATTAGCCCCGGGGGATATTAACATGTTGATATGGTTGTGATTTTTTTTCTGACTGCGGTTTCAAAACCATGCACCAGAATCCACTTCTTTCAACTCAGTAATACATTTTGGATGTGTACCTAGAGTTTAAAGCAGAAAAAACGGAACTTTTAGAATTTTCATTTTTTGACCAAAACGACAGCCCCGGGGGTTATAAACATGTTGATATGGTTGTGATTTTTTTCTGACTGCGGTTTCAAAACCATGCACCAGAATCCACTTCTTTCAACTCAGTAATACATTTTGGATGTGTACCTAGAGTTTAAAGCAGAAAAAACGGAACTTTTAGAATTTTCATTTTTTGACCAAAACGACAGCCCCGGGAGTTATTAACATGTTAATATGGTTGTGATTTTTTTTCTGACTGCGGTTTCAAAACCATGCACCAGAATCCACTTCTTTCAACTCAGTAATACATTTTGGATGTGTACCTAGAGTTTAAAGCAGAAAAAACGGAACTTTTAGAATTTTCATTTTTTGACCAAAACGACAGCCCCGGGGTTATAAACATGTTGATATGGTTGTGATTTTTTTTCTGACTGCGGTTTCAAAACCACGCACCAGAATCCACTTCTTTCAACTCAGTTATACATTTTGGATGTGTACCTAGAGTTTAAAGCAGAAAAAACGGAACTTTTAGAATTTTCATTTTTTGACCAAAACGACAGCCCCGGGGGTTATTAACATGTTGATATGGTTGTGATTTTTTTTCTGACTGCGGTTTCAAAACCATGCACCAGAATCCACTTCTTTCAACTCAGTAATACATTTTGGATGTGTACCTAGAGTTTAAAGCAGAAAAAATGGAACTTTTAGAATTTTCATTTTTTGACCAAAACGACAGCCCCGGGGTTATAAAAATGTTGATATGGATGTGATTTTTTTTCTGACTGCGGTTTCAAAACCATGCACCAGAATCCACTTCTTTCAACTCAGTAATACATTTTGGATGTGTACCTAGAGTTTAAAGCAGAAAAAACAGAACTTTTAGAATTTTCATTTTTTGACCAAAACGACAGCCCCGGGGGTTATAAACACGTTGATATGGATGTGATTTTTTTTCTGACTGCGGTTTCAAAACCATGCACCAGAATCCACTTCTTTCAACTCAGTAATACATTTTGGATGTGTACCTAGAGTTTAAAGCCGAAAAAACGGAACTTTTAGAATTTTCATTTTTTGACCAAAACGACAGCCCCGGGGGTTATAAACATGTTGATATGGATGTGATTTTTTTTCTGACTGCGGTTTCAAAACCATGCACCAGAATCCACTTCTTTCAACTCAGTAATACATTTTGGATGTGTACCTAGAGTTTAAAGCAGAAAAAACGGAACTTTTAGAATTTTCATTTTTTGACCAAAACGACAGCCCCGGGGGTTATTAACATGTTGATATGGTTGTGATTTTTTTTCTGACTGCGGTTTCAAAACCATGCACCAGAATCCACTTCTTTCAACTCAGTAATACATTTTGGATGTGTACCTAGAGTTTAAAGCAGAAAAAACGGAACTTTTAGAATTTTCATTTTTTGACCAAAACGACAGCCCCGGGGGTTATTAACATGTTGATATGGTTGTGATTTTTTTTCTGACTGCGGTTTCAAAACCATGCACCAGAATCCACTTCTTTCAACTCAGTAATACATTTTGGATGTGTACCTAGAGCAGTGGTGGCCAACCCGTGGCTCTAGAGCCTCATGCGGCTCTCCCCCTTGTAAAGTGTGGCTCCTGCTCCCACTGCTGCCCGCTGCCCACCGTCCGTCCCAGTCCCCCCTGCAGCTGGTTTCCTGAATCCCTTCTCCTTCTGAGGGGAGGAGAGTGCGCATCGCGCATCTCTCATACCCCTTACTGTGCATCCTTGTGAGTAGGCCATCCACCAATCAAAACTCGCGGGCCAGCAGCCAATCAGGAGCCGGCCAGCGAGCTTTGATTGGTGGATGGCCCAGTCACAGGGAAGTGAGGGGGAAGGAGACGCGCGGTGTGCTGTACTGTGCTCTCCTCCCATCAGTGACATGACAGGAGGACTGCAGGGCGACACCAGACTGTCCTCTCCCTGCCCGGCAGCAGCAGAAACAATGGTGAGTGCTGCTGCTGGGAAATTTGCACTGTGGGGGCATAGCAGTTTGTGGCACTGTGGGGGCATACCAGCTTTTTGGCACTGTGGGGGCATACCAGCTTTCTGGCACCGTAGGGGCATACCTGACACCGTGTGGGGGGCATATGTGTATCTGGCACTATTGGGGGAATATGTATATATGGCACTGCACTATTGGAGGCATATTTGTATCACACCCACCCAAGGGGTCAAAATAGACTACGCCCCTTTTCTTGGCGCATGCGCCTTCGGCAAGGGCATGATGTCGGCTCTTTAGCTTGACTACCAATATATTTTGGCTCTTTACCTCTGACCGTTTGGCCAACCCTGACTTAGAGTTTAAAGCAGAAAAAACGGAACTTTTAGAATTTTCATTTTTTGACCAAAACGACAGCCCCGGGGGTTATAAACATGTTGATATGGTTGTGATTTTTTTTCTGACTGCGGTTTCAAAACCATGCACCAGAATCCACTTCTTTCAACTCAGTTATACATTTTGGATGTGTACCTAGAGTTTAAAGCAGAAAAAATGGAACTTTTAGAATTTTCATTTTTTGACCAAAACGACAGCCCCGGGGGTTATTAACATGTTGATATGGTTGTGATATTTTTTCTGACTGCGGTTTCAAAACCATGCACCATAATCCACTTCTTTCAACTCAGTAATACATTTTGGATGTGTACCTAGAGTTTAAAGCAGAAAAAACTGAACTTTTAGAATTTTCATTTTTTGACCAAAACGACAGCCCCGGGGGTTATAAACATGTTGATATGGTTGTGATTTTTTTTCTGACTGCGGTTTCAAAACCATGCACCAGAATCCACTTCTTTCAACTCAGTTATACATTTTGGTTGTGTACCTAGAGTTTAAAGCAGAAAAAACGGAACTTTTAGAATTTTCATTTTTTGACCAAAACGACAGCCCCGGGGGTTATAAACATGTTGATATGGATGTAATTTTTTATCTGACTGCGGTTTCAAAACCATGCACCAGAATCCACTTCTATCAACTCAGTAATACATTATGGATGTGTACCTAGAGCAGGGGTGGCCAACCGGTCAGAGGTAAAGAGCCAAAATATATTGGTAGTCAAGCTAAAGAGCCGACATCATGCCCGTGCCGAAGGCGCATGCGCCAAGAAAAGGGGCGTAGTCTATTTTGACCCCTTGGGTGGGTGTGATACAAATATGCCTCCAATAGTGCAGTGCCATATATACATATTCCCCCAATAGTGCCAGATACACATATGCCCCCCACACGGTGTCAGGTATGCCCCTACGGTGCCAGAAAGCTGGTATGCCCCCACAGTGCCAAAAAGCTGGTATGCCCCCACAGTGCCAAAAAACTGGTATGCCCCCACAGTGCCACAAACTGCTATGCCCCCACAGTGCAAATTTCCCAGCAGCAGCACTCATCATTGTTTCTGCTGCTGCCGGGCAGGGAGAAGACAGTCTGGTGTCGCCCTGCAGTCCTCCTGTCATGTCAATGATGGGAGGAGAGCACAGTACAGCACACCGCGCGTCTCCTTCCCGCTCACTTCCCTGTGACTGGGCCATCCACCAATCAAAGCTCGCTGGCCGGCTCCTGATTGACTGCTGGCCCGCGAGCTCTGATTGGCGGATGGCCCACTCACAAGGATGCACAGTAAGGGGTAGGAGAGATGCGCGATGCGCACTCTCCTCCCCTCAGAAGGAGAAGGGATTCAGGAAACCAGCAGCAGGGGGGACTGGGACGGACGGTGGGCAGCAGTGGGAGCAGGAGCCACACTTTACAAGGGGGAGAGCCGTATGAGGCTCTAGAGCCACGGGTTGGCCACCACTGCTCTAGGTACACATCCAAAATGTATTACTGAGTTGAAAGAAGTGGATTCTGGTGCATGGTTTTGAAACCGCAGTCAGAAAAAAAATCACAACCATATCAACATTTTTATATCCCCCGGTGGCTGTCCTTTTGGTAAAAAAATGAAAATTCTAAAAGTTCCGTTTTTTCTGCTTTAAACTCTAGGTACACATCCAAAATGTATTACTGAGTTGAAAGAAGTGGATTCTGGTGCATGGTTTTGAAACCGCAGTCAGAAAAAAAATCACAACCATATCAACATGTTAATAACCCCCGGGGCTGTCGTTTTGGTCAAAAAATGAAAATTCTAAAAGTTCCGTTTTTTCTGCTTTAAACTCTAGGTACACATCCAAAATGTATTACTGAGTTGAAAGAAGTGGATTCTGGTGCATGGTTTTAAAACCGCAGTCAGAAAAAAAATCACAACCATATCAACATGTTAATAACCCACTGGGGCTGTCGTTTTGGTCAAAAAATGAAAATTCTAAAAGTTCAGTTTTTTCTGCTTTAAACTCTAGGTCAGTGGTGGCCAACCCGTGGCTCTAGAGCCTCATGCGGCTCTCCCCCTTGTAAAGTGTGGCTCCTGCTCCCACTGCTGCCCGCTGCCCACCGTCCGTCCCAGTCCCCCCTGCTGCTGGTTTCCTGAATCCCTTCTCCTTCTGAGGGGAGGAGAGTGCGCATCGCGCATCTCTCATACCCCTTACTGTGCATCCTTGTGAGTAGGCCATCCACCAATCAAAACTCGCGGGCCAGCAGCCAATCAGGAGCCGGCCAGCGAGCTTTGATTGGTGGATGGCCCAGTCACAGGGAAGTGAGGGGGAAGGAGACGCGCGGTGTGCTGTACTGTGCTCTCCTCCCATCAGTGACATGACAGGAGGACTGCAGGGCGACACCAGACTGTCCTCTCCCTGCCCGGCAGCAGCAGAAACAATGGTGAGTGCTGCTGCTGGGAAATTTGCACTGTGGGGGCATAGCAGTTTGTGGCACTGTGGGGGCATACCAGCTTTTTGGCACTGTGGGGGCATACCAGCTTTCTGGCACCATAGGGGCATACCTGACACCGTGTGGGGGGCATATGTGTATCTGGCACTATTGGGGGAATATGTATATATGGCACTGCACTATTGGAGGCATATTTGTATCACACCCACCCAAGGGGTCAAAATAGACTACGCCCCTTTTCTTGGCGCATGCGCCTTCGGCACGGGCATGATGTCGGCTCTTTAGCTTGACTACCAATATATTTTGGCTCTTTACCTCTGACCGTTTGGCCAACCCTGACTTAGAGTTTAAAGCAGAAAAAACGGAACTTTTAGAATTTTCATTTTTTGACCAAAACGACAGCCCCGGGGGTTATAAACATGTTGATATGGTTGTGATTTTTTTTCTGACTGCGGTTTCAAAACCATGCACCAGAATCCACTTCTTTCAACTCAGTTATACATTTTGGATGTGTACCTAGAGTTTAAAGCAGAAAAAATGGAACTTTTAGAATTTTCATTTTTTGACCAAAACGACAGCCCCGGGGGTTATTAACATGTTGATATGGTTGTGATATTTTTTCTGACTGCGGTTTCAAAACCATGCACCATAATCCACTTCTTTCAACTCAGTAATACATTTTGGATGTGTACCTAGAGTTTAAAGCAGAAAAAACTGAACTTTTAGAATTTTCATTTTTTGACCAAAACGACAGCCCCGGGGGTTATAAACATGTTGATATGGTTGTGATTTTTTTTCTGACTGCGGTTTCAAAACCATGCACCAGAATCCACTTCTTTCAACTCAGTTATACATTTTGGTTGTGTACCTAGAGTTTAAAGCAGAAAAAACGGAACTTTTAGAATTTTCATTTTTTGACCAAAACGACAGCCCCGGGGGTTATAAACATGTTGATATGGATGTAATTTTTTATCTGACTGCGGTTTCAAAACCATGCACCAGAATCCACTTCTATCAACTCAGTAATACATTATGGATGTGTACCTAGAGTTTAAAGCAGAAAAAACTGAACTTTTAGAATTTTCATTTTTTGACCAAAACGACAGCCCCGGGGGTTATTAACATGTTGATATGGTTGTGATTTTTTTTCTGACTGCGGTTTCAAAACCATGCACCAGAATCCACTTCTTTCAACTCAGTAATACATTTTGGATGTGTACCTAGAGTTTAAAGCAGAAAAAACGTAACTTTTAGAATTTTCATTTTTTTACCAAAAGGACAGCCACCGGGGGATATAAAAATGTTGATATGGTTGTGATTTTTTTTCTGACTGCGGTTTCAAAACCATGCACCAGAATCCACTTCTTTCAACTCAGTAATACATTTTGGATGTGTACCTAGAGCAGTGGTGGCCAACCCGTGGCTCTAGAGCCTCATGCGGCTCTCCCCCTTGTAAAGTGTGGCTCCTGCTCCCACTGCTGCCCACCGTCCGTCCCAGTCCCCCCTGCTGCTGGTTTCCTGAATCCCTTCTCCTTCTGAGGGGAGGAGAGTGCGCATCGCGCATCTCTCCTACCCCTTACTGTGCATCCTTGTGAGTGGGCCATCCGCCAATCAGAGCACGCGGGCCAGCAGTCAATCAGGAGCCGGCCAGCGAGCTTTGATTGGTGGATGGCCCAGTCACAGGGAAGTGAGCGGGAAGGAGACGCGCGGTGTGCTGTACTGTGCTCTCCTCCCATCATTGACATGACAGGAGGACTGCAGGGCGACACCAGACTGTCTTCTCCCTGCCCGGCAGCAGCAGAAACAATGATGAGTGCTGCTGCTGGGAAATTTGCACTGTGGGGGCATAGCAGTTTGTGGCACTGTGGGGGCATACCAGTTTTTTGGCACTGTGGGGGCATACCAGCTTTTTGGCACTGTGGGGGCATACCAGCTTTCTGGCACCGTAGGGGCATACCTGACACCGTGTGGGGGGCATATGTGTATCTGGCACTATTGGGGGAATATGTATATATGGCACTGCACTATTGGAGGCATATTTGTATCACACCCACCCAAGGGGTCAAAATAGACTACGCCCCTTTTCTTGGCGCATGCGCCTTCGGCACGGGCATGATGTCGGCTCTTTAGCTTGACTACCAATATATTTTGGCTCTTTACCTCTGACCGGTTGGCCACCCCTGACCTAGAGTTTAAAGCAGAAAAAACGGAACTTTTAGAATTTTCATTTTTTGACCAAAACGACAGCCCCGGGGGTTATAAACATGTTGATATGGTTGTGATTTTTTTTCTGACTGCGGTTTCAAAACCATGCACCAGAATCCACTTCTTTCAACTCAGTTATACATTTTGGATGTGTACCTAAAGTTTAAAGCAGAAAAAACGGAACTTTTAGAATTTTCATTTTTTGACCAAAACGACAGCCCCGGGGGTTATAAACATGTTGATATGGATGTGATTTTTTTTCTGACTGCGGTTTCAAAACCATGCACCAGAATCCACTTCTTTCAACTCAGTAATACATTTTGGATGTGTACCTAGAGTTTAAAGCAGAAAAAACGGAACTTTTAGAATTTTCATTTTTTTACCAAAACGACAGCCCCGGGGGTTATTAACATGTTGATATGGTTGTGATATTTTTTCTGACTGCGGTTTCAAAACCATGCACCAGAATCCACTTCTTTCAATTCAGTAATACATTTTGGATGTGTACCTAGAGTTTAAAGCAGAAAAAACGGAACTTTTAGAATTTTCATTTTTTGACCAAAACGACAGCCCCGGGGGTTATAAACATGTTGATATGGATGTGATTTTTTTTCTGACTGCGGTTTCAAAACCATGCACCAGAATCCACTTCTTTCAACTCAGTAATACATTTTGGATGTGTACCTAGAGTTTAAAGCAGAAAAAACGGAACTTTTAGAATTTTCATTTTTTGACCAAAACGACAGCCCCGGGGGTTATTAACATGTTGATATGGTTGTGATTTTTTTTCTGACTGCGGTTTCAAAACCATGCACCAGAATCCACTTCTTTCAACTCAGTAATACATTTTGGATGTGTACCTAGAGTTTAAAGCAGAAAAAACTGAACCTTTAGAATTTTCATTTTTTGACCAAAACGACAGCCCCGGGGGTTATTAACATGTTGATATGGTTGTGATTTTTTTTCTGACTGCGGTTTCAAAACCATGCACCAGATTCCACTTCTTTCAACTCAGTAATACATTTTGGATGTGTACCTAGAGTTTAAAGCAGAAAAAACGGAACTTTTAGAATTTTCATTTTTTTACCAAAACGACAGCCACCGGGGGTTATATAAAAATGTTGATATGTTTGTGATTTTTTTTATGACTGCGGTTTCAAAACCATGCACCAGAATCCACTTCTTTCAACTCAGTAATACATTTTGGATGTGTACCTAGAGTTTAAAGCAGAAAAAATTGAACTTTTAGAATTTTCATTTTTTGACCAAAACGACAGCCCCGGGGGTTATAAAAATGTTGATATGGATGTGATTTTTTTTCTGACTGCGGTTTCAAAACCATGCACCAGAATCCACTTCTTTCAACTCAGTAATACATTTTGGATGTGTTCCTAGAGTTTAAAGCAGAAAAAACGGAACTTTTAGAATTTTCATTTTTTGACCAAAACGACAGCCCCGGGGGTTATAAACATGTTGATATGGATGTGATTTTTTTTCTGACTGCGGTTTCAAAACCATGCACCAGAATCCACTTCTTTCAACTCAGTAATACATTTTGGATGTGTACCTAGAGTTTAAAGCAGAAAAAACGGAACTTTTAGAATTTTCATTTTTTGACCAAAACGACAGCCCCGGGGTTATTAACATGTTGATATGGTTGTGATTTTTTTTCTGACTGCGGTTTCAAAACCATGCACCAGAATCCACTTCTTTCAACTCAGTAATACATTTTGGATGTGTACCTAGAGTTTAAAGCAGAAAAAACGGAACTTTTAGAATTTTCATTTTTTGACCAAAACGACAGCCCCGGGGGTTATTAACATGTTGATATGGTTGTGATTTTTTTTCTGACTGCGGTTTCAAAACCATGCACCAGAATCCACTTCTTTCAACTCAGTAATACATTTTGGATGTGTACCTAGAGTTTAAAGCAGAAAAAACGGAACTTTTAGAATTTTCATTTTTTTAATAAAACGACAGCCCCGGGGGTTATAAACATGTTGATATGGTTGTGATTTTTTTTCTGACTGCGGTTTCAAAACCATGCACCAGAATCCACTTCTTTCAACTCAGTAATACATTTTGGATGTGTACCTAGAGTTTAAAGCAGAAAAAACTGAACTTTTAGAATTTTCATTTTTTGACCAAAACATTAGCCCCGGGGGATATTAACATGTTGATATGGTTGTGATTTTTTTTCTGACTGCGGTTTTAAAACCATGCACCAGAATCCACTTCTTTCAACTCAGTAATACATTTTGGATGTGTACCTAGAGTTTAAAGCAGAAAAAACGGAACTTTTAGAATTTTCATTTTTTGACCAAAACGACAGCCCCGGGGGTTATAAACATGTTGATATGGTTGTGATTTTTTTCTGACTGCGGTTTCAAAACCATGCACCAGAATCCACTTCTTTCAACTCAGTAATACATTTTGGATGTGTACCTAGAGTTTAAAGCAGAAAAAACGGAACTTTTAGAATTTTCATTTTTTGACCAAAACGACAGCCCCGGGAGTTATTAACATGTTAATATGGTTGTGATTTTTTTTCTGACTGCGGTTTCAAAACCATGCACCAGAATCCACTTCTTTCAACTCAGTAATACATTTTGGATGTGTACCTAGAGTTTAAAGCAGAAAAAACGGAACTTTTAGAATTTTCATTTTTTGACCAAAACGACAGCCCCGGGGTTATAAACATGTTGATATGGTTGTGATTTTTTTTCTGACTGCGGTTTCAAAACCACGCACCAGAATCCACTTCTTTCAACTCAGTTATACATTTTGGATGTGTACCTAGAGTTTAAAGCAGAAAAAACGGAACTTTTAGAATTTTCATTTTTTGACCAAAACGACAGCCCCGGGGGTTATTAACATGTTGATATGGTTGTGATTTTTTTTCTGACTGCGGTTTCAAAACCATGCACCAGAATCCACTTCTTTCAACTCAGTAATACATTTTGGATGTGTACCTAGAGTTTAAAGCAGAAAAAATGGAACTTTTAGAATTTTCATTTTTTGACCAAAACGACAGCCCCGGGGTTATAAAAATGTTGATATGGATGTGATTTTTTTTCTGACTGCGGTTTCAAAACCATGCACCAGAATCCACTTCTTTCAACTCAGTAATACATTTTGGATGTGTACCTAGAGTTTAAAGCAGAAAAAACAGAACTTTTAGAATTTTCATTTTTTAACCAAAACGACAGCCCCGGGGGTTATAAACACGTTGATATGGATGTGATTTTTTTTCTGACTGCGGTTTCAAAACCATGCACCAGAATCCACTTCTTTCAACTCAGTAATACATTTTGGATGTGTACCTAGAGTTTAAAGCCGAAAAAACGGAACTTTTAGAATTTTCATTTTTTGACCAAAACGACAGCCCCGGGGGTTATAAACATGTTGATATGGATGTGATTTTTTTTCTGACTGCGGTTTCAAAACCATGCACCAGAATCCACTTCTTTCAACTCAGTAATACATTTTGGATGTGTACCTAGAGTTTAAAGCAGAAAAAACGGAACTTTTAGAATTTTCATTTTTTGACCAAAACGACAGCCCCGGGGGTTATTAACATGTTGATATGGTTGTGATTTTTTTTCTGACTGCGGTTTCAAAACCATGCACCAGAATCCACTTCTTTCAACTCAGTAATACATTTTGGATGTGTACCTAGAGTTTAAAGCAGAAAAAACGGAACTTTTAGAATTTTCATTTTTTGACCAAAACGACAGCCCCGGGGGTTATTAACATGTTGATATGGTTGTGATTTTTTTTCTGACTGCGGTTTCAAAACCATGCACCAGAATCCACTTCTTTCAACTCAGTAATACATTTTGGATGTGTACCTAGAGCAGTGGTGGCCAACCCGTGGCTCTAGAGCCTCATGCGGCTCTCCCCCTTGTAAAGTGTGGCTCCTGCTCCCACTGCTGCCCGCTGCCCACCGTCCGTCCCAGTCCCCCCTGCAGCTGGTTTCCTGAATCCCTTCTCCTTCTGAGGGGAGGAGAGTGCGCATCGCGCATCTCTCATACCCCTTACTGTGCATCCTTGTGAGTAGGCCATCCACCAATCAAAACTCGCGGGCCAGCAGCCAATCAGGAGCCGGCCAGCGAGCTTTGATTGGTGGATGGCCCAGTCACAGGGAAGTGAGGGGGAAGGAGACGCGCGGTGTGCTGTACTGTGCTCTCCTCCCATCAGTGACATGACAGGAGGACTGCAGGGCGACACCAGACTGTCCTCTCCCTGCCCGGCAGCAGCAGAAACAATGGTGAGTGCTGCTGCTGGGAAATTTGCACTGTGGGGGCATAGCAGTTTGTGGCACTGTGGGGGCATACCAGCTTTTTGGCACTGTGGGGGCATACCAGCTTTCTGGCACCGTAGGGGCATACCTGACACCGTGTGGGGGGCATATGTGTATCTGGCACTATTGGGGGAATATGTATATATGGCACTGCACTATTGGAGGCATATTTGTATCACACCCACCCAAGGGGTCAAAATAGACTACGCCCCTTTTCTTGGCGCATGCGCCTTCGGCACGGGCATGATGTCGGCTCTTTAGCTTGACTACCAATATATTTTGGCTCTTTACCTCTGACCGTTTGGCCAACCCTGACTTAGAGTTTAAAGCAGAAAAAACGGAACTTTTAGAATTTTCATTTTTTGACCAAAACGACAGCCCCGGGGGTTATAAACATGTTGATATGGTTGTGATTTTTTTTCTGACTGCGGTTTCAAAACCATGCACCAGAATCCACTTCTTTCAACTCAGTTATACATTTTGGATGTGTACCTAGAGTTTAAAGCAGAAAAAATGGAACTTTTAGAATTTTCATTTTTTGACCAAAACGACAGCCCCGGGGGTTATTAACATGTTGATATGGTTGTGATATTTTTTCTGACTGCGGTTTCAAAACCATGCACCATAATCCACTTCTTTCAACTCAGTAATACATTTTGGATGTGTACCTAGAGTTTAAAGCAGAAAAAACTGAACTTTTAGAATTTTCATTTTTTGGCCAAAACGACAGCCCCGGGGGTTATAAACATGTTGATATGGTTGTGATTTTTTTTCTGACTGCGGTTTCAAAACCATGCACCAGAATCCACTTCTTTCAACTCAGTTATACATTTTGGTTGTGTACCTAGAGTTTAAAGCAGAAAAAACGGAACTTTTAGAATTTTCATTTTTTGACCAAAACGACAGCCCCGGGGGTTATAAACATGTTGATATGGATGTAATTTTTTATCTGACTGCGGTTTCAAAACCATGCACCAGAATCCACTTCTATCAACTCAGTAATACATTATGGATGTGTACCTAGAGCAGGGGTGGCCAACCGGTCAGAGGTAAAGAGCCAAAATATATTGGTAGTCAAGCTAAAGAGCCGACATCATGCCCGTGCCGAAGGCGCATGCGCCAAGAAAAGGGGCGTAGTCTATTTTGACCCCTTGGGTGGGTGTGATACAAATATGCCTCCAATAGTGCAGTGCCATATATACATATTCCCCCAATAGTGCCAGATACACATATGCCCCCCACACGGTGTCAGGTATGCCCCTACGGTGCCAGAAAGCTGGTATGCCCCCACAGTGCCAAAAAGCTGGTATGCCCCCACAGTGCCAAAAAACTGGTATGCCCCCACAGTGCCACAAACTGCTATGCCCCCACAGTGCAAATTTCCCAGCAGCAGCACTCATCATTGTTTCTGCTGCTGCCGGGCAGGGAGAAGACAGTCTGGTGTCGCCCTGCAGTCCTCCTGTCATGTCAATGATGGGAGGAGAGCACAGTACAGCACACCGCGCGTCTCCTTCCCGCTCACTTCCCTGTGACTGGGCCATCCACCAATCAAAGCTCGCTGGCCGGCTCCTGATTGACTGCTGGCCCGCGAGCTCTGATTGGCGGATGGCCCACTCACAAGGATGCACAGTAAGGGGTAGGAGAGATGCGCGATGCGCACTCTCCTCCCCTCAGAAGGAGAAGGGATTCAGGAAACCAGCAGCAGGGGGGACTGGGACGGACGGTGGGCAGCAGTGGGAGCAGGAGCCACACTTTACAAGGGGGAGAGCCGTATGAGGCTCTAGAGCCACGGGTTGGCCACCACTGCTCTAGGTACACATCCAAAATGTATTACTGAGTTGAAAGAAGTGGATTCTGGTGCATGGTTTTGAAACCGCAGTCAGAAAAAAAATCACAACCATATCAACATTTTTATATATCCCCCGGTGGCTGTCCTTTTGGTAAAAAAATGAAAATTCTAAAAGTTCCGTTTTTTCTGCTTTAAACTCTAGGTACACATCCAAAATGTATTACTGAGTTGAAAGAAGTGGATTCTGGTGCATGGTTTTGAAACCGCAGTCAGAAAAAAAATCACAACCATATCAACATGTTAATAACCCCCGGGGCTGTCGTTTTGGTCAAAAAATGAAAATTCTAAAAGTTCCGTTTTTTCTGCTTTAAACTCTAGGTACACATCCAAAATGTATTACTGAGTTGAAAGAAGTGGATTCTGGTGCATGGTTTTGAAACCGCAGTCAGAAAAAAAATCACAACCATATCAACATGTTAATAACCCCCTGGGGCTGTCGTTTTGGTCAAAAAATGAAAATTCTAAAAGTTCAGTTTTTTCTGCTTTAAACTCTAGGTCAGTGGTGGCCAACCCGTGGCTCTAGAGCCTCATGCGGCTCTCCCCCTTGTAAAGTGTGGCTCCTGCTCCCACTGCTGCCCGCTGCCCACCGTCCGTCCCAGTCCCCCCTGCTGCTGGTTTCCTGAATCCCTTCTCCTTCTGAGGGGAGGAGAGTGCGCATCGCGCATCTCTCATACCCCTTACTGTGCATCCTTGTGAGTAGGCCATCCACCAATCAAAACTCGCGGGCCAGCAGCCAATCAGGAGCCGGCCAGCGAGCTTTGATTGGTGGATGGCCCAGTCACAGGGAAGTGAGGGGGAAGGAGACGCGCGGTGTGCTGTACTGTGCTCTCCTCCCATCAGTGACATGACAGGAGGACTGCAGGGCGACACCAGACTGTCCTCTCCCTGCCCGGCAGCAGCAGAAACAATGGTGAGTGCTGCTGCTGGGAAATTTGCACTGTGGGGGCATAGCAGTTTGTGGCACTGTGGGGGCATACCAGCTTTTTGGCACTGTGGGGGCATACCAGCTTTCTGGCACCATAGGGGCATACCTGACACCGTGTGGGGGGCATATGTGTATCTGGCACTATTGGGGGAATATGTATATATGGCACTGCACTATTGGAGGCATATTTGTATCACACCCACCCAAGGGGTCAAAATAGACTACGCCCCTTTTCTTGGCGCATGCGCCTTCGGCACGGGCATGATGTCGGCTCTTTAGCTTGACTACCAATATATTTTGGCTCTTTACCTCTGACCGTTTGGCCAACCCTGACTTAGAGTTTAAAGCAGAAAAAACGGAACTTTTAGAATTTTCATTTTTTGACCAAAACGACAGCCCCGGGGGTTATAAACATGTTGATATGGTTGTGATTTTTTTTCTGACTGCGGTTTCAAAACCATGCACCAGAATCCACTTCTTTCAACTCAGTTATACATTTTGGATGTGTACCTAGAGTTTAAAGCAGAAAAAATGGAACTTTTAGAATTTTCATTTTTTGACCAAAACGACAGCCCCGGGGGTTATTAACATGTTGATATGGTTGTGATATTTTTTCTGACTGCGGTTTCAAAACCATGCACCATAATCCACTTCTTTCAACTCAGTAATACATTTTGGATGTGTACCTAGAGTTTAAAGCAGAAAAAACGGAACTTTTAGAATTTTCATTTTTTGACCAAAACGACAGCCCCGGGGGTTATAAACATGTTGATATGGTTGTGATTTTTTTTCTGACTGCGGTTTCAAAACCATGCACCAGAATCCACTTCTTTCAACTCAGTTATACATTTTGGTTGTGTACCTAGAGTTTAAAGCAGAAAAAACGGAACTTTTAGAATTTTCATTTTTTGACCAAAACGACAGCCCCGGGGGTTATAAACATGTTGATATGGATGTAATTTTTTATCTGACTGCGGTTTCAAAACCATGCACCAGAATCCACTTCTATCAACTCAGTAATACATTATGGATGTGTACCTAGAGTTTAAAGCAGAAAAAACTGAACTTTTAGAATTTTCATTTTTTGACCAAAACGACAGCCCCAGGGGGTTATTAACATGTTGATATGGTTGTGATTTTTTTTCTGACTGCGGTTTCAAAACCATGCACCAGAATCCACTTCTTTCAACTCAGTAATACATTTTGGATGTGTACCTAGAGTTTAAAGCAGAAAAAACTGAACTTTTAGAATTTTCATTTTTTGACCAAAACGACAGCCCCGGGGGTTATTAACATGTTGATATGGTTGTGATTTTTTTTCTGACTGCGGTTTCAAAACCATGCACCAGAATCCACTTCTTTCAACTCAGTAATACATTTTGGATGTGTACCTAGAGTTTAAAGCAGAAAAAACGTAACTTTTAGAATTTTCATTTTTTTACCAAAAGGACAGCCACCGGGGGATATAAAAATGTTGATATGGTTGTGATTTTTTTTCTGACTGCGGTTTCAAAACCATGCACCAGAATCCACTTCTTTCAACTCAGTAATACATTTTGGATGTGTACCTAGAGCAGTGGTGGCCAACCCGTGGCTCTAGAGCCTCATGCGGCTCTCCCCCTTGTAAAGTGTGGCTCCTGCTCCCACTGCTGCCCACCGTCCGTCCCAGTCCCCCCTGCTGCTGGTTTCCTGAATCCCTTCTCCTTCTGAGGGGAGGAGAGTGCGCATCGCGCATCTCTCCTACCCCTTACTGTGCATCCTTGTGAGTGGGCCATCCGCCAATCAGAGCACGCGGGCCAGCAGTCAATCAGGAGCCGGCCAGCGAGCTTTGATTGGTGGATGGCCCAGTCACAGGGAAGTGAGCGGGAGGGAGACGCGCGGTGTGCTGTACTGTGCTCTCCTCCCATCATTGACATGACAGGAGGACTGCAGGGCGACACCAGACTGTCTTCTCCCTGCCCGGCAGCAGCAGAAACAATGATGAGTGCTGCTGCTGGGAAATTTGCACTGTGGGGGCATAGCAGTTTGTGGCACTGTGGGGGCATACCAGTTTTTTGGCACTGTGGGGGCATACCAGCTTTTTGGCACTGTGGGGGCATACCAGCTTTCTGGCACCGTAGGGGCATACCTGACACCGTGTGGGGGGCATATGTGTATCTGGCACTATTGGGGGAATATGTATATATGGCACTGCACTATTGGAGGCATATTTGTATCACACCCACCCAAGGGGTCAAAATAGACTACGCCCCTTTTCTTGGCGCATGCGCCTTCGGCACGGGCATGATGTCGGCTCTTTAGCTTGACTACCAATATATTTTGGCTCTTTACCTCTGACCGGTTGGCCACCCCTGACCTAGAGTTTAAAGCAGAAAAAACGGAACTTTTAGAATTTTCATTTTTTGACCAAAACGACAGCCCCGGGGGTTATAAACATGTTGATATGGTTGTGATTTTTTTTCTGACTGCGGTTTCAAAACCATGCACCAGAATCCACTTCTTTCAACTCAGTTATACATTTTGGATGTGTACCTAAAGTTTAAAGCAGAAAAAACGGAACTTTTAGAATTTTCATTTTTTGACCAAAACGACAGCCCCGGGGGTTATAAACATGTTGATATGGATGTGATTTTTTTTCTGACTGCGGTTTCAAAACCATGCACCAGAATCCACTTCTTTCAACTCAGTAATACATTTTGGATGTGTACCTAGAGTTTAAAGCAGAAAAAACGGAACTTTTAGAATTTTCATTTTTTGACCAAAACGACAGCCCCGGGGGTTATTAACATGTTGATATGGTTGTGATATTTTTTCTGACTGCGGTTTCAAAACCATGCACCAGAATCCACTTCTTTCAATTCAGTAATACATTTTGGATGTGTACCTAGAGTTTAAAGCAGAAAAAACGGAACTTTTAGAATTTTCATTTTTTGACCAAAACGACAGCCCCGGGGGTTATAAACATGTTGATATGGATGTGATTTTTTTTCTGACTGCGGTTTCAAAACCATGCACCAGAATCCACTTCTTTCAACTCAGTAATACATTTTGGATGTGTACCTAGAGTTTAAAGCAGAAAAAACGGAACTTTTAGAATTTTCATTTTTTGACCAAAACGACAGCCCCGGGGGTTATTAACATGTTGATATGGTTGTGATTTTTTTTCTGACTGCGGTTTCAAAACCATGCACCAGAATCCACTTCTTTCAACTCAGTAATACATTTTGGATGTGTACCTAGAGTTTAAAGCAGAAAAAACTGAACCTTTAGAATTTTCATTTTTTGACCAAAACGACAGCCCCGGGGGTTATTAACATGTTGATATGGTTGTGATTTTTTTTCTGACTGCGGTTTCAAAACCATGCACCAGATTCCACTTCTTTCAACTCAGTAATACATTTTGGATGTGTACCTAGAGTTTAAAGCAGAAAAAACGGAACTTTTAGAATTTTCATTTTTTTACCAAAACGACAGCCACCGGGGGTTATATAAAAATGTTGATATGTTTGTGATTTTTTTTATGACTGCGGTTTCAAAACCATGCACCAGAATCCACTTCTTTCAACTCAGTAATACATTTTGGATGTGTACCTAGAGTTTAAAGCAGAAAAAATTGAACTTTTAGAATTTTCATTTTTTGACCAAAACGACAGCCCCGGGGGTTATAAAAATGTTGATATGGATGTGATTTTTTTTCTGACTGCGGTTTCAAAACCATGCACCAGAATCCACTTCTTTCAACTCAGTAATACATTTTGGATGTGTTCCTAGAGTTTAAAGCAGAAAAAACGGAACTTTTAGAATTTTCATTTTTTGACCAAAACGACAGCCCCGGGGGTTATAAACATGTTGATATGGATGTGATTTTTTTTCTGACTGCGGTTTCAAAACCATGCACCAGAATCCACTTCTTTCAACTCAGTAATACATTTTGGATGTGTACCTAGAGTTTAAAGCAGAAAAAACGGAACTTTTAGAATTTTCATTTTTTGACCAAAACGACAGCCCCGGGGTTATTAACATGTTGATATGGTTGTGATTTTTTTTCTGACTGCGGTTTCAAAACCATGCACCAGAATCCACTTCTTTCAACTCAGTAATACATTTTGGATGTGTACCTAGAGTTTAAAGCAGAAAAAACGGAACTTTTAGAATTTTCATTTTTTGACCAAAACGACAGCCCCGGGGGTTATTAACATGTTGATATGGTTGTGATTTTTTTTCTTACTGCGGTTTCAAAACCATGCACCAGAATCCACTTCTTTCAACTCAGTAATACATTTTGGATGTGTACCTAGAGTTTAAAGCAGAAAAAACGGAACTTTTAGAATTTTCATTTTTTGACCAAAACGACAGCCCCGGGGGTTATTAACATGTTGATATGGTTGTGATTTTTTTTCTGACTGCGGTTTCAAAACCATGCACCAGAATCCACTTCTTTCAACTCAGTAATACATTTTGGATGTGTACCTAGAGTTTAAAGCAGAAAAAACTGAACTTTTAGAATTTTCATTTTTTAACCAAAACGACAGCCCCGGGGGTTATAAACATGTTGATATGGTTGTGATTTTTTTTCTGACTGCGGTTTCAAAACCATGCACCAGAATCCACTTCTTTCAACTCAGTAATACATTTTGGATGTGTACCTAGAGTTTAAAGCAGAAAAAACGGAACTTTTAGAATTTTCATTTTTTGACCAAAACGACAGCCCCGGGGGTTATTAACATGTTGATATGGTTGTGATTTTTTTTTCTGACTGCGGTTTCAAAACCATGCACCAGAATCCACTTCTTTCAACTCAGTAATACATTTTGGATGTGTACCTAGAGTTTAAAGCAGAAAAAACTGAACTTTTAGAATTTTCATTTTTTAACCAAAACGACAGCCCCGGGGGTTATAAACATGTTGATATGGTTGTGATTTTTTTTTTGACTGCGGTTTCAAAACCATGCACCAGAATCCACTTCTTTCAACTCAGTAATACATTTTGGATGTGTACCTAGAGTTTAAAGCAGAAAAAACGGAACTTTTAGAATTTTCATTTTTTGACCAAAACGACAGCCCCGGGGGTTATAAACATGTTGATATGGTTGTGATTTTTTTTCTGACTGCGGTTTCAAAACCATGCACCAGAATCCACTTCTTTCAACTCAGTAATACATTTTGGATGTGTACCTAGAGTTTAAAGCAGAAAAAACGGAACTTTTAGAATTTTCATTTTTTGACCAAAACGACAGCCCCGGGGGTTATAAACATGTTGATATGGTTGTGATTTTTTTTCTGACTGCGGTTTCAAAACCATGCACCAGAATCCACTTCTTTCAACTCAGTTATACATTTTGGATGTGTACCTAGAGTTTAAAGCAGAAAAAACTGAACTTTTAGAATTTTCATTTTTTGACCAAAACGACAGCCCCGGGGGTTATAAACATGTTGATATGGTTGTGATTTTTTTTCTGACTGCGGTTTCTAAACCATGCACCAGAATCCACTTCTTTCAACTCAGTAATACATTTTGGATGTGTACCTAGAGTTTAAAGCAGAAAAAACGAACTTTTAGAATTTTCATTTTTTGACCAAAACGACAGCCCCGTGGGTTATTAACATGTTGATATGGTTGTGATTTTTTTTCTGACTGCGGTTTCTAAACCATGCACCAGAATCCACTTCTTTCAACTCAGTAATACATTTTGGATGTGTACCTAGAGTTTAAAGCAGAAAAAACGGAACTTTTAGAATTTTCATTTTTTGACCAAAACGACAGCCCCGGGGGTTATTAACATGTTGATATGGTTGTGATTTTTTTTTCTGACTGCGGTTTCAAAACCATGCACCAGAATCCACTTCTTTCAACTCAGTAATACATTTTGGATGTGTACCTAGAGTTTAAAGCAGAAAAAACGGAACTTTTAGAATTTTCATTTTTTTACCAAAACGACAGCCACCGGGGGATATTTAAAAATTTTGATATGTATGTGATTTTTTTTATGACTGCGGTTTCAAAACCATGCACCAGAATCCACTTCTTTCAACTCAGTAATACATTTTGGATGTGTACCTAGAGTTTAAAGCAGAAAAAATTGAACTTTTAGAATTTTCATTTTTTGACCAAAACGACAGCCCCGGGGGTTATAAAAATGTTGATATTGATGTGATTTTTTTTTTGACTGCGGTTTCAAAACCATGCACCAGAATCCACTTCTTTCAACTCAGTAATACATTTTGGATGTGTACCTAGAGTTTAAAGCAGAAAAAACGGAACTTTTAGAATTTTCATTTTTTGACCAAAACGACAGCCCCGGGGGTTATTAACATGTTGATATGGTTGTGATTTTTTTTCTGACTGCGGTTTCAAAACCATGCACCAGAATCCACTTCTTTCAACTCAGTAATACATTTTGGATGTGTACCTAGAGTTTAAAGCAGAAAAAACTGAACCTTTAGAATTTTCATTTTTTGACCAAAACGACAGCCCCGGGGGTTATTAACATGTTGATATGGTTGTGATTTTTTTTCTGACTGCGGTTTCAAAACCATGCACCAGATTCCACTTCTTTCAACTCAGTAATACATTTTGGATGTGTACCTAGAGTTTAAAGCAGAAAAAACGGAACTTTTAGAATTTTCATTTTTTTACCAAAACGACAGCCACCGGGGGTTATATAAAAATGTTGATATGTTTGTGATTTTTTTTATGACTGCGGTTTCAAAACCATGCACCAGAATCCACTTCTTTCAACTCAGTAATACATTTTGGATGTGTACCTAGAGTTTAAAGCAGAAAAAATTGAACTTTTAGAATTTTCATTTTTTGACCAAAACGACAGCCCCGGGGGTTATAAAAATGTTGATATGGATGTGATTTTTTTTCTGACTGCGGTTTCAAAACCATGCACCAGAATCCACTTCTTTCAACTCAGTAATACATTTTGGATGTGTTCCTAGAGTTTAAAGCAGAAAAAACGGAACTTTTAGAATTTTCATTTTTTGACCAAAACGACAGCCCCGGGGGTTATAAACATGTTGATATGGATGTGATTTTTTTTCTGACTGCGGTTTCAAAACCATGCACCAGAATCCACTTCTTTCAACTCAGTAATACATTTTGGATGTGTACCTAGAGTTTAAAGCAGAAAAAACGGAACTTTTAGAATTTTCATTTTTTGACCAAAACGACAGCCCCGGGGTTATTAACATGTTGATATGGTTGTGATTTTTTTTCTGACTGCGGTTTCAAAACCATGCACCAGAATCCACTTCTTTCAACTCAGTAATACATTTTGGATGTGTACCTAGAGTTTAAAGCAGAAAAAACGGAACTTTTAGAATTTTCATTTTTTGACCAAAACGACAGCCCCGGGGGTTATTAACATGTTGATATGGTTGTGATTTTTTTTCTTACTGCGGTTTCAAAACCATGCACCAGAATCCACTTCTTTCAACTCAGTAATACATTTTGGATGTGTACCTAGAGTTTAAAGCAGAAAAAACGGAACTTTTAGAATTTTCATTTTTTGACCAAAACGACAGCCCCGGGGGTTATAAACATATTGATATGGTTGTGATTTTTTTTCTGACTGCGGTTTCAAAACCATGCACCAGAATCCACTTCTTTCAACTCAGTAATACATTTTGGATGTGTACCTAGAGTTTAAAGCAGAAAAAACGGAACTTTTAGAATTTTCATTTTTTGACCAAAACGACAGCCCCGGGGGTTATTAACATGTTGATATGGTTGTGATTTTTTTTTCTGACTGCGGTTTCAAAACCATGCACCAGAATCCACTTCTTTCAACTCAGTAATACATTTTGGATGTGTACCTAGAGTTTAAAGCAGAAAAAACTGAACTTTTAGAATTTTCATTTTTTAACCAAAACGACAGCCCCGGGGGTTATAAACATGTTGATATGGTTGTGATTTTTTTTCTGACTGCGGTTTCAAAACCATGCACCAGAATCCACTTCTTTCAACTCAGTAATACATTTTGGATGTGTACCTAGAGTTTAAAGCAGAAAAAACGGAACTTTTAGAATTTTCATTTTTTGACCAAAACGACAGCCCCGGGGGTTATAAACATGTTGATATGGTTGTGATTTTTTTTCTGACTGCGGTTTCAAAACCATGCACCAGAATCCACTTCTTTCAACTCAGTAATACATTTTGGATGTGTACCTAGAGTTTAAAGCAGAAAAAACGGAACTTTTAGAATTTTCATTTTTTTACCAAAACGACAGCCCCGGGGGTTATAAACATGTTGATATGGTTGTGATTTTTTTTCTGACTGCGGTTTCAAAACCATGCACCAGAATCCACTTCTTTCAACTCAGTTATACATTTTGGATGTGTACCTAGAGTTTAAAGCAGAAAAAACTGAACTTTTAGAATTTTCATTTTTTGACCAAAACGACAGCCCCGGGGGTTATAAACATGTTGATATGGTTGTGATTTTTTTTCTGACTGCGGTTTCTAAACCATGCACCAGAATCCACTTCTTTCAACTCAGTAATACATTTTGGATGTGTACCTAGAGTTTAAAGCAGAAAAAACGAACTTTTAGAATTTTCATTTTTTGACCAAAACGACAGCCCCGTGGGTTATTAACATGTTGATATGGTTGTGATTTTTTTTCTGACTGCGGTTTCTAAACCATGCACCAGAATCCACTTCTTTCAACTCAGTAATACATTTTGGATGTGTACCTAGAGTTTAAAGCAGAAAAAACGGAACTTTTAGAATTTTCATTTTTTGACCAAAACGACAGCCCCGGGGGTTATTAACATGTTGATATGGTTGTGATTTTTTTTTCTGACTGCGGTTTCAAAACCATGCACCAGAATCCACTTCTTTCAACTCAGTAATACATTTTGGATGTGTACCTAGAGTTTAAAGCAGAAAAAACGGAACTTTTAGAATTTTCATTTTTTTACCAAAACGACAGCCACCGGGGGATATTTAAAAATTTTGATATGTATGTGATTTTTTTTATGACTGCGGTTTCAAAACCATGCACCAGAATCCACTTCTTTCAACTCAGTAATACATTTTGGATGTGTACCTAGAGTTTAAAGCAGAAAAAATTGAACTTTTAGAATTTTCATTTTTTGACCAAAACGACAGCCCCGGGGGTTATAAAAATGTTGATATTGATGTGATTTTTTTTTTGACTGCGGTTTCAAAACCATGCACCAGAATCCACTTCTTTCAACTCAGTAATACATTTTGGATGTGTACCTAGAGCAGTGGTGGCCAACCCGTGGCTCTAGAGCCTCATGCCGCTCTTCCCTTTGTAAAGTGTGGCTCCTGCTCCCACTGCTGCCCGCCGCCCACTGTCCATCCCAGTCCCCCCTTCTGCTGGTTTCCTGAATCCCTTCTCCTTCTGAGGGGAGGAGAGTGCGCATCGCGCATCTCTCCTACCCCTTACTGTGCATCCTTGTGAGTGGGCCATCCGCCAATCAGAGCTCGCGGGCCAGCAGCCAATCAGGAGCCGGCCAGCGAGCTTTGATTGGTGGATGGCCCAGTCACAGGGAAGTGAGGGGGAAGGAGACGCGCGGTGTGCTGTACTGTGCTCTCCTCCCATCAGTGACATGACAGGAGGACTGCAGGGCGACACCAGACTGTCTTCTCCCTGCCCGGCAGCAGCAGAAACAATGGTGAGTGCTGCTGCTGGGAAATTTGCACTGTGGGGGCATAGCAGTTTGTGGCACTGTGGAGGCATAGCAGTATGTGGCACTGTGGGGGCATAGCAGTTTGTGGCACTGTGGGGGCATACCAGCTTTTTGGCACTGTGGGGGCATACCAGCTTTCTGGCACCGTAGGGGCATACCTGACACCGTGTGGGGGGCATATGTGTATCTGGCACTATTGGGGGAATATGTATATATGGCACTGCACTATTGGAGGCATATTTGTATCACACCCACCCAAGGGGTCAAAATAGACTACGCCCCTTTTCTTGGCGCATGCGCCTTCGGCACGGGCATGATGTCGGCTCTTTAGCTTGACTACCAATATATTTTGGCTCTTTACCTCTGACCGGTTGGCCACCCCTGACCTAGAGTTTAAAGCAGAAAAAACGGAACTTTTAGAATTTTCATTTTTTGACCAAAACGACAGCCCCGGGGGAAATTAACATGTTGATATGGTTGTGATATTTTTTCTGACTGCGGTTTCAAAACCATGCACCAGAATCCACTTCTTTCAACTCAGTAATACATTTTGGATGTGTACCTAGAGTTTAAAGCAGAAAAAACAGAACTTTTGGAATTTTCATTTTTTTGACCAAAACGACAGCCCCGGGGGTTATTAACATGTTGATATGGTTGTGATTTTTTTTCTTACTGCGGTTTCAAAACCATGCACCAGAATCCACTTCTTTCAACTTAGTTATACATTTTGGATGTGTACCTAGAGTTTAAAGCAGAAAAAACGGAACTTTTAGAATTTTCATTTTTTGACCAAAACGACAGCCCCGGGGGTTATAAACATGTTGATATGGATGTGATTTTTTTTTCTGACTGCGGTTTCAAAACCATGCACCAGAATCCACTTCTTTCAACTCAGTAATACATTTTGGATGTGTACCTAGAGTTTAAAGCAGAAAAAACGGAACTTTTAGAATTTTCATTTTTTGACCAAAACGACAGCCCCGGGGGTTATAAACATGTTGATATGGTTGTGATTTTTTTTCTGACTGCGGTCTCAAAACCATGCACCAGAATCCACTTCTTTCAACTCAGTAATACATTTTGGATGTGTACCTAGAGTTTAAAGTAGAAAAAACTGAACTTTTAGAATTTTCATTTTTTAACCAAAACGACAGCCCCGGGGATTATAAACATGTTGATATGGTTGTGATTTTTTTTCTGACTGCGGTTTCAAAACCATGCACCAGAATCCACTTCTTTCAACTCAGTAATACATTTTGGATGTGTACCTAGAGTTTAAAGCTGAAAAAACGGAACTTTTAGAATTTTCATTTTTTGAATAAAACGACAGCCCCGGGGGTTATAAACATGTTGATATGGTTGTGATTTTTTTTCTGACTGCGGTTTCAAAACCATGCACCAGAATCCACTTCTTTCAACTCAGTAATACATTTTGGATGTGTACCTAGAGTTTAAAGCAGAAAAAACTGAACTTTTAGAATTTTCATTTTTTGACCAAAACATCAGCCCCGGGGGATATTAACATGTTGATATGATTGTGATTTTTTTTCTGACTGCGGTTTCAAAACCATGCACCAGAATCCACTTCTTTCAACTCAGTAATACATTTTGGATGTGTACCTAGAGTTTAAAGCAGAAAAAACTGAACTTTTAGAATTTTCATTTTTTGACCAAAACATCAGCCCCGGGGGATATTAACATGTTGATATGGTTGTGATTTTTTTTCTGACTGCGGTTTCAAAACCATGCACCAGAATCCACTTCTTTCAACTCAGTAATACATTTTGGATGTGTACCTAGAGTTTAAAGCAGAAAAAACTGAACTTTTAGAATTTTCATTTTTTGACCAAAACGACAGCCCCGGTTGTTATAAACATGTTGATATGGTTGTGATTTTTTTTCTGACTGCGGTTTCAAAACCATGCACCAGAATCCACTTCTTTCAACTCAGTAATACATTTTGGATGTGTACCTAGAGTTTAAAGCAGAAAAAACGGAACTTTTAGAATTTTCATTTTTTTGACCAAAACGACAGCCCCGGGGGTTATAAACATGTTGATATGGTTGTGATTTTTTTTCTGACTGCGGTTTCAAAACCATGCACCAGAATCCACTTCTTTCAACTCAGTAATACATTTTGGATGTGTACCTAGAGTTTAAAGCAGAAAAAACGGAACTTTTAGAATTTTCATTTTTTGACCAAAACGACAGCCCCGGGGGTTATAAACATGTTGATATGGATGTGATTTTTTTTCTGACTGCGGTTTCAAAACCATGCACCAGAATCCACTTCTTTCAACTCAGTAATACATTTTGGATGTGTACCTAGAGTTTAAAGCAGAAAAAACGGAACTTTTAGAATTTTCATTTTTTGACCAAAACGACAGACTCGGGGGTTATAAACATGTTGATATGGATGTGATTTTTTTTCTGACTGCGGTTTCAAAACCATGCACCAGAATCCACTTCTTTCAACTCAGTAATACATTTTGGATGTGTACCTAGAGTTTAAAGCAGAAAAAATGGAACTTTTAGAATTTTCATTTTTAGACCAAAACGACAGCCCCGGGGGTTATTAACATGTTGATATGGTTGTGATTTTTTTTCTGACTGCGGTTTCAAAACCATGCACCAGAATCCACTTCTTTCAACTCAGTAATACATTTTGGATGTGTACCTAGAGTTTAAAGCAGAAAAAACGGAACTTTTAGAATTTTCGGTACTTATGTAGTATCTGGGCTGCCGATTTTTTGATTGTATGCCTTAAGTTAAGGCATACAATCAGATGCGATGCGATGCGATATCGCATCGCATCGCATCGCATCGCATCCGATATCGGATGCGATGACCCGATTTTTCCATAGGAATCAATGTTAAAATGATTCCTATGGAAAAATGGGTCCTTTTCATACCCCTACTATCCAAGTGGGCATGGAGTTGGATATAAACCTGTGGCGAGCGTAGCGAGCCACCGAGCCCGAAGCGTGGCGAGCGAAGCGAGCCCCGCGAGGGGACGGTATTCGTCCCCTCGCGGGGCTCGCTTCGCTCGCCACGCTTCGGGCTCGGTGGCTCGCTACGCTCGCCACAGGTTTATATCCAACTCCATGCCCACTTGGATAGTAGGGGTATGAAAAGGACCCATTTTTCCCATTGAATTCCATGTTAAAATGGACTCAGTCCATTTTAACATTGATTCCTATGGAAAAATCGGGTCATCGCATCGCATCGCATCGCATCGAATCGCATGGTCGCATGCGATGCGATGCGATCTCCCGATCCGACCCGATTTAGAAATCGGCAGCCCAGATACTACATAAGTACCGAATTTTCATTTTTTGACCAAAACGACAGCCCCGGGGGTTATTAACATGTTGATATGGTTGTGATTTTTTTTCTGACTGCGGTTTCAAAACCATGCACCAGAATCCACTTCTTTCAACTCAGTAATACATTTTGGATGTGTACCTAGAGTTTAAAGCAGAAAAAACGGAACTTTTAGAATTTTCATTTTTTGACCAAAACGACAGCCCCGGGGGTTATAAACATGTTGATATGGTTGTGATTTTTTTTCTGACTGCGGTTTCAAAACCATGCTCCAGAATCCACTTCTTTCAACTCAGTAATACATTTTGGATGTGTACCTAGAGTTTAAAGCAGAAAAAACGGAACTTTTAGAATTTTCATTTTTTGACCAAAACGACAGCCCCGGGGGTTATTAACATGTTGATATGGTTGTGATTTTTTTTCTGACTGCGGTTTCAAAACCATGCACCAGAATCCACTTCTTTCAACTCAGTAATACATTTTGGATGTGTACCTAGAGTTTAAAGCAGAAAAAACGGAACTTTTAGAATTTTCATTTTTTTAACAAAACGACAGCCCCGGGGGTAATAAACATGTTGATATGGTTGTGATTTTTTTTCTAACTGCGGTTTCAAAACCATGCACCAGAATCCACTTCTTTCAACTCAGTAATACATTTTGGATGTGTACCTAGAGTTTAAAGCAGAAAAAACGGAACTTTTAGAATTTTCATTTTTTGACCAAAACGACAGCCCCGGGGGTTATAAACATGTTGATATGGTTGTGATTTTTTTTCTGACTGCGGTTTCAAAACCATGCACCAGAATCCACTTCTTTCAACTCAGTAATACATTTTGGATGTGTACCTAGAGTTTAAAGCAGAAAAAACGGAACTTTTAGAATTTTCATTTTTTGACCAAAACGACAGCCCCGGGGGTTATTAACATGTTGATATGGTTGTGATTTTTTTTCTGACTGCGGTTTCAAAACCATGCACCAGAATCCACTTCTTTCAACTCAGTAATACATTTTGGATGTGTACCTAGAGTTTAAAGCAGAAAAAACGGAACTTTTAGAATTTTCATTTTTTGAACAAAACGACAGCCCCGGGGGTTATTAACATGTTGATATGGTTGTGATTTTTTTTCTGACTGCGGTTTCAAAACCATGCACCAGAATCCACTTCTTTCAACTCAGTAATACATTTTGGATGTGTACCTAGAGTTTAAAGCAGAAAAAACGGAACTTTTAGAATTTTCATTTTTTGACCAAAACGACAGCCCCGGGGGTTATTAACATGTTGATATGGTTGTGATTTTTTTTCTGACTGTGGTTTTAAAACCATGCACCAGAATCCACTTCTTTCAACTCAGTAATACATTTTGGATGTGTACCTAGAGTTTAAAGCAGAAGAAACGGAACTTTTAGAATTTTCATTTTTTGACCAAAACGACAGCCCCGGGGGTTATAAACATGTTGATATGGTTGTGATTTTTTTTCTGACTGCGGTTTCAAAACCATGCACCAGAATCCACTTCTTTCAACTCAGTAATACATTTTGGATGTGTACCTAGAGTTTAAAGCAGAAAAAACGGAACTTTTAGAATTTTCATTTTTTGACCAAAACGACAGCCCCGGGGGTTATAAACATGTTGATATGGTTGTGATTTTTTTCTGACTGCGGTTTCAAAACCATGCACCAGAATCCACTTCTTTCAACTCAGTAATACATTTTGGATGTGTACCTAGAGTTTAAAGCAGAAAAAACTGAACTTTTAGAATTTTCATTTTTTGACCAAAACATCAGCCCCGGGGGATATTAACATGTTGATATGGTTGTGATTTTTTTTCTGACTGCGGTTTCAAAACCATGCACCAGAATCCACTTCTTTCAACTCAGTAATACATTTTGGATGTGTACCTAGAGTTTAAAGCAGAAAAAACGGAACTTTTAGAATTTTCATTTTTTGACCAAAACGACAGCCCCGGGGGTTATTAACATGTTGATATGGTTGTGATTTTTTTTTCTGACTGCGGTTTCAAAACCATGCACCAGAATCCACTTCTTTCAACTCAGTAATACATTTTGGATGTGTACCTAGAGTTTAAAGCAGAAAAAACTGAACTTTTAGAATTTTCATTTTTTAACCAAAACGACAGCCCCGGGGGTTATAAACATGTTGATATGGTTGTGATTTTTTTTCTGACTGCGGTTTCAAAACCATGCACCAGAATCCACTTCTTTCAACTCAGTAATACATTTTGGATGTGTACCTAGAGTTTAAAGCAGAAAAAACGGAACTTTTAGAATTTTCATTTTTTGACCAAAACGACAGCCCCGGGGGTTATAAACATGTTGATATGGTTGTGATTTTTTTTCTGACTGCGGTTTCAAAACCATGCACCAGAATCCACTTCTTTCAACTCAGTAATACATTTTGGATGTGTACCTAGAGTTTAAAGCAGAAAAAACGGAACTTTTAGAATTTTCATTTTTTTACCAAAACGACAGCCCCGGGGGTTATAAACATGTTGATATGGTTGTGATTTTTTTTCTGACTGCGGTTTCAAAACCATGCACCAGAATCCACTTCTTTCAACTCAGTTATACATTTTGGATGTGTACCTAGAGTTTAAAGCAGAAAAAACTGAACTTTTAGAATTTTCATTTTTTGACCAAAACGACAGCCCCGGGGGTTATAAACATGTTGATATGGTTGTGATTTTTTTTCTGACTGCGGTTTCTAAACCATGCACCAGAATCCACTTCTTTCAACTCAGTAATACATTTTGGATGTGTACCTAGAGTTTAAAGCAGAAAAAACGAACTTTTAGAATTTTCATTTTTTGACCAAAACGACAGCCCCGTGGGTTATTAACATGTTGATATGGTTGTGATTTTTTTTCTGACTGCGGTTTCTAAACCATGCACCAGAATCCACTTCTTTCAACTCAGTAATACATTTTGGATGTGTACCTAGAGTTTAAAGCAGAAAAAACGGAACTTTTAGAATTTTCATTTTTTGACCAAAACGACAGCCCCGGGGGTTATTAACATGTTGATATGGTTGTGATTTTTTTTTCTGACTGCGGTTTCAAAACCATGCACCAGAATCCACTTCTTTCAACTCAGTAATACATTTTGGATGTGTACCTAGAGTTTAAAGCAGAAAAAACGGAACTTTTAGAATTTTCATTTTTTTACCAAAACGACAGCCACCGGGGGATATTTAAAAATTTTGATATGTATGTGATTTTTTTTATGACTGCGGTTTCAAAACCATGCACCAGAATCCACTTCTTTCAACTCAGTAATACATTTTGGATGTGTACCTAGAGTTTAAAGCAGAAAAAATTGAACTTTTAGAATTTTCATTTTTTGACCAAAACGACAGCCCCGGGGGTTATAAAAATGTTGATATTGATGTGATTTTTTTTTTGACTGCGGTTTCAAAACCATGCACCAGAATCCACTTCTTTCAACTCAGTAATACATTTTGGATGTGTACCTAGAGCAGTGGTGGCCAACCCGTGGCTCTAGAGCCTCATGCCGCTCTTCCCTTTGTAAAGTGTGGCTCCTGCTCCCACTGCTGCCCGCCGCCCACTGTCCATCCCAGTCCCCCCTTCTGCTGGTTTCCTGAATCCCTTCTCCTTCTGAGGGGAGGAGAGTGCGCATCGCGCATCTCTCCTACCCCTTACTGTGCATCCTTGTGAGTGGGCCATCCGCCAATCAGAGCTCGCGGGCCAGCAGCCAATCAGGAGCCGGCCAGCGAGCTTTGATTGGTGGATGGCCCAGTCACAGGGAAGTGAGGGGGAAGGAGACGCGCGGTGTGCTGTACTGTGCTCTCCTCCCATCAGTGACATGACAGGAGGACTGCAGGGCGACACCAGACTGTCTTCTCCCTGCCCGGCAGCAGCAGAAACAATGGTGAGTGCTGCTGCTGGGAAATTTGCACTGTGGGGGCATAGCAGTTTGTGGCACTGTGGAGGCATAGCAGTATGTGGCACTGTGGGGGCATAGCAGTTTGTGGCACTGTGGGGGCATACCAGCTTTTTGGCACTGTGGGGGCATACCAGCTTTCTGGCACCGTAGGGGCATACCTGACACCGTGTGGGGGGCATATGTGTATCTGGCACTATTGGGGGAATATGTATATATGGCACTGCACTATTGGAGGCATATTTGTATCACACCCACCCAAGGGGTCAAAATAGACTACGCCCCTTTTCTTGGCGCATGCGCCTTCGGCACGGGCATGATGTCGGCTCTTTAGCTTGACTACCAATATATTTTGGCTCTTTACCTCTGACCGGTTGGCCACCCCTGACCTAGAGTTTAAAGCAGAAAAAACGGAACTTTTAGAATTTTCATTTTTTGACCAAAACGACAGCCCCGGGGGAAATTAACATGTTGATATGGTTGTGATATTTTTTCTGACTGCGGTTTCAAAACCATGCACCAGAATCCACTTCTTTCAACTCAGTAATACATTTTGGATGTGTACCTAGAGTTTAAAGCAGAAAAAACAGAACTTTTGGAATTTTCATTTTTTTGACCAAAACGACAGCCCCGGGGGTTATTAACATGTTGATATGGTTGTGATTTTTTTTCTTACTGCGGTTTCAAAACCATGCACCAGAATCCACTTCTTTCAACTTAGTTATACATTTTGGATGTGTACCTAGAGTTTAAAGCAGAAAAAACGGAACTTTTAGAATTTTCATTTTTTGACCAAAACGACAGCCCCGGGGGTTATAAACATGTTGATATGGATGTGATTTTTTTTTCTGACTGCGGTTTCAAAACCATGCACCAGAATCCACTTCTTTCAACTCAGTAATACATTTTGGATGTGTACCTAGAGTTTAAAGCAGAAAAAACGGAACTTTTAGAATTTTCATTTTTTGACCAAAACGACAGCCCCGGGGGTTATAAACATGTTGATATGGTTGTGATTTTTTTTCTGACTGCGGTCTCAAAACCATGCACCAGAATCCACTTCTTTCAACTCAGTAATACATTTTGGATGTGTACCTAGAGTTTAAAGTAGAAAAAACTGAACTTTTAGAATTTTCATTTTTTAACCAAAACGACAGCCCCGGGGATTATAAACATGTTGATATGGTTGTGATTTTTTTTCTGACTGCGGTTTCAAAACCATGCACCAGAATCCACTTCTTTCAACTCAGTAATACATTTTGGATGTGTACCTAGAGTTTAAAGCTGAAAAAACGGAACTTTTAGAATTTTCATTTTTTGAATAAAACGACAGCCCCGGGGGTTATAAACATGTTGATATGGTTGTGATTTTTTTTCTGACTGCGGTTTCAAAACCATGCACCAGAATCCACTTCTTTCAACTCAGTAATACATTTTGGATGTGTACCTAGAGTTTAAAGCAGAAAAAACTGAACTTTTAGAATTTTCATTTTTTGACCAAAACATCAGCCCCGGGGGATATTAACATGTTGATATGATTGTGATTTTTTTTCTGACTGCGGTTTCAAAACCATGCACCAGAATCCACTTCTTTCAACTCAGTAATACATTTTGGATGTGTACCTAGAGTTTAAAGCAGAAAAAACTGAACTTTTAGAATTTTCATTTTTTGACCAAAACATCAGCCCCGGGGGATATTAACATGTTGATATGGTTGTGATTTTTTTTCTGACTGCGGTTTCAAAACCATGCACCAGAATCCACTTCTTTCAACTCAGTAATACATTTTGGATGTGTACCTAGAGTTTAAAGCAGAAAAAACTGAACTTTTAGAATTTTCATTTTTTGACCAAAACGACAGCCCCGGTTGTTATAAACATGTTGATATGGTTGTGATTTTTTTTCTGACTGCGGTTTCAAAACCATGCACCAGAATCCACTTCTTTCAACTCAGTAATACATTTTGGATGTGTACCTAGAGTTTAAAGCAGAAAAAACGGAACTTTTAGAATTTTCATTTTTTTGACCAAAACGACAGCCCCGGGGGTTATAAACATGTTGATATGGTTGTGATTTTTTTTCTGACTGCGGTTTCAAAACCATGCACCAGAATCCACTTCTTTCAACTCAGTAATACATTTTGGATGTGTACCTAGAGTTTAAAGCAGAAAAAACGGAACTTTTAGAATTTTCATTTTTTGACCAAAACGACAGCCCCGGGGGTTATAAACATGTTGATATGGATGTGATTTTTTTTCTGACTGCGGTTTCAAAACCATGCACCAGAATCCACTTCTTTCAACTCAGTAATACATTTTGGATGTGTACCTAGAGTTTAAAGCAGAAAAAACGGAACTTTTAGAATTTTCATTTTTTGACCAAAACGACAGACTCGGGGGTTATAAACATGTTGATATGGATGTGATTTTTTTTCTGACTGCGGTTTCAAAACCATGCACCAGAATCCACTTCTTTCAACTCAGTAATACATTTTGGATGTGTACCTAGAGTTTAAAGCAGAAAAAATGGAACTTTTAGAATTTTCATTTTTAGACCAAAACGACAGCCCCGGGGGTTATTAACATGTTGATATGGTTGTGATTTTTTTTCTGACTGCGGTTTCAAAACCATGCACCAGAATCCACTTCTTTCAACTCAGTAATACATTTTGGATGTGTACCTAGAGTTTAAAGCAGAAAAAACGGAACTTTTAGAATTTTCGGTACTTATGTAGTATCTGGGCTGCCGATTTTTTGATTGTATGCCTTAAGTTAAGGCATACAATCAGATGCGATGCGATGCGATATCGCATCGCATCGCATCGCATCGCATCCGATATCGGATGCGATGACCCGATTTTTCCATAGGAATCAATGTTAAAATGATTCCTATGGAAAAATGGGTCCTTTTCATACCCCTACTATCCAAGTGGGCATGGAGTTGGATATAAACCTGTGGCGAGCGTAGCGAGCCACCGAGCCCGAAGCGTGGCGAGCGAAGCGAGCCCCGCGAGGGGACGGTATTCGTCCCCTCGCGGGGCTCGCTTCGCTCGCCACGCTTCGGGCTCGGTGGCTCGCTACGCTCGCCACAGGTTTATATCCAACTCCATGCCCACTTGGATAGTAGGGGTATGAAAAGGACCCATTTTTCCCATTGAATTCCATGTTAAAATGGACTCAGTCCATTTTAACATTGATTCCTATGGAAAAATCGGGTCATCGCATCGCATCGCATCGCATCGAATCGCATGGTCGCATGCGATGCGATGCGATCTCCCGATCCGACCCGATTTAGAAATCGGCAGCCCAGATACTACATAAGTACCGAATTTTCATTTTTTGACCAAAACGACAGCCCCGGGGGTTATTAACATGTTGATATGGTTGTGATTTTTTTTCTGACTGCGGTTTCAAAACCATGCACCAGAATCCACTTCTTTCAACTCAGTAATACATTTTGGATGTGTACCTAGAGTTTAAAGCAGAAAAAACGGAACTTTTAGAATTTTCATTTTTTGACCAAAACGACAGCCCCGGGGGTTATAAACATGTTGATATGGTTGTGATTTTTTTTCTGACTGCGGTTTCAAAACCATGCTCCAGAATCCACTTCTTTCAACTCAGTAATACATTTTGGATGTGTACCTAGAGTTTAAAGCAGAAAAAACGGAACTTTTAGAATTTTCATTTTTTGACCAAAACGACAGCCCCGGGGGTTATTAACATGTTGATATGGTTGTGATTTTTTTTCTGACTGCGGTTTCAAAACCATGCACCAGAATCCACTTCTTTCAACTCAGTAATACATTTTGGATGTGTACCTAGAGTTTAAAGCAGAAAAAACGGAACTTTTAGAATTTTCATTTTTTGACCAAAACGACAGCCCCGGGGGTAATAAACATGTTGATATGGTTGTGATTTTTTTTCTAACTGCGGTTTCAAAACCATGCACCAGAATCCACTTCTTTCAACTCAGTAATACATTTTGGATGTGTACCTAGAGTTTAAAGCAGAAAAAACGGAACTTTTAGAATTTTCATTTTTTGACCAAAACGACAGCCCCGGGGGTTATAAACATGTTGATATGGTTGTGATTTTTTTTCTGACTGCGGTTTCAAAACCATGCACCAGAATCCACTTCTTTCAACTCAGTAATACATTTTGGATGTGTACCTAGAGTTTAAAGCAGAAAAAACGGAACTTTTAGAATTTTCATTTTTTGACCAAAACGACAGCCCCGGGGGTTATTAACATGTTGATATGGTTGTGATTTTTTTTCTGACTGCGGTTTCAAAACCATGCACCAGAATCCACTTCTTTCAACTCAGTAATACATTTTGGATGTGTACCTAGAGTTTAAAGCAGAAAAAACGGAACTTTTAGAATTTTCATTTTTTGAACAAAACGACAGCCCCGGGGGTTATTAACATGTTGATATGGTTGTGATTTTTTTTCTGACTGCGGTTTCAAAACCATGCACCAGAATCCACTTCTTTCAACTCAGTAATACATTTTGGATGTGTACCTAGAGTTTAAAGCAGAAAAAACGGAACTTTTAGAATTTTCATTTTTTGACCAAAACGACAGCCCCGGGGGTTATTAACATGTTGATATGGTTGTGATTTTTTTTCTGACTGTGGTTTTAAAACCATGCACCAGAATCCACTTCTTTCAACTCAGTAATACATTTTGGATGTGTACCTAGAGTTTAAAGCAGAAGAAACGGAACTTTTAGAATTTTCATTTTTTGACCAAAACGACAGCCCCGGGGGTTATAAACATGTTGATATGGTTGTGATTTTTTTTCTGACTGCGGTTTCAAAACCATGCACCAGAATCCACTTCTTTCAACTCAGTAATACATTTTGGATGTGTACCTAGAGTTTAAAGCAGAAAAAACGGAACTTTTAGAATTTTCATTTTTTGACCAAAACGACAGCCCCGGGGGTTATAAACATGTTGATATGGTTGTGATTTTTTTCTGACTGCGGTTTCAAAACCATGCACCAGAATCCACTTCTTTCAACTCAGTAATACATTTTGGATGTGTACCTAGAGTTTAAAGCAGAAAAAACTGAACTTTTAGAATTTTCATTTTTTGACCAAAACATCAGCCCCGGGGGATATTAACATGTTGATATGGTTGTGATTTTTTTTCTGACTGCGGTTTCAAAACCATGCACCAGAATCCCCTTCTTTCAACTCAGTAATACATTTTGGATGTGTACCTAGAGTTTAAAGCAGAAAAAACGGAACTTTTAGAATTTTCATTTTTTGACCAAAACGACAGCCCCGGGGGTTATAAACATGTTGATATGGTTGTGATTTTTTTTCTGACTGCGGTTTCAAAACCATGCACCAGAATCCACTTCTTTCAACTCAGTAATACATTTTGGATGTGTACCTAGAGTTTAAAGCAGAAAAAACGGAACTTTTAGAATTTTCATTTTTTGACCAAAACGACAGCCCCGGGGGTTATAAACATGTTGATATGGATGTGATTTTTTTTCTGACTGCGGTTTCAAAACCATGCACCAGAATCCACTTCTTTCAACTCAGTAATACATTTTGGATGTGTACCTAGAGTTTAAAGCAGAAAAAACGGAACTTTTAGAATTTTCATTTTTTGACCAAAACGACAGCCCCGGGGGTTATAAACATGTTGATATGGTTGTGATTTTTTTTCTGACTGCGGTTTCAAATCCATGCACCAGAATCCACGTCTTTCAACTCAGTTATACATTTTGGATGTGTACCTAGAGTTTAAAGCAGAAAAAACGGAACTTTTAGAATTTTCATTTTTTGACCAAAACGACAGCCCCGGGGGTTATAAACATGTTGATATGGATGTGATTTTTTTTCTGACTGCGGTTTCAAAACCATGCACCAGAATCCACTTCTTTCAACTCAGTAATACATTTTGGATGTGTACCTAGAGTTTAAAGCAGAAAAAACGGAACTTTTAGAATTTTCATTTTTTGACCAAAACGACAGCCCCGTGGGTTATAAACATGTTGATATGGTAGTGATTTTTTTTCTGACTGCGGTTTCAAAACCATGCACCAGAATCCACTTCTTTCAACTCAGTAATACATTTTGGATGTGTACCTAGAGTTTAAAGCAGAAAAAACGGAACTTTTAGAATTTTCATTTTTTGACCAAAACGACAGCCCCGGGGGTTATAAACATGTTGATATGGATGTGATTTTTTTTCTGACTGCGGTTTCAAATCCATGCACCAGAATCCACTTCTTTCAACTCAGTTATACATTTTGGATGTGTACCTAGAGTTTAAAGCAGAAAAAACGGAACTTTTAGAATTTTCATTTTTTGACCAAAACGACAGCCCCGGGGGTTATAAACATGTTGATATGGATGTGATTTTTTTTCTGACTGCGGTTTCAAAACCATGCAACAGAATCCACTTCTTTCAACTCAGTAATACATTTTGGATGTGTACCTAGAGTTTAAAGCAGAAAAAACGGAACTTTTAGAATTTTCATTTTTTGACCAAAACGACAGCCCCGGGGGTTATAAACATGTTGATATGGTTGTGATTTTTTTCAGACTGCGGTTTCAAAACCATGCACCAGAATCCACTTCTTTCAACTCAGTAATACATTTTGGATGTGTACCTAGAGTTTAAAGCAGAAAAAACGGAACTTTTAGAATTTTCATTTTTTGACCAAAACGACAGCCCCGGGGGTTATTAACATGTTGATATGGTTGTGATTTTTTTTCTGACTGCGGTTTCAAATCCATGCACCAGAATCCACTTCTTTCAACTCAGTTATACATTTTGGATGTGTACCTAGAGTTTAAAGCAGAAAAAACGGAACTTTTAGAATTTTCATTTTTTGACCAAAACGACAGCCCCGGGGGTTATAAACATGTTGATATGGATGTGATTTTTTTTCTGACTGCGGTTTCAAAACCATGCAACAGAATCCACTTCTTTCAACTCAGTAATACATTTTGGATGTGTACCTAGAGTTTAAAGCAGAAAAAACGGAACTTTTAGAATTTTCATTTTTTGACCAAAACGACAGCCCCGGGGGTTATAAACATGTTGATATGGTTGTGATTTTTTTCAGACTGCGGTTTCAAAACCATGCACCAGAATCCACTTCTTTCAACTCAGTAATACATTTTGGATGTGTACCTAGAGTTTAAAGCAGAAAAAATGGAACTTTTAGAATTTTCATTTTTTGACCAAAACGACAGCCCCGGGGGTTATTAACATGTTGATATGGTTGTGATTTTTTTTCTGACTGCGGTTTCAAAACCATGCACCAGAATCCACTTCTTTCAACTCAGTAATACATTTTGGATGTGTACCTAGAGTTTAAAGCAGAAAAAACGGAACTTTTAGAATTTTCATTTTTTGACCAAAACGACAGCCCCGGGGGTTATAAACATGTTGATATGGTTGTGATTTTTTTTCTGACTGCGGTTTCAAAACCATGCACCAGAATCCACTTCTTTCAACTCAGTTATACATTTTGGATGTGTACCTAGAGTTTAAAGCAGAAAAAACGGAACTTTTAGAATTTTCATTTTTTGTCCAAAACGACAGCCCCTGGGGTTATAAACATGTGGATATGGATGTGATTTTTTTATGACTGCGGTTTCAAAACCATGCTCCAGAATCCACTTCTTTCAACTCAGTAATACATTTTGGATGTGTACCTAGAGTTTAAAGCAGAAAAACCGGAACTTTTAGAATTTATATTTTTTGACCAAAACGACAGCCCCGGGGGTTATAAACATGTTGATATGGTTGTGATTTTTTTTCTGACTGCGGTTTCAAAACCATGCACCAGAATCCACTTCTTTTAACTCAGTAATACATTTTGGATGTGTACCTAGAGTTTAAAGCAGAAAAAACAGAACTTTTAGAATTTTCATTTTTTGACCAAAACGTCAGCCCCGGGGGTTATAAACATGTTGATATGGTTGTGATTTTTTTTCTGACTGCGGTTTCAAAACCATGCACCAGAATCCACTTCTTTCAACTCAGTAATACATTTTGGATGTGTACCTAGAGTTTAAAGCAGAAAAAACGGAACTTTTAGAATTTTCATTTTTTGACCAAAACGACAGCCCCGGGGGTTATAAACATGTTGATATGGATGTGATTTTTGTTCTGACTGCGGTTTCAAAACCATGCACCAGAATCCACTTCTTTCAACTCAGTTATACATTTTGGATGTGTACCTAGAGTTTAAAGCAGAAAAAACGGAACTTTTAGAATTTTCATTTTTTGTCCAAAACGACAGCCCCGGGGGTTATAAACATGTTGATATGGATGTGATTTTTTTTCTGACTGCGGTTTCAAAACCATGCAACAGAATCCACTTCTTTCAACTCAGTAATACATTTTGGATGTGTACCTAGAGTTTAAAGCAGAAAAACCGGAACTTTTAGAATTTATATTTTTTGACCAAAACGACAGCCCCGGGGGTTATAAACATGTTGATATGGTTGTGATTTTTTTTCTGACTGCGGTTTCAAAACCATGCACCAGAATCCACTTCTTTTAACTCAGTAATACATTTTGGATGTGTACCTAGAGTTTAAAGCAGAAAAAACAGAACTTTTAGAATTTTCATTTTTTGACCAAAACGTCAGCCCCGGGGGTTATAAACATGTTGATATGGTTGTGATTTTTTTCTGACTGCGGTTTCAAAACCATGCACCAGAATCCACTTCTTTCAACTCAGTAATACATTTTGGATGTGTACCTAGAGTTTAAAGCAGAAAAAACGGAACTTTTAGAATTTTCATTTTTTGACCAAAACGACAGCCCCGGGGGTTATAAACATGTTGATATGGTTGTGATTTTTTTTCTGACTGCGGTTTCAAAACCATGCACCAGAATCCACTTCTTTCAACTCAGTAATACATTTTGGATGTGTACATAGAGTTTAAAGCAGAAAAAACGGAACTTTTAGAATTTTCATTTTTTGACCAAAACGACAGCCCCGGGGGTTATTAACATGTTGATATGGTTGTGATATTTTTTCTGACTGCGGTTTCAAAACCATGCACCAGAATCCACTTCTTTCAACTCAGTAATACATTTTGGATGTGTACCTAGAGTTTAAAGCAGAAAAAACGGAACTTTTAGAATTTTCATTTTTTGACCAAAACGACAGCCCCGGGGGTTATTAACATGTTGATATGGTTGTGATTTTTTTTCTGACTGCGGTTTCAAAACCATGCACCAGAATCCACTTCTTTCAACTCAGTAATACATTTTGGATGTGTACCTAGAGTTTAAAGCAGAAAAAACGGAACTTTTAGAATTTTCATTTTTTGACCAAAACGACAGCCCCGGGGGTTATTAACATGTTGATATGGTTGTGATTTTTTTTCTGACTGCGGTTTCAAAACCATGCACCAGAATCCACTTCTTTCAACTCAGTAATACATTTTGGATGTGTACCTAGAGCAGTGGTGGCCAACCCGTGGCTCTAGAGCCTCATGCGGCTCTCCCCCTTGTAAAGTGTGGCTCCTGCTCCCACTGCTGCCCGCTGCCCACCGTCCGTCCCAGTCCCCCCTGCAGCTGGTTTCCTGAATCCCTTCTCCTTCTGAGGGGAGGAGAGTGCGCATCGCGCATCTCTCATACCCCTTACTGTGCATCCTTGTGAGTAGGCCATCCACCAATCAAAACTCGCGGGCCAGCAGCCAATCAGGAGCCGGCCAGCGAGCTTTGATTGGTGGATGGCCCAGTCACAGGGAAGTGAGGGGGAAGGAGACGCGCGGTGTGCTGTACTGTGCTCTCCTCCCATCAGTGACATGACAGGAGGACTGCAGGGCGACACCAGACTGTCCTCTCCCTGCCCGGCAGCAGCAGAAACAATGGTGAGTGCTGCTGCTGGGAAATTTGCACTGTGGGGGCATAGCAGTTTGTGGCACTGTGGGGGCATACCAGCTTTTTGGCACTGTGGGGGCATACCAGCTTTCTGGCACCGTAGGGGCATACCTGACACCGTGTGGGGGGCATATGTGTATCTGGCACTATTGGGGGAATATGTATATATGGCACTGCACTATTGGAGGCATATTTGTATCACACCCACCCAAGGGGTCAAAATAGACTACGCCCCTTTTCTTGGCGCATGCGCCTTCGGCAAGGGCATGATGTCGGCTCTTTAGCTTGACTACCAATATATTTTGGCTCTTTACCTCTGACCGTTTGGCCAACCCTGACTTAGAGTTTAAAGCAGAAAAAACGGAACTTTTAGAATTTTCATTTTTTGACCAAAACGACAGCCCCGGGGGTTATAAACATGTTGATATGGTTGTGATTTTTTTTCTGACTGCGGTTTCAAAACCATGCACCAGAATCCACTTCTTTCAACTCAGTTATACATTTTGGATGTGTACCTAGAGTTTAAAGCAGAAAAAATGGAACTTTTAGAATTTTCATTTTTTGACCAAAACGACAGCCCCGGGGGTTATTAACATGTTGATATGGTTGTGATATTTTTTCTGACTGCGGTTTAAAAACCATGCACCATAATCCACTTCTTTCAACTCAGTAATACATTTTGGATGTGTACCTAGAGTTTAAAGCAGAAAAAACTGAACTTTTAGAATTTTCATTTTTTGACCAAAACGACAGCCCCGGGGGTTATAAACATGTTGATATGGTTGTGATTTTTTTTCTGACTGCGGTTTCAAAACCATGCACCAGAATCCACTTCTTTCAACTCAGTTATACATTTTGGTTGTGTACCTAGAGTTTAAAGCAGAAAAAACGGAACTTTTAGAATTTTCATTTTTTGACCAAAACGACAGCCCCGGGGGTTATAAACATGTTGATATGGATGTAATTTTTTATCTGACTGCGGTTTCAAAACCATGCACCAGAATCCACTTCTATCAACTCAGTAATACATTATGGATGTGTACCTAGAGCAGGGGTGGCCAACCGGTCAGAGGTAAAGAGCCAAAATATATTGGTAGTCAAGCTAAAGAGCCGACATCATGCCCGTGCCGAAGGCGCATGCGCCAAGAAAAGGGGCGTAGTCTATTTTGACCCCTTGGGTGGGTGTGATACAAATATGCCTCCAATAGTGCAGTGCCATATATACATATTCCCCCAATAGTGCCAGATACACATATGCCCCCCACACGGTGTCAGGTATGCCCCTACGGTGCCAGAAAGCTGGTATGCCCCCACAGTGCCAAAAAGCTGGTATGCCCCCACAGTGCCAAAAAACTGGTATGCCCCCACAGTGCCACAAACTGCTATGCCCCCACAGTGCAAATTTCCCAGCAGCAGCACTCATCATTGTTTCTGCTGCTGCCGGGCAGGGAGAAGACAGTCTGGTGTCGCCCTGCAGTCCTCCTGTCATGTCAATGATGGGAGGAGAGCACAGTACAGCACACCGCGCGTCTCCTTCCCGCTCACTTCCCTGTGACTGGGCCATCCACCAATCAAAGCTCGCTGGCCGGCTCCTGATTGACTGCTGGCCCGCGAGCTCTGATTGGCGGATGGCCCACTCACAAGGATGCACAGTAAGGGGTAGGAGAGATGCGCGATGCGCACTCTCCTCCCCTCAGAAGGAGAAGGGATTCAGGAAACCAGCAGCAGGGGGGACTGGGACGGACGGTGGGCAGCAGTGGGAGCAGGAGCCACACTTTACAAGGGGGAGAGCCGTATGAGGCTCTAGAGCCACGGGTTGGCCACCACTGCTCTAGGTACACATCCAAAATGTATTACTGAGTTGAAAGAAGTGGATTCTGGTGCATGGTTTTGAAACCGCAGTCAGAAAAAAAATCACAACCATATCAACATTTTTATATCCCCCGGTGGCTGTCCTTTTGGTAAAAAAATGAAAATTCTAAAAGTTCCGTTTTTTCTGCTTTAAACTCTAGGTACACATCCAAAATGTATTACTGAGTTGAAAGAAGTGGATTCTGGTGCATGGTTTTGAAACCGCAGTCAGAAAAAAAATCACAACCATATCAACATGTTAATAACCCCCGGGGCTGTCGTTTTGGTCAAAAAATGAAAATTCTAAAAGTTCCGTTTTTTCTGCTTTAAACTCTAGGTACACATCCAAAATGTATTACTGAGTTGAAAGAAGTGGATTCTGGTGCATGGTTTTGAAACCGCAGTCAGAAAAAAAATCACAACCATATCAACATGTTAATAACCCCCTGGGGCTGTCGTTTTGGTCAAAAAATGAAAATTCTAAAAGTTCAGTTTTTTCTGCTTTAAACTCTAGGTCAGTGGTGGCCAACCCGTGGCTCTAGAGCCTCATGCGGCTCTCCCCCTTGTAAAGTGTGGCTCCTGCTCCCACTGCTGCCCGCTGCCCACCGTCCGTCCCAGTCCCCCCTGCTGCTGGTTTCCTGAATCCCTTCTCCTTCTGAGGGGAGGAGAGTGCGCATCGCGCATCTCTCATACCCCTTACTGTGCATCCTTGTGAGTAGGCCATCCACCAATCAAAACTCGCGGGCCAGCAGCCAATCAGGAGCCGGCCAGCGAGCTTTGATTGGTGGATGGCCCAGTCACAGGGAAGTGAGGGGGAAGGAGACGCGCGGTGTGCTGTACTGTGCTCTCCTCCCATCAGTGACATGACAGGAGGACTGCAGGGCGACACCAGACTGTCCTCTCCCTGCCCGGCAGCAGCAGAAACAATGGTGAGTGCTGCTGCTGGGAAATTTGCACTGTGGGGGCATAGCAGTTTGTGGCACTGTGGGGGCATACCAGCTTTTTGGCACTGTGGGGGCATACCAGCTTTCTGGCACCATAGGGGCATACCTGACACCGTGTGGGGGGCATATGTGTATCTGGCACTATTGGGGGAATATGTATATATGGCACTGCACTATTGGAGGCATATTTGTATCACACCCACCCAAGGGGTCAAAATAGACTACGCCCCTTTTCTTGGCGCATGCGCCTTCGGCACGGGCATGATGTCGGCTCTTTAGCTTGACTACCAATATATTTTGGCTCTTTACCTCTGACCGTTTGGCCAACCCTGACTTAGAGTTTAAAGCAGAAAAAACGGAACTTTTAGAATTTTCATTTTTTGACCAAAACGACAGCCCCGGGGGTTATAAACATGTTGATATGGTTGTGATTTTTTTTCTGACTGCGGTTTCAAAACCATGCACCAGAATCCACTTCTTTCAACTCAGTTATACATTTTGGATGTGTACCTAGAGTTTAAAGCAGAAAAAATGGAACTTTTAGAATTTTCATTTTTTGACCAAAACGACAGCCCCGGGGGTTATTAACATGTTGATATGGTTGTGATATTTTTTCTGACTGCGGTTTCAAAACCATGCACCATAATCCACTTCTTTCAACTCAGTAATACATTTTGGATGTGTACCTAGAGTTTAAAGCAGAAAAAACTGAACTTTTAGAATTTTCATTTTTTGACCAAAACGACAGCCCCGGGGGTTATAAACATGTTGATATGGTTGTGATTTTTTTTCTGACTGCGGTTTCAAAACCATGCACCAGAATCCACTTCTTTCAACTCAGTTATACATTTTGGTTGTGTACCTAGAGTTTAAAGCAGAAAAAACGGAACTTTTAGAATTTTCATTTTTTGACCAAAACGACAGCCCCGGGGGTTATAAACATGTTGATATGGATGTAATTTTTTATCTGACTGCGGTTTCAAAACCATGCACCAGAATCCACTTCTATCAACTCAGTAATACATTATGGATGTGTACCTAGAGTTTAAAGCAGAAAAAACTGAACTTTTAGAATTTTCATTTTTTGACCAAAACGACAGCCCCAGGGGGTTATTAACATGTTGATATGGTTGTGATTTTTTTTCTGACTGCGGTTTCAAAACCATGCACCAGAATCCACTTCTTTCAACTCAGTAATACATTTTGGATGTGTACCTAGAGTTTAAAGCAGAAAAAACGGAACTTTTAGAATTTTCATTTTTTGACCAAAACGACAGCCCCGGGGGTTATTAACATGTTGATATGGTTGTGATTTTTTTTCTGACTGCGGTTTCAAAACCATGCACCAGAATCCACTTCTTTCAACTCAGTAATACATTTTGGATGTGTACCTAGAGTTTAAAGCAGAAAAAACGTAACTTTTAGAATTTTCATTTTTTTACCAAAAGGACAGCCACCGGGGGATATAAAAATGTTGATATGGTTGTGATTTTTTTTCTGACTGCGGTTTCAAAACCATGCACCAGAATCCACTTCTTTCAACTCAGTAATACATTTTGGATGTGTACCTAGAGCAGTGGTGGCCAACCCGTGGCTCTAGAGCCTCATGCGGCTCTCCCCCTTGTAAAGTGTGGCTCCTGCTCCCACTGCTGCCCACCGTCCGTCCCAGTCCCCCCTGCTGCTGGTTTCCTGAATCCCTTCTCCTTCTGAGGGGAGGAGAGTGCGCATCGCGCATCTCTCCTACCCCTTACTGTGCATCCTTGTGAGTGGGCCATCCGCCAATCAGAGCACGCGGGCCAGCAGTCAATCAGGAGCCGGCCAGCGAGCTTTGATTGGTGGATGGCCCAGTCACAGGGAAGTGAGCGGGAAGGAGACGCGCGGTGTGCTGTACTGTGCTCTCCTCCCATCATTGACATGACAGGAGGACTGCAGGGCGACACCAGACTGTCTTCTCCCTGCCCGGCAGCAGCAGAAACAATGATGAGTGCTGCTGCTGGGAAATTTGCACTGTGGGGGCATAGCAGTTTGTGGCACTGTGGGGGCATACCAGTTTTTTGGCACTGTGGGGGCATACCAGCTTTTTGGCACTGTGGGGGCATACCAGCTTTCTGGCACCGTAGGGGCATACCTGACACCGTGTGGGGGGCATATGTGTATCTGGCACTATTGGGGGAATATGTATATATGGCACTGCACTATTGGAGGCATATTTGTATCACACCCACCCAAGGGGTCAAAATAGACTACGCCCCTTTTCTTGGCGCATGCGCCTTCGGCACGGGCATGATGTCGGCTCTTTAGCTTGACTACCAATATATTTTGGCTCTTTACCTCTGACCGGTTGGCCACCCCTGACCTAGAGTTTAAAGCAGAAAAAACGGAACTTTTAGAATTTTCATTTTTTGACCAAAACGACAGCCCCGGGGGTTATAAACATGTTGATATGGTTGTGATTTTTTTTCTGACTGCGGTTTCAAAACCATGCACCAGAATCCACTTCTTTCAACTCAGTTATACATTTTGGATGTGTACCTAAAGTTTAAAGCAGAAAAAACGGAACTTTTAGAATTTTCATTTTTTGACCAAAACGACAGCCCCGGGGGTTATAAACATGTTGATATGGATGTGATTTTTTTTCTGACTGCGGTTTCAAAACCATGCACCAGAATCCACTTCTTTCAACTCAGTAATACATTTTGGATGTGTACCTAGAGTTTAAAGCAGAAAAAACGGAACTTTTAGAATTTTCATTTTTTTACCAAAACGACAGCCCCGGGGGTTATTAACATGTTGATATGGTTGTGATATTTTTTCTGACTGCGGTTTCAAAACCATGCACCAGAATCCACTTCTTTCAATTCAGTAATACATTTTGGATGTGTACCTAGAGTTTAAAGCAGAAAAAACGGAACTTTTAGAATTTTCATTTTTTGACCAAAACGACAGCCCCGGGGGTTATAAACATGTTGATATGGATGTGATTTTTTTTTCTGACTGCGGTTTCAAAACCATGCACCAGAATCCACTTCTTTCAACTCAGTAATACATTTTGGATGTGTACCTAGAGTTTAAAGCAGAAAAAACGGAACTTTTAGAATTTTCATTTTTTGACCAAAACGACAGCCCCGGGGGTTATTAACATGTTGATATGGTTGTGATTTTTTTTCTGACTGCGGTTTCAAAACCATGCACCAGAATCCACTTCTTTCAACTCAGTAATACATTTTGGATGTGTACCTAGAGTTTAAAGCAGAAAAAACTGAACCTTTAGAATTTTCATTTTTTGACCAAAACGACAGCCCCGGGGGTTATTAACATGTTGATATGGTTGTGATTTTTTTTCTGACTGCGGTTTCAAAACCATGCACCAGATTCCACTTCTTTCAACTCAGTAATACATTTTGGATGTGTACCTAGAGTTTAAAGCAGAAAAAACGGAACTTTTAGAATTTTCATTTTTTTACCAAAACGACAGCCACCGGGGGTTATATAAAAATGTTGATATGTTTGTGATTTTTTTTATGACTGCGGTTTCAAAACCATGCACCAGAATCCACTTCTTTCAACTCAGTAATACATTTTGGATGTGTACCTAGAGTTTAAAGCAGAAAAAATTGAACTTTTAGAATTTTCATTTTTTGACCAAAACGACAGCCCCGGGGGTTATAAAAATGTTGATATGGATGTGATTTTTTTTCTGACTGCGGTTTCAAAACCATGCACCAGAATCCACTTCTTTCAACTCAGTAATACATTTTGGATGTGTTCCTAGAGTTTAAAGCAGAAAAAACGGAACTTTTAGAATTTTCATTTTTTGACCAAAACGACAGCCCCGGGGGTTATAAACATGTTGATATGGATGTGATTTTTTTTCTGACTGCGGTTTCAAAACCATGCACCAGAATCCACTTCTTTCAACTCAGTAATACATTTTGGATGTGTACCTAGAGTTTAAAGCAGAAAAAACGGAACTTTTAGAATTTTCATTTTTTGACCAAAACGACAGCCCCGGGGTTATTAACATGTTGATATGGTTGTGATTTTTTTTCTGACTGCGGTTTCAAAACCATGCACCAGAATCCACTTCTTTCAACTCAGTAATACATTTTGGATGTGTACCTAGAGTTTAAAGCAGAAAAAACGGAACTTTTAGAATTTTCATTTTTTGACCAAAACGACAGCCCCGGGGGTTATTAACATGTTGATATGGTTGTGATTTTTTTTCTGACTGCGGTTTCAAAACCATGCACCAGAATCCACTTCTTTCAACTCAGTAATACATTTTGGATGTGTACCTAGAGTTTAAAGCAGAAAAAACGGAACTTTTAGAATTTTCATTTTTTTAATAAAACGACAGCCCCGGGGGTTATAAACATGTTGATATGGTTGTGATTTTTTTTCTGACTGCGGTTTCAAAACCATGCACCAGAATCCACTTCTTTCAACTCAGTAATACATTTTGGATGTGTACCTAGAGTTTAAAGCAGAAAAAACTGAACTTTTAGAATTTTCATTTTTTGACCAAAACATTAGCCCCGGGGGATATTAACATGTTGATATGGTTGTGATTTTTTTTCTGACTGCGGTTTCAAAACCATGCACCAGAATCCACTTCTTTCAACTCAGTAATACATTTTGGATGTGTACCTAGAGTTTAAAGCAGAAAAAACGGAACTTTTAGAATTTTCATTTTTTGACCAAAACGACAGCCCCGGGGGTTATAAACATGTTGATATGGTTGTGATTTTTTTCTGACTGCGGTTTCAAAACCATGCACCAGAATCCACTTCTTTCAACTCAGTAATACATTTTGGATGTGTACCTAGAGTTTAAAGCAGAAAAAACGGAACTTTTAGAATTTTCATTTTTTGACCAAAACGACAGCCCCGGGAGTTATTAACATGTTAATATGGTTGTGATTTTTTTTCTGACTGCGGTTTCAAAACCATGCACCAGAATCCACTTCTTTCAACTCAGTAATACATTTTGGATGTGTACCTAGAGTTTAAAGCAGAAAAAACGGAACTTTTAGAATTTTCATTTTTTGACCAAAACGACAGCCCCGGGGTTATAAACATGTTGATATGGTTGTGATTTTTTTTCTGACTGCGGTTTCAAAACCACGCACCAGAATCCACTTCTTTCAACTCAGTTATACATTTTGGATGTGTACCTAGAGTTTAAAGCAGAAAAAACGGAACTTTTAGAATTTTCATTTTTTGACCAAAACGACAGCCCCGGGGGTTATTAACATGTTGATATGGTTGTGATTTTTTTTCTGACTGCGGTTTCAAAACCATGCACCAGAATCCACTTCTTTCAACTCAGTAATACATTTTGGATGTGTACCTAGAGTTTAAAGCAGAAAAAATGGAACTTTTAGAATTTTCATTTTTTGACCAAAACGACAGCCCCGGGGTTATAAAAATGTTGATATGGATGTGATTTTTTTTCTGACTGCGGTTTCAAAACCATGCACCAGAATCCACTTCTTTCAACTCAGTAATACATTTTGGATGTGTACCTAGAGTTTAAAGCAGAAAAAACAGAACTTTTAGAATTTTCATTTTTTAACCAAAACGACAGCCCCGGGGGTTATAAACACGTTGATATGGATGTGATTTTTTTTCTGACTGCGGTTTCAAAACCATGCACCAGAATCCACTTCTTTCAACTCAGTAATACATTTTGGATGTGTACCTAGAGTTTAAAGCCGAAAAAACGGAACTTTTAGAATTTTCATTTTTTGACCAAAACGACAGCCCCGGGGGTTATAAACATGTTGATATGGATGTGATTTTTTTTCTGACTGCGGTTTCAAAACCATGCACCAGAATCCACTTCTTTCAACTCAGTAATACATTTTGGATGTGTACCTAGAGTTTAAAGCAGAAAAAACGGAACTTTTAGAATTTTCATTTTTTGACCAAAACGACAGCCCCGGGGGTTATTAACATGTTGATATGGTTGTGATTTTTTTTCTGACTGCGGTTTCAAAACCATGCACCAGAATCCACTTCTTTCAACTCAGTAATACATTTTGGATGTGTACCTAGAGTTTAAAGCAGAAAAAACGGAACTTTTAGAATTTTCATTTTTTGACCAAAACGACAGCCCCGGGGGTTATTAACATGTTGATATGGTTGTGATTTTTTTTCTGACTGCGGTTTCAAAACCATGCACCAGAATCCACTTCTTTCAACTCAGTAATACATTTTGGATGTGTACCTAGAGCAGTGGTGGCCAACCCGTGGCTCTAGAGCCTCATGCGGCTCTCCCCCTTGTAAAGTGTGGCTCCTGCTCCCACTGCTGCCCGCTGCCCACCGTCCGTCCCAGTCCCCCCTGCAGCTGGTTTCCTGAATCCCTTCTCCTTCTGAGGGGAGGAGAGTGCGCATCGCGCATCTCTCATACCCCTTACTGTGCATCCTTGTGAGTAGGCCATCCACCAATCAAAACTCGCGGGCCAGCAGCCAATCAGGAGCGGGCCAGCGAGCTTTGATTGGTGGATGGCCCAGTCACAGGGAAGTGAGGGGGAAGGAGACGCGCGGTGTGCTGTACTGTGCTCTCCTCCCATCAGTGACATGACAGGAGGACTGCAGGGCGACACCAGACTGTCCTCTCCCTGCCCGGCAGCAGCAGAAACAATGGTGAGTGCTGCTGCTGGGAAATTTGCACTGTGGGGGCATAGCAGTTTGTGGCACTGTGGGGGCATACCAGCTTTTTGGCACTGTGGGGGCATACCAGCTTTCTGGCACCGTAGGGGCATACCTGACACCGTGTGGGGGGCATATGTGTATCTGGCACTATTGGGGGAATATGTATATATGGCACTGCACTATTGGAGGCATATTTGTATCACACCCACCCAAGGGGTCAAAATAGACTACGCCCCTTTTCTTGGCGCATGCGCCTTCGGCACGGGCATGATGTCGGCTCTTTAGCTTGACTACCAATATATTTTGGCTCTTTACCTCTGACCGTTTGGCCAACCCTGACTTAGAGTTTAAAGCAGAAAAAACGGAACTTTTAGAATTTTCATTTTTTGACCAAAACGACAGCCCCGGGGGTTATAAACATGTTGATATGGTTGTGATTTTTTTTCTGACTGCGGTTTCAAAACCATGCACCAGAATCCACTTCTTTCAACTCAGTTATACATTTTGGATGTGTACCTAGAGTTTAAAGCAGAAAAAATGGAACTTTTAGAATTTTCATTTTTTGACCAAAACGACAGCCCCGGGGGTTATTAACATGTTGATATGGTTGTGATATTTTTTCTGACTGCGGTTTCAAAACCATGCACCATAATCCACTTCTTTCAACTCAGTAATACATTTTGGATGTGTACCTAGAGTTTAAAGCAGAAAAAACTGAACTTTTAGAATTTTCATTTTTTGACCAAAACGACAGCCCCGGGGGTTATAAACATGTTGATATGGTTGTGATTTTTTTTCTGACTGCGGTTTCAAAACCATGCACCAGAATCCACTTCTTTCAACTCAGTTATACATTTTGGTTGTGTACCTAGAGTTTAAAGCAGAAAAAACGGAACTTTTAGAATTTTCATTTTTTGACCAAAACGACAGCCCCGGGGGTTATAAACATGTTGATATGGATGTAATTTTTTATCTGACTGCGGTTTCAAAACCATGCACCAGAATCCACTTCTATCAACTCAGTAATACATTATGGATGTGTACCTAGAGCAGGGGTGGCCAACCGGTCAGAGGTAAAGAGCCAAAATATATTGGTAGTCAAGCTAAAGAGCCGACATCATGCCCGTGCCGAAGGCGCATGCGCCAAGAAAAGGGGCGTAGTCTATTTTGACCCCTTGGGTGGGTGTGATACAAATATGCCTCCAATAGTGCAGTGCCATATATACATATTCCCCCAATAGTGCCAGATACACATATGCCCCCCACACGGTGTCAGGTATGCCCCTACGGTGCCAGAAAGCTGGTATGCCCCCACAGTGCCAAAAAGCTGGTATGCCCCCACAGTGCCAAAAAACTGGTATGCCCCCACAGTGCCACAAACTGCTATGCCCCCACAGTGCAAATTTCCCAGCAGCAGCACTCATCATTGTTTCTGCTGCTGCCGGGCAGGGAGAAGACAGTCTGGTGTCGCCCTGCAGTCCTCCTGTCATGTCAATGATGGGAGGAGAGCACAGTACAGCACACCGCGCGTCTCCTTCCCGCTCACTTCCCTGTGACTGGGCCATCCACCAATCAAAGCTCGCTGGCCGGCTCCTGATTGACTGCTGGCCCGCGAGCTCTGATTGGCGGATGGCCCACTCACAAGGATGCACAGTAAGGGGTAGGAGAGATGCGCGATGCGCACTCTCCTCCCCTCAGAAGGAGAAGGGATTCAGGAAACCAGCAGCAGGGGGGACTGGGACGGACGGTGGGCAGCAGTGGGAGCAGGAGCCACACTTTACAAGGGGGAGAGCCGTATGAGGCTCTAGAGCCACGGGTTGGCCACCACTGCTCTAGGTACACATCCAAAATGTATTACTGAGTTGAAAGAAGTGGATTCTGGTGCATGGTTTTGAAACCGCAGTCAGAAAAAAAATCACAACCATATCAACATTTTTATATCCCCCGGTGGCTGTCCTTTTGGTAAAAAAATGAAAATTCTAAAAGTTCCGTTTTTTCTGCTTTAAACTCTAGGTACACATCCAAAATGTATTACTGAGTTGAAAGAAGTGGATTCTGGTGCATGGTTTTGAAACCGCAGTCAGAAAAAAAAATCACAACCATATCAACATGTTAATAACCCCCGGGGCTGTCGTTTTGGTCAAAAAATGAAAATTCTAAAAGTTCCGTTTTTTCTGCTTTAAACTCTAGGTACACATCCAAAATGTATTACTGAGTTGAAAGAAGTGGATTCTGGTGCATGGTTTTGAAACCGCAGTCAGAAAAAAAATCACAACCATATCAACATGTTAATAACCCCCTGGGGCTGTCGTTTTGGTCAAAAAATGAAAATTCTAAAAGTTCAGTTTTTTCTGCTTTAAACTCTAGGTCAGTGGTGGCCAACCCGTGGCTCTAGAGCCTCATGCGGCTCTCCCCCTTGTAAAGTGTGGCTCCTGCTCCCACTGCTGCCCGCTGCCCACCGTCCGTCCCAGTCCCCCCTGCTGCTGGTTTCCTGAATCCCTTCTCCTTCTGAGGGGAGGAGAGTGCGCATCGCGCATCTCTCATACCCCTTACTGTGCATCCTTGTGAGTAGGCCATCCACCAATCAAAACTCGCGGGCCAGCAGCCAATCAGGAGCCGGCCAGCGAGCTTTGATTGGTGGATGGCCCAGTCACAGGGAAGTGAGGGGGAAGGAGACGCGCGGTGTGCTGTACTGTGCTCTCCTCCCATCAGTGACATGACAGGAGGACTGCAGGGCGACACCAGACTGTCCTCTCCCTGCCCGGCAGCAGCAGAAACAATGGTGAGTGCTGCTGCTGGGAAATTTGCACTGTGGGGGCATAGCAGTTTGTGGCACTGTGGGGGCATACCAGCTTTTTGGCACTGTGGGGGCATACCAGCTTTCTGGCACCATAGGGGCATACCTGACACCGTGTGGGGGGCATATGTGTATCTGGCACTATTGGGGGAATATGTATATATGGCACTGCACTATTGGAGGCATATTTGTATCACACCCACCCAAGGGGTCAAAATAGACTACGCCCCTTTTCTTGGCGCATGCGCCTTCGGCACGGGCATGATGTCGGCTCTTTAGCTTGACTACCAATATATTTTGGCTCTTTACCTCTGACCGTTTGGCCAACCCTGACTTAGAGTTTAAAGCAGAAAAAACGGAACTTTTAGAATTTTCATTTTTTGACCAAAACGACAGCCCCGGGGGTTATAAACATGTTGATATGGTTGTGATTTTTTTTCTGACTGCGGTTTCAAAACCATGCACCAGAATCCACTTCTTTCAACTCAGTTATACATTTTGGATGTGTACCTAGAGTTTAAAGCAGAAAAAATGGAACTTTTAGAATTTTCATTTTTTGACCAAAACGACAGCCCCGGGGGTTATTAACATGTTGATATGGTTGTGATATTTTTTCTGACTGCGGTTTCAAAACCATGCACCATAATCCACTTCTTTCAACTCAGTAATACATTTTGGATGTGTACCTAGAGTTTAAAGCAGAAAAAACGGAACTTTTAGAATTTTCATTTTTTGACCAAAACGACAGCCCCGGGGGTTATAAACATGTTGATATGGTTGTGATTTTTTTTCTGACTGCGGTTTCAAAACCATGCACCAGAATCCACTTCTTTCAACTCAGTTATACATTTTGGTTGTGTACCTAGAGTTTAAAGCAGAAAAAACGGAACTTTTAGAATTTTCATTTTTTGACCAAAACGACAGCCCCGGGGGTTATAAACATGTTGATATGGATGTAATTTTTTATCTGACTGCGGTTTCAAAACCATGCACCAGAATCCACTTCTATCAACTCAGTAATACATTATGGATGTGTACCTAGAGTTTAAAGCAGAAAAAACTGAACTTTTAGAATTTTCATTTTTTGACCAAAACGACAGCCCCAGGGGGTTATTAACATGTTGATATGGTTGTGATTTTTTTTCTGACTGCGGTTTCAAAACCATGCACCAGAATCCACTTCTTTCAACTCAGTAATACATTTTGGATGTGTACCTAGAGTTTAAAGCAGAAAAAACGGAACTTTTAGAATTTTCATTTTTTGACCAAAACGACAGCCCCGGGGGTTATTAACATGTTGATATGGTTGTGATTTTTTTTCTGACTGCGGTTTCAAAACCATGCACCAGAATCCACTTCTTTCAACTCAGTAATACATTTTGGATGTGTACCTAGAGTTTAAAGCAGAAAAAACGTAACTTTTAGAATTTTCATTTTTTTACCAAAAGGACAGCCACCGGGGGATATAAAAATGTTGATATGGTTGTGATTTTTTTTCTGACTGCGGTTTCAAAACCATGCACCAGAATCCACTTCTTTCAACTCAGTAATACATTTTGGATGTGTACCTAGAGCAGTGGTGGCCAACCCGTGGCTCTAGAGCCTCATGCGGCTCTCCCCCTTGTAAAGTGTGGCTCCTGCTCCCACTGCTGCCCACCGTCCGTCCCAGTCCCCCCTGCTGCTGGTTTCCTGAATCCCTTCTCCTTCTGAGGGGAGGAGAGTGCGCATCGCGCATCTCTCCTACCCCTTACTGTGCATCCTTGTGAGTGGGCCATCCGCCAATCAGAGCACGCGGGCCAGCAGTCAATCAGGAGCCGGCCAGCGAGCTTTGATTGGTGGATGGCCCAGTCACAGGGAAGTGAGCGGGAGGGAGACGCGCGGTGTGCTGTACTGTGCTCTCCTCCCATCATTGACATGACAGGAGGACTGCAGGGCGACACCAGACTGTCTTCTCCCTGCCCGGCAGCAGCAGAAACAATGATGAGTGCTGCTGATGGGAAATTTGCACTGTGGGGGCATAGCAGTTTGTGGCACTGTGGGGGCATACCAGTTTTTTGGCACTGTGGGGGCATACCAGCTTTTTGGCACTGTGGGGGCATACCAGCTTTCTGGCACCGTAGGGGCATACCTGACACCGTGTGGGGGGCATATGTGTATCTGGCACTATTGGGGGAATATGTATATATGGCACTGCACTTTTGGAGGCATATTTGTATCACACCCACCCAAGGGGTCAAAATAGACTATGCCCCTTTTCTTGGCGCATGCGCCTTCGGCACGGGCATGATGTCGGCTCTTTAGCTTGACTACCAATATATTTTGGCTCTTTACCTCTGACCGGTTGGCCACCCCTGACCTAGAGTTTAAAGCAGAAAAAACGGAACTTTTAGAATTTTCATTTTTTGACCAAAACGACAGCCCCGGGGGTTATAAACATGTTGATATGGTTGTGATTTTTTTTCTGACTGCGGTTTCAAAACCATGCACCAGAATCCACTTCTTTCAACTCAGTTATACATTTTGGATGTGTACCTAAAGTTTAAAGCAGAAAAAACGGAACTTTTAGAATTTTCATTTTTTGACCAAAACGACAGCCCCGGGGGTTATAAACATGTTGATATGGATGTGATTTTTTTTCTGACTGCGGTTTCAAAACCATGCACCAGAATCCACTTCTTTCAACTCAGTAATACATTTTGGATGTGTACCTAGAGTTTAAAGCAGAAAAAACGGAACTTTTAGAATTTTCATTTTTTGACCAAAACGACAGCCCCGGGGGTTATTAACATGTTGATATGGTTGTGATATTTTTTCTGACTGCGGTTTCAAAACCATGCACCAGAATCCACTTCTTTCAATTCAGTAATACATTTTGGATGTGTACCTAGAGTTTAAAGCAGAAAAAACGGAACTTTTAGAATTTTCATTTTTTGACCAAAACGACAGCCCCGGGGGTTATAAACATGTTGATATGGATGTGATTTTTTTTCTGACTGCGGTTTCAAAACCATGCACCAGAATCCACTTCTTTCAACTCAGTAATACATTTTGGATGTGTACCTAGAGTTTAAAGCAGAAAAAACGGAACTTTTAGAATTTTCATTTTTTGACCAAAACGACAGCCCCGGGGGTTATTAACATGTTGATATGGTTGTGATTTTTTTTCTGACTGCGGTTTCAAAACCATGCACCAGAATCCACTTCTTTCAACTCAGTAATACATTTTGGATGTGTACCTAGAGTTTAAAGCAGAAAAAACTGAACCTTTAGAATTTTCATTTTTTGACCAAAACGACAGCCCCGGGGGTTATTAACATGTTGATATGGTTGTGATTTTTTTTCTGACTGCGGTTTCAAAACCATGCACCAGATTCCACTTCTTTCAACTCAGTAATACATTTTGGATGTGTACCTAGAGTTTAAAGCAGAAAAAACGGAACTTTTAGAATTTTCATTTTTTTACCAAAACGACAGCCACCGGGGGTTATATAAAAATGTTGATATGTTTGTGATTTTTTTTATGACTGCGGTTTCAAAACCATGCACCAGAATCCACTTCTTTCAACTCAGTAATACATTTTGGATGTGTACCTAGAGTTTAAAGCAGAAAAAATTGAACTTTTAGAATTTTCATTTTTTGACCAAAACGACAGCCCCGGGGGTTATAAAAATGTTGATATGGATGTGATTTTTTTTCTGACTGCGGTTTCAAAACCATGCACCAGAATCCACTTCTTTCAACTCAGTAATACATTTTGGATGTGTTCCTAGAGTTTAAAGCAGAAAAAACGGAACTTTTAGAATTTTCATTTTTTGACCAAAACGACAGCCCCGGGGGTTATAAACATGTTGATATGGATGTGATTTTTTTTCTGACTGCGGTTTCAAAACCATGCACCAGAATCCACTTCTTTCAACTCAGTAATACATTTTGGATGTGTACCTAGAGTTTAAAGCAGAAAAAACGGAACTTTTAGAATTTTCATTTTTTGACCAAAACGACAGCCCCGGGGTTATTAACATGTTGATATGGTTGTGATTTTTTTTCTGACTGCGGTTTCAAAACCATGCACCAGAATCCACTTCTTTCAACTCAGTAATACATTTTGGATGTGTACCTAGAGTTTAAAGCAGAAAAAACGGAACTTTTAGAATTTTCATTTTTTGACCAAAACGACAGCCCCGGGGGTTATTAACATGTTGATATGGTTGTGATTTTTTTTCTTACTGCGGTTTCAAAACCATGCACCAGAATCCACTTCTTTCAACTCAGTAATACATTTTGGATGTGTACCTAGAGTTTAAAGCAGAAAAAACGGAACTTTTAGAATTTTCATTTTTTGACCAAAACGACAGCCCCGGGGGTTATTAACATGTTGATATGGTTGTGATTTTTTTTCTGACTGCGGTTTCAAAACCATGCACCAGAATCCACTTCTTTCAACTCAGTAATACATTTTGGATGTGTACCTAGAGTTTAAAGCAGAAAAAACTGAACTTTTAGAATTTTCATTTTTTAACCAAAACGACAGCCCCGGGGGTTATAAACATGTTGATATGGTTGTGATTTTTTTTCTGACTGCGGTTTCAAAACCATGCACCAGAATCCACTTCTTTCAACTCAGTAATACATTTTGGATGTGTACCTAGAGTTTAAAGCAGAAAAAACGGAACTTTTAGAATTTTCATTTTTTGACCAAAACGACAGCCCCGGGGGTTATTAACATGTTGATATGGTTGTGATTTTTTTTTCTGACTGCGGTTTCAAAACCATGCACCAGAATCCACTTCTTTCAACTCAGTAATACATTTTGGATGTGTACCTAGAGTTTAAAGCAGAAAAAACTGAACTTTTAGAATTTTCATTTTTTAACCAAAACGACAGCCCCGGGGGTTATAAACATGTTGATATGGTTGTGATTTTTTTTTTGACTGCGGTTTCAAAACCATGCACCAGAATCCACTTCTTTCAACTCAGTAATACATTTTGGATGTGTACCTAGAGTTTAAAGCAGAAAAAACGGAACTTTTAGAATTTTCATTTTTTGACCAAAACGACAGCCCCGGGGGTTATAAACATGTTGATATGGTTGTGATTTTTTTTCTGACTGCGGTTTCAAAACCATGCACCAGAATCCACTTCTTTCAACTCAGTAATACATTTTGGATGTGTACCTAGAGTTTAAAGCAGAAAAAACGGAACTTTTAGAATTTTCATTTTTTGACCAAAACGACAGCCCCGGGGGTTATAAACATGTTGATATGGTTGTGATTTTTTTTCTGACTGCGGTTTCAAAACCATGCACCAGAATCCACTTCTTTCAACTCAGTTATACATTTTGGATGTGTACCTAGAGTTTAAAGCAGAAAAAACTGAACTTTTAGAATTTTCATTTTTTGACCAAAACGACAGCCCCGGGGGTTATAAACATGTTGATATGGTTGTGATTTTTTTTCTGACTGCGGTTTCTAAACCATGCACCAGAATCCACTTCTTTCAACTCAGTAATACATTTTGGATGTGTACCTAGAGTTTAAAGCAGAAAAAACGAACTTTTAGAATTTTCATTTTTTGACCAAAACGACAGCCCCGTGGGTTATTAACATGTTGATATGGTTGTGATTTTTTTTCTGACTGCGGTTTCTAAACCATGCACCAGAATCCACTTCTTTCAACTCAGTAATACATTTTGGATGTGTACCTAGAGTTTAAAGCAGAAAAAACGGAACTTTTAGAATTTTCATTTTTTGACCAAAACGACAGCCCCGGGGGTTATTAACATGTTGATATGGTTGTGATTTTTTTTTCTGACTGCGGTTTCAAAACCATGCACCAGAATCCACTTCTTTCAACTCAGTAATACATTTTGGATGTGTACCTAGAGTTTAAAGCAGAAAAAACGGAACTTTTAGAATTTTCATTTTTTTACCAAAACGACAGCCACCGGGGGATATTTAAAAATTTTGATATGTATGTGATTTTTTTTATGACTGCGGTTTCAAAACCATGCACCAGAATCCACTTCTTTCAACTCAGTAATACATTTTGGATGTGTACCTAGAGTTTAAAGCAGAAAAAATTGAACTTTTAGAATTTTCATTTTTTGACCAAAACGACAGCCCCGGGGGTTATAAAAATGTTGATATTGATGTGATTTTTTTTTTGACTGCGGTTTCAAAACCATGCACCAGAATCCACTTCTTTCAACTCAGTAATACATTTTGGATGTGTACCTAGAGTTTAAAGCAGAAAAAACGGAACTTTTAGAATTTTCATTTTTTGACCAAAACGACAGCCCCGGGGGTTATTAACATGTTGATATGGTTGTGATTTTTTTTCTGACTGCGGTTTCAAAACCATGCACCAGAATCCACTTCTTTCAACTCAGTAATACATTTTGGATGTGTACCTAGAGTTTAAAGCAGAAAAAACTGAACCTTTAGAATTTTCATTTTTTGACCAAAACGACAGCCCCGGGGGTTATTAACATGTTGATATGGTTGTGATTTTTTTTCTGACTGCGGTTTCAAAACCATGCACCAGATTCCACTTCTTTCAACTCAGTAATACATTTTGGATGTGTACCTAGAGTTTAAAGCAGAAAAAACGGAACTTTTAGAATTTTCATTTTTTTACCAAAACGACAGCCACCGGGGGTTATATAAAAATGTTGATATGTTTGTGATTTTTTTTATGACTGCGGTTTCAAAACCATGCACCAGAATCCACTTCTTTCAACTCAGTAATACATTTTGGATGTGTACCTAGAGTTTAAAGCAGAAAAAATTGAACTTTTAGAATTTTCATTTTTTGACCAAAACGACAGCCCCGGGGGTTATAAAAATGTTGATATGGATGTGATTTTTTTTCTGACTGCGGTTTCAAAACCATGCACCAGAATCCACTTCTTTCAACTCAGTAATACATTTTGGATGTGTTCCTAGAGTTTAAAGCAGAAAAAACGGAACTTTTAGAATTTTCATTTTTTGACCAAAACGACAGCCCCGGGGGTTATAAACATGTTGATATGGATGTGATTTTTTTTCTGACTGCGGTTTCAAAACCATGCACCAGAATCCACTTCTTTCAACTCAGTAATACATTTTGGATGTGTACCTAGAGTTTAAAGCAGAAAAAACGGAACTTTTAGAATTTTCATTTTTTGACCAAAACGACAGCCCCGGGGTTATTAACATGTTGATATGGTTGTGATTTTTTTTCTGACTGCGGTTTCAAAACCATGCACCAGAATCCACTTCTTTCAACTCAGTAATACATTTTGGATGTGTACCTAGAGTTTCAAGCAGAAAAAACGGAACTTTTAGAATTTTCATTTTTTGACCAAAACGACAGCCCCGGGGGTTATTAACATGTTGATATGGTTGTGATTTTTTTTCTTACTGCGGTTTCAAAACCATGCACCAGAATCCACTTCTTTCAACTCAGTAATACATTTTGGATGTGTACCTAGAGTTTAAAGCAGAAAAAACGGAACTTTTAGAATTTTCATTTTTTGACCAAAACGACAGCCCCGGGGGTTATAAACATATTGATATGGTTGTGATTTTTTTTCTGACTGCGGTTTCAAAACCATGCACCAGAATCCACTTCTTTCAACTCAGTAATACATTTTGGATGTGTACCTAGAGTTTAAAGCAGAAAAAACGGAACTTTTAGAATTTTCATTTTTTGACCAAAACGACAGCCCCGGGGGTTATTAACATGTTGATATGGTTGTGATTTTTTTTTCTGACTGCGGTTTCAAAACCATGCACCAGAATCCACTTCTTTCAACTCAGTAATACATTTTGGATGTGTACCTAGAGTTTAAAGCAGAAAAAACTGAACTTTTAGAATTTTCATTTTTTAACCAAAACGACAGCCCCGGGGGTTATAAACATGTTGATATGGTTGTGATTTTTTTTCTGACTGCGGTTTCAAAACCATGCACCAGAATCCACTTCTTTCAACTCAGTAATACATTTTGGATGTGTACCTAGAGTTTAAAGCAGAAAAAACGGAACTTTTAGAATTTTCATTTTTTGACCAAAACGACAGCCCCGGGGGTTATAAACATGTTGATATGGTTGTGATTTTTTTTCTGACTGCGGTTTCAAAACCATGCACCAGAATCCACTTCTTTCAACTCAGTAATACATTTTGGATGTGTACCTAGAGTTTAAAGCAGAAAAAACGGAACTTTTAGAATTTTCATTTTTTTACCAAAACGACAGCCCCGGGGGTTATAAACATGTTGATATGGTTGTGATTTTTTTTCTGACTGCGGTTTCAAAACCATGCACCAGAATCCACTTCTTTCAACTCAGTTATACATTTTGGATGTGTACCTAGAGTTTAAAGCAGAAAAAACTGAACTTTTAGAATTTTCATTTTTTGACCAAAACGACAGCCCCGGGGGTTATAAACATGTTGATATGGTTGTGATTTTTTTTCTGACTGCGGTTTCTAAACCATGCACCAGAATCCACTTCTTTCAACTCAGTAATACATTTTGGATGTGTACCTAGAGTTTAAAGCAGAAAAAACGAACTTTTAGAATTTTCATTTTTTGACCAAAACGACAGCCCCGTGGGTTATTAACATGTTGATATGGTTGTGATTTTTTTTCTGACTGCGGTTTCTAAACCATGCACCAGAATCCACTTCTTTCAACTCAGTAATACATTTTGGATGTGTACCTAGAGTTTAAAGCAGAAAAAACGGAACTTTTAGAATTTTCATTTTTTGACCAAAACGACAGCCCCGGGGGTTATTAACATGTTGATATGGTTGTGATTTTTTTTTCTGACTGCGGTTTCAAAACCATGCACCAGAATCCACTTCTTTCAACTCAGTAATACATTTTGGATGTGTACCTAGAGTTTAAAGCAGAAAAAACGGAACTTTTAGAATTTTCATTTTTTTACCAAAACGACAGCCACCGGGGGATATTTAAAAATTTTGATATGTATGTGATTTTTTTTATGACTGCGGTTTCAAAACCATGCACCAGAATCCACTTCTTTCAACTCAGTAATACATTTTGGATGTGTACCTAGAGTTTAAAGCAGAAAAAATTGAACTTTTAGAATTTTCATTTTTTGACCAAAACGACAGCCCCGGGGGTTATAAAAATGTTGATATTGATGTGATTTTTTTTTTGACTGCGGTTTCAAAACCATGCACCAGAATCCACTTCTTTCAACTCAGTAATACATTTTGGATGTGTACCTAGAGCAGTGGTGGCCAACCCGTGGCTCTAGAGCCTCATGCCGCTCTTCCCTTTGTAAAGTGTGGCTCCTGCTCCCACTGCTGCCCGCCGCCCACTGTCCATCCCAGTCCCCCCTTCTGCTGGTTTCCTGAATCCCTTCTCCTTCTGAGGGGAGGAGAGTGCGCATCGCGCATCTCTCCTACCCCTTACTGTGCATCCTTGTGAGTGGGCCATCCGCCAATCAGAGCTCGCGGGCCAGCAGCCAATCAGGAGCCGGCCAGCGAGCTTTGATTGGTGGATGGCCCAGTCACAGGGAAGTGAGGGGGAAGGAGACGCGCGGTGTGCTGTACTGTGCTCTCCTCCCATCAGTGACATGACAGGAGGACTGCAGGGCGACACCAGACTGTCTTCTCCCTGCCCGGCAGCAGCAGAAACAATGGTGAGTGCTGCTGCTGGGAAATTTGCACTGTGGGGGCATAGCAGTTTGTGGCACTGTGGAGGCATAGCAGTATGTGGCACTGTGGGGGCATAGCAGTTTGTGGCACTGTGGGGGCATACCAGCTTTTTGGCACTGTGGGGGCATACCAGCTTTCTGGCACCGTAGGGGCATACCTGACACCGTGTGGGGGGCATATGTGTATCTGGCACTATTGGGGGAATATGTATATATGGCACTGCACTATTGGAGGCATATTTGTATCACACCCACCCAAGGGGTCAAAATAGACTACGCCCCTTTTCTTGGCGCATGCGCCTTCGGCACGGGCATGATGTCGGCTCTTTAGCTTGACTACCAATATATTTTGGCTCTTTACCTCTGACCGGTTGGCCACCCCTGACCTAGAGTTTAAAGCAGAAAAAACGGAACTTTTAGAATTTTCATTTTTTGACCAAAACGACAGCCCCGGGGGAAATTAACATGTTGATATGGTTGTGATATTTTTTCTGACTGCGGTTTCAAAACCATGCACCAGAATCCACTTCTTTCAACTCAGTAATACATTTTGGATGTGTACCTAGAGTTTAAAGCAGAAGAAACGGAACTTTTAGAATTTTCATTTTTTGACCAAAACGACAGCCCCGGGGGTTATAAACATGTTGATATGGTTGTGATTTTTTTTCTGACTGCGGTTTCAAAACCATGCACCAGAATCCACTTCTTTCAACTCAGTAATACATTTTGGATGTGTACCTAGAGTTTAAAGCAGAAAAAACGGAACTTTTAGAATTTTCATTTTTTGACCAAAACGACAGCCCCGGGGGTTATAAACATGTTGATATGGTTGTGATTTTTTTCTGACTGCGGTTTCAAAACCATGCACCAGAATCCACTTCTTTCAACTCAGTAATACATTTTGGATGTGTACCTAGAGTTTAAAGCAGAAAAAACTGAACTTTTAGAATTTTCATTTTTTGACCAAAACATCAGCCCCGGGGGATATTAACATGTTGATATGGTTGTGATTTTTTTTCTGACTGCGGTTTCAAAACCATGCACCAGAATCCCCTTCTTTCAACTCAGTAATACATTTTGGATGTGTACCTAGAGTTTAAAGCAGAAAAAACGGAACTTTTAGAATTTTCATTTTTTGACCAAAACGACAGCCCCGGGGGTTATAAACATGTTGATATGGTTGTGATTTTTTTTCTGACTGCGGTTTCAAAACCATGCACCAGAATCCACTTCTTTCAACTCAGTAATACATTTTGGATGTGTACCTAGAGTTTAAAGCAGAAAAAACGGAACTTTTAGAATTTTCATTTTTTGACCAAAACGACAGCCCCGGGGGTTATAAACATGTTGATATGGATGTGATTTTTTTTCTGACTGCGGTTTCAAAACCATGCACCAGAATCCACTTCTTTCAACTCAGTAATACATTTTGGATGTGTACCTAGAGTTTAAAGCAGAAAAAACGGAACTTTTAGAATTTTCATTTTTTGACCAAAACGACAGCCCCGGGGGTTATAAACATGTTGATATGGTTGTGATTTTTTTTCTGACTGCGGTTTCAAATCCATGCACCAGAATCCACGTCTTTCAACTCAGTTATACATTTTGGATGTGTACCTAGAGTTTAAAGCAGAAAAAACGGAACTTTTAGAATTTTCATTTTTTGACCAAAACGACAGCCCCGGGGGTTATAAACATGTTGATATGGATGTGATTTTTTTTCTGACTGCGGTTTCAAAACCATGCACCAGAATCCACTTCTTTCAACTCAGTAATACATTTTGGATGTGTACCTAGAGTTTAAAGCAGAAAAAACGGAACTTTTAGAATTTTCATTTTTTGACCAAAACGACAGCCCCGTGGGTTATAAACATGTTGATATGGTAGTGATTTTTTTTCTGACTGCGGTTTCAAAACCATGCACCAGAATCCACTTCTTTCAACTCAGTAATACATTTTGGATGTGTACCTAGAGTTTAAAGCAGAAAAAACGGAACTTTTAGAATTTTCATTTTTTGACCAAAACGACAGCCCCGGGGGTTATAAACATGTTGATATGGATGTGATTTTTTTTCTGACTGCGGTTTCAAATCCATGCACCAGAATCCACTTCTTTCAACTCAGTTATACATTTTGGATGTGTACCTAGAGTTTAAAGCAGAAAAAACGGAACTTTTAGAATTTTCATTTTTTGACCAAAACGACAGCCCCGGGGGTTATAAACATGTTGATATGGATGTGATTTTTTTTCTGACTGCGGTTTCAAAACCATGCAACAGAATCCACTTCTTTCAACTCAGTAATACATTTTGGATGTGTACCTAGAGTTTAAAGCAGAAAAAACGGAACTTTTAGAATTTTCATTTTTTGACCAAAACGACAGCCCCGGGGGTTATAAACATGTTGATATGGTTGTGATTTTTTTCAGACTGCGGTTTCAAAACCATGCACCAGAATCCACTTCTTTCAACTCAGTAATACATTTTGGATGTGTACCTAGAGTTTAAAGCAGAAAAAACGGAACTTTTAGAATTTTCATTTTTTGACCAAAACGACAGCCCCGGGGGTTATTAACATGTTGATATGGTTGTGATTTTTTTTCTGACTGCGGTTTCAAAACCATGCACCAGAATCCACTTCTTTCAACTCAGTAATACATTTTGGATGTGTACCTAGAGTTTAAAGCAGAAAAAACGGAACTTTTAGAATTTTCATTTTTTGACCAAAACGACAGCCCCGGGGGTTATAAACATGTTGATATGGTTGTGATTTTTTTTCTGACTGCGGTTTCAAAACCATGCACCAGAATCCACTTCTTTCAACTCAGTTATACATTTTGGATGTGTACCTAGAGTTTAAAGCAGAAAAAACGGAACTTTTAGAATTTTCATTTTTTGTCCAAAACGACAGCCCCTGGGGTTATAAACATGTGGATATGGATGTGATTTTTTTATGACTGCGGTTTCAAAACCATGCTCCAGAATCCACTTCTTTCAACTCAGTAATACATTTTGGATGTGTACCTAGAGTTTAAAGCAGAAAAACCGGAACTTTTAGAATTTATATTTTTTGACCAAAACGACAGCCCCGGGGGTTATAAACATGTTGATATGGTTGTGATTTTTTTTCTGACTGCGGTTTCAAAACCATGCACCAGAATCCACTTCTTTTAACTCAGTAATACATTTTGGATGTGTACCTAGAGTTTAAAGCAGAAAAAACAGAACTTTTAGAATTTTCATTTTTTGACCAAAACGTCAGCCCCGGGGGTTATAAACATGTTAATATGGTTGTGATTTTTTTTCTGACTGCGGTTTCAAAACCATGCACCAGAATCCACTTCTTTCAACTCAGTAATACATTTTGGATGTGTACCTAGAGTTTAAAGCAGAAAAAACGGAACTTTTAGAATTTTCATTTTTTGACCAAAACGACAGCCCCGGGGGTTATTAACATGTTGATATGGTTGTGATTTTTTTTCTGACTGCGGTTTCAAAACCATGCACCAGAATCCACTTCTTTCAACTCAGTAATACATTTTGGATGTGTACCTAGAGTTTAAAGCAGAAAAAACGGAACTTTTAGAATTTTCATTTTTTGACCAAAACGACAGCCCCGGGGGTTATAAACATGTTGATATGGATGTGATTTTTGTTCTGACTGCGGTTTCAAAACCATGCACCAGCATCCACTTCTTTCAACTCAGTTATACATTTTGGATGTGTACCTAGAGTTTAAAGCAGAAAAAACGGAACTTTTAGAATTTTCATTTTTTGTCCAAAACGACAGCCCCGGGGGTTATAAACATGTTGATATGGATGTGATTTTTTTTCTGACTGCGGTTTCAAAACCATGCAACAGAATCCACTTCTTTCAACTCAGTAATACATTTTGGATGTGTACCTAGAGTTTAAAGCAGAAAAACCGGAACTTTTAGAATTTATATTTTTTGACCAAAACGACAGCCCCGGGGGTTATAAACATGTTGATATGGTTGTGATTTTTTTTCTGACTGCGGTTTCAAAACCATGCACCAGAATCCACTTCTTTTAACTCAGTAATACATTTTGGATGTGTACCTAGAGTTTAAAGCAGAAAAAACAGAACTTTTAGAATTTTCATTTTTTGACCAAAACGTCAGCCCCGGGGGTTATAAACATGTTGATATGGTTGTGATTTTTTTCTGACTGCGGTTTCAAAACCATGCACCAGAATCCACTTCTTTCAACTCAGTAATACATTTTGGATGTGTACCTAGAGTTTAAAGCAGAAAAAACGGAACTTTTAGAATTTTCATTTTTTGACCAAAACGACAGCCCCGGGGGTTATAAACATGTTGATATGGTTGTGATTTTTTTTCTGACTGCGGTTTCAAAACCATGCACCAGAATCCACTTCTTTCAACTCAGTAATACATTTTGGATGTGTACATAGAGTTTAAAGCAGAAAAAACGGAACTTTTAGAATTTTCATTTTTTGACCAAAACGACAGCCCCGGGGGTTATTAACATGTTGATATGGTTGTGATTTTTTTTCTGACTGCGGTTTCAAAACCATGCACCAGAATCCACTTCTTTCAACTCAGTAATACATTTTGGATGTGTACCTAGAGTTTAAAGCAGAAAAAAATGAACTTTTAGAATTTTCATTTTTTGACCAAACGACAGCCCCGGGGGTTATAAACATGTTGATATGGTTTTGATTTTTTTTTCTGACTGCGGTTTCAAAACCATGCACCAGAATCCACTTCTTTCAACTCAGTTATACATTTTGGATGTGTACCTAGAGTTTAAAGCAGAAAAAACGGAACTTTTAGAATTTTCATTTTTTGACCAAAACGACAGCCCCGGGGGTTATAAACATGTTGATATGGATGTGATTTTTTTTCTGACTGCGGTTTCAAAACCATGCACCAGAATCCACTTCTTTCAACTCAGTAATACATTTTGGATGTGTACCTAGAGTTTAAAGCAGAAAAAACGGAACTTTTAGAATTTACATTTTTTGACCAAAACGACAGCCCCGGGGGTTATAAACATGTTGATATGGTAGTGATTTTTTTCTGACTGCGGTTTCAAAACCATGCACCAGAATCCACTTCTTTCAACTAAGTAATACATTTTGGATGTGTACCTAGAGTTTAAAGCAGAAAAAACGGAACTTTTAGAATTTTCATTTTTTGACCAAAACGACAGCCCCGGGGGTTATTAACATGTTGATATGGTTGTGATTTTTTTTCTGACTGCGGTTTCAAAACCATGCACCAGAATCCACTTCTTTCAACTCAGTAATACATTTTGGATGTGTACCTAGAGTTTAAAGCAGAAAAAACGGAACTTTTAGAATTTTCATTTTTTGACCAAAACGACAGCCCCGGGGGTTATAAACATGTTGATATGGTTGTGATTTTTTTCTGACTGCGGTTTCAAAACCATGCACCAGAATCCACTTCTTTCAACTCAGTTATACATTTTGGATGTGTACCTAGAGTTTAAAGCAGAAAAAACGGAACTTTTAGAATTTTCATTTTTTGACCAAAACGACAGCCCCGGGGGTTTTAAACATGTTGATATGGATGTGATTTTTTTTCTGACTGCAGTTTCAAAACCATGCACCAGAATCCACTTCTTTCAACTCAGTAATACATTTTGGATGTGTACCTAGAGTTTAAAGCAGAAAAAACGGAACTTTTAGAATTTTCATTTTTTGACCAAAACGACAGCCCCGGGGGTTATAAACATGTTGATATGGTTGTGATTTTTTTTCTGACTGCGGTTTCAAAACCATGCACCAGAATCCACTTCTTTCAACTCAGTAATACATTTTGGATGTGTACCTAGAGTTTAAAGCAGAGAAAACGGAACTTTTAGAATTTTCATTTTTTGACCAAAACGACAGCCCCGGGGGTTATAAACATGTTGATATGGTTGTGATTTTTTTTCTGACTGCGGTTTCAAAACCATGCACCAGAATCCACTTCTTTCAACTCAGTAATACATTTTGGATGTGTACCTAGAGTTTAAAGCAGAAAAAACGGAACTTTTAGAATTTTCATTTTTTGACCAAAACGACAGTTCCGGGGGTTATAAACATGTTGATATGGTTGTGATTTTTTTCTGACTGCGGTTTCAAAACCATGCACCAGAATCCACTTCTTTCAACTCAGTTATACATTTTGGATGTGTACCTAGAGTTTAAAGCAGAAAAAACTGAACTTTTAGAATTTTCATTTTTTGACCAAAACGACAGCCCCGGGGGTTATAAACATGTTGATATGGTTGTGATTTTTTTTCTGACTGCGGTTTCAAAACCATGCACCAGAATCCACTTCTTTCAACTCAGTAATACATTTTGGATGTGTACCTAGAGTTTAAAGCAGAAAAAACGGAACTTTTAGAATTTTCATTTTTTGACCAAAACGACAGCCCCGGGGGTTATTAACATGTTGATATGGTTGTGATTTTTTTTCTGACTGCGGTTTCAAAACCATGCACCAGAATCCACTTCTTTCAACTCAGTAATACATTTTGGATGTGTACCTAGAGTTTAAAGCAGAAAAAACGGAACTTTTAGAATTTTCATTTTTTGACCAAAACGACAGCCCCGGGGGTTATAAACATGTTGATATGGTTGTGATTTTTTTTCTGACTGCGGTTTCAAAACCATGCTCCAGAATCCACTTCTTTCAACTCAGTAATACATTTTGGATGTGTACCTAGAGTTTAAAGCAGAAAAAACTGAACTTTTAGAATTTTCATTTTTTGACCAAAACGACAGCCCCGGGGGTTATTAACATGTTGATATGGTTGTGATTTTTTTTCTGACTGCGGTTTCAAAACCATGCACCAGAATCCAGTTCTTTCAACTCAGTAATACATTTTGGATGTGTACCTAGAGTTTAAAGCAGAAAAAACGGAACTTTTAGAATTTTCATTTTTTGACCAAAACGACAGCCCCGGGGGTAATAAACATGTTGATATGGTTGTGATTTTTTTTCTGACTGCGGTTTCAAAACCATGCACCAGAATCCACTTCTTTCAACTCAGTAATACATTTTGGATGTGTACCTAGAGTTTAAAGCAGAAAAAACGGAACTTTTAGAATTTTCATTTTTTGACCAAAACGACAGCCCCGGGGGTTATAAACATGTTGATATGGTTGTGATTTTTTTTCTGACTGCGGTTTCAAAACCATGCACCAGAATCCACTTCTTTCAACTCAGTAATACATTTTGGATGTGTACCTAGAGTTTAAAGCAGAAAAAACGGAACTTTTAGAATTTTCATTTTTTGACCAAAACGACAGCCCCGGGGGTTATTAACATGTTGATATGGTTGTGATTTTTTTTCTGACTGCGGTTTCAAAACCATGCACCAGAATCCACTTCTTTCAACTCAGTAATACATTTTGGATGTGTACCTAGAGTTTAAAGCAGAAAAAACGGAACTTTTAGAATTTTCATTTTTTGAACAAAACGACAGCCCCGGGGGTTATTAACATGTTGATATGGTTGTGATTTTTTTTCTGACTGCGGTTTCAAAACCATGCACCAGAATCCACTTCTTTCAACTCAGTAATACATTTTGGATGTGTACCTAGAGTTTAAAGCAGAAAAAACTGAACTTTTAGAATTTTCATTTTTTGACCAAAACGACAGCCCCGGGGGTTATTAACATGTTGATATGGTTGTGATTTTTTTTCTGACTGTGGTTTTAAAACCATGCACCAGAATCCACTTCTTTCAACTCAGTAATACATTTTGGATGTGTACCTAGAGTTTAAAGCAGAAGAAACGGAACTTTTAGAATTTTCATTTTTTGACCAAAACGACAGCCCCGGGGGTTATAAACATGTTGATATGGTTGCGATTTTTTTCTGACTGCGGTTTCAAAACCATGCACCAGAATCCACTTCTTTCAACTCAGTAATACATTTTGGATGTGTACCTAGAGTTTAAAGCAGAAAAAACGGAACTTTTAGAATTTTCATTTTTTGACCAAAACGACAGCCCCGGGGGTTATAAACATGTTGATATGGTTGTGATTTTTTTCTGACTGCGGTTTCAAAACCATGCACCAGAATCCACTTCTTTCAACTCAGTAATACATTTTGGATGTGTACATAGAGTTTAAAGCAGAAAAAACGGAACTTTTAGAATTTTCATTTTTTGACCAAAACGACAGCCCCGGGGGTTATTAACATGTTGATATGGTTGTGATTTTTTTTCTGACTGCGGTTTCAAAACCATGCACCAGAATCCACTTCTTTCAACTCAGTAATACATTTTGGATGTGTACCTAGAGTTTAAAGCAGAAAAAACGGAACTTTTAGAATTTTCATTTTTTGACCAAAACGACAGCCCCGGGGGTTATAAACATGTTGATATGGTTGTGATTTTTTTTTCTGACTGCGGTTTCAAAACCATGCACCAGAATCCACTTCTTTCAACTCAGTTATACATTTTGGATGTGTACCTAGAGTTTAAAGCAGAAAAAACGGAACTTTTAGAATTTTCATTTTTTGACCAAAACGACAGCCCCGGGGGTTATAAACATGTTGATATGGATGTGATTTTTTTTCTGACTGCGGTTTCAAAACCATGCACCAGAATCCACTTCTTTCAACTCAGTAATACATTTTGGATGTGTACCTAGAGTTTAAAGCAGAAAAAACGGAACTTTTAGAATTTTCATTTTTTGACCAAAACGACAGCCCCGGGGGTTATAAACATGTTGATATGGTTGTGATTTTTTTCTGACTGCGGTTTAAAAACCATGCACCAGAATCCACTTCTTTCAACTAAGTAATACATTTTGGATGTGTACCTAGAGTTTAAAGCAGAAAAAACGGAACTTTTAGAATTTTCATTTTTTGACCAAAACGACAGCCCCGGGGGTTATAAACATGTTGATATGGTTGTGATTTTTTTTCTGACTGCGGTTTCAAAACCATGCACCAGAATCCACTTCTTTCAACTCAGTTATACATTTTGGATGTGTACCTAGAGTTTAAAGCAGAAAAAACGGAACTTTTAGAATTTTCATTTTTTGACCAAAACGACAGCCCCGGGGGTTTTAAACATGTTGATATGGATGTGATTTTTTTTCTGACTGCAGTTTCAAAACCATGCACCAGAATCCACTTCTTTCAACTCAGTAATACATTTTGGATGTGTACCTAGAGTTTAAAGCAGAAAAAACGTAACTTTTAGAATTTTCATTTTTTGACCAAAACGACAGCCCCGGGGGTTATAAACATGTTGATATGGTTGTGATTTTTTTTCTGACTGCGGTTTCAAAACCATGCACCAGAATCCACTTCTTTCAACTCAGTAATACATTTTGGATGTGTACCTAGAGTTTAAAGCAGAAAAAACGGAACTTTTAGAATTTTCATTTTTTGACCAAAACGACAGCCCCGGGGGTTATAAACATGTTGATATGGTTGTGATTTTTTTTCTGACTGCGGTTTCAAAACCATGCACCAGAATCCACTTCTTTCAACTCAGTAATACATTTTGGATGTGTACCTAGAGTTTAAAGCAGAGAAAACGTTACTTTTAGAATTTTCATTTTTTGACCAAAACAACAGCCTCGGGGGATATTAACATGGTGAAATGGTTGTGATTTTTTTTCTGACTGCGGTTTCAAAACCATGCACCAGAATCCACTTCTTTCAACTCAGTAATACATTTTGGATGTGTACCTAGAGTTTAAAGCAGAAAAAACGGAACTTTTAGAATTTTCATTTTTTGACCAAAACGACAGCCTCGGGGGTTATAAACATGTTGATATGGATGTGATTTTTTTTCTGACTGCGGTTTCAAAACCATGCACCAGAATCCACTTCTTTCAACTCAGTAATACATTTTGGATGTGTACCTAGAGTTTAAAGCAGAAAAAATGGAACTTTTAGAATTTTCATTTTTAGACCAAAACGACAGCCCCGGGGGTTATTAACATGTTGATATGGTTGTGATTTTTTTTCTGACTGCGGTTTCAAAACCATGCACCAGAATCCACTTCTTTCAACTCAGTAATACATTTTGGATGTGTACCTAGAGTTTAAAGCAGAAAAAACGGAACTTTTAGAATTTTCATTTTTTGACCAAAACGACAGCCCCGGGGGTTATTAACATGTTGATATGGTTGTGATTTTTTTTCTGACTGCGGTTTCAAAACCATGCACCAGAATCCACTTCTTTCAACTCAGTAATACATTTTGGATGTGTACCTAGAGTTTAAAGCAGAAAAAACGGAACTTTTAGAATTTTCATTTTTTGACCAAAACGACAGCCCCGGGGGTTATAAACATGTTGATATGGTTGTGATTTTTTTTCTGACTGCGGTTTCAAAACCATGCTCCAGAATCCACTTCTTTCAACTCAGTAATACATTTTGGATGTGTACCTAGAGTTTAAAGCAGAAAAAACGGAACTTTTAGAATTTTCATTTTTTGACCAAAACGACAGCCCCGGGGGTTATTAACATGTTGATATGGTTGTGATTTTTTTTCTGACTGCGGTTTCAAAACCATGCACCAGAATCCACTTCTTTCAACTCAGTAATACATTTTGGATGTGTACCTAGAGTTTAAAGCAGAAAAAACGGAACTTTTAGAATTTTCATTTTTTGACCAAAACGACAGCCCCGGGGGTTATAAACATGTTGATATGGATGTGATTTTTGTTCTGACTGCGGTTTCAAAACCATGCACCAGCATCCACTTCTTTCAACTCAGTTATACATTTTGGATGTGTACCTAGAGTTTAAAGCAGAAAAAACGGAACTTTTAGAATTTTCATTTTTTGTCCAAAACGACAGCCCCGGGGGTTATAAACATGTTGATATGGATGTGATTTTTTTTCTGACTGCGGTTTCAAAACCATGCAACAGAATCCACTTCTTTCAACTCAGTAATACATTTTGGATGTGTACCTAGAGTTTAAAGCAGAAAAACCGGAACTTTTAGAATTTATATTTTTTGACCAAAACGACAGCCCCGGGGGTTATAAACATGTTGATATGGTTGTGATTTTTTTTCTGACTGCGGTTTCAAAACCATGCACCAGAATCCACTTCTTTTAACTCAGTAATACATTTTGGATGTGTACCTAGAGTTTAAAGCAGAAAAAACAGAACTTTTAGAATTTTCATTTTTTGACCAAAACGTCAGCCCCGGGGGTTATAAACATGTTGATATGGTTGTGATTTTTTTCTGACTGCGGTTTCAAAACCATGCACCAGAATCCACTTCTTTCAACTCAGTAATACATTTTGGATGTGTACCTAGAGTTTAAAGCAGAAAAAACGGAACTTTTAGAATTTTCATTTTTTGACCAAAACGACAGCCCCGGGGGTTATAAACATGTTGATATGGTTGTGATTTTTTTTCTGACTGCGGTTTCAAAACCATGCACCAGAATCCACTTCTTTCAACTCAGTAATACATTTTGGATGTGTACATAGAGTTTAAAGCAGAAAAAACGGAACTTTTAGAATTTTCATTTTTTGACCAAAACGACAGCCCCGGGGGTTATTAACATGTTGATATGGTTGTGATTTTTTTTCTGACTGCGGTTTCAAAACCATGCACCAGAATCCACTTCTTTCAACTCAGTAATACATTTTGGATGTGTACCTAGAGTTTAAAGCAGAAAAAACTGAACTTTTAGAATTTTCATTTTTTGACCAAACGACAGCCCCGGGGGTTATAAACATGTTGATATGGTTTTGATTTTTTTTTCTGACTGCGGTTTCAAAACCATGCACCAGAATCCACTTCTTTCAACTCAGTTATACATTTTGGATGTGTACCTAGAGTTTAAAGCAGAAAAAACGGAACTTTTAGAATTTTCATTTTTTGACCAAAACGACAGCCCCGGGGGTTATAAACATGTTGATATGGATGTGATTTTTTTTCTGACTGCGGTTTCAAAACCATGCACCAGAATCCACTTCTTTCAACTCAGTAATACATTTTGGATGTGTACCTAGAGTTTAAAGCAGAAAAAACGGAACTTTTAGAATTTACATTTTTTGACCAAAACGACAGCCCCGGGGGTTATAAACATGTTGATATGGTAGTGATTTTTTTCTGACTGCGGTTTCAAAACCATGCACCAGAATCCACTTCTTTCAACTAAGTAATACATTTTGGATGTGTACCTAGAGTTTAAAGCAGAAAAAACGGAACTTTTAGAATTTTCATTTTTTGACCAAAACGACAGCCCCGGGGGTTATTAACATGTTGATATGGTTGTGATTTTTTTTCTGACTGCGGTTTCAAAACCATGCACCAGAATCCACTTCTTTCAACTCAGTAATACATTTTGGATGTGTACCTAGAGTTTAAAGCAGAAAAAACGGAACTTTTAGAATTTTCATTTTTTGACCAAAACGACAGCCCCGGGGGTTATAAACATGTTGATATGGTTGTGATTTTTTTCTGACTGCGGTTTCAAAACCATGCACCAGAATCCACTTCTTTCAACTCAGTTATACATTTTGGATGTGTACCTAGAGTTTAAAGCAGAAAAAACGGAACTTTTAGAATTTTCATTTTTTGACCAAAACGACAGCCCCGGGGGTTTTAAACATGTTGATATGGATGTGATTTTTTTTCTGACTGCAGTTTCAAAACCATGCACCAGAATCCACTTCTTTCAACTCAGTAATACATTTTGGATGTGTACCTAGAGTTTAAAGCAGAAAAAACGGAACTTTTAGAATTTTCATTTTTTGACCAAAACGACAGCCCCGGGGGTTATAAACATGTTGATATGGTTGTGATTTTTTTTCTGACTGCGGTTTCAAAACCATGCACCAGAATCCACTTCTTTCAACTCAGTAATACATTTTGGATGTGTACCTAGAGTTTAAAGCAGAAAAAACGGAACTTTTAGAATTTTCATTTTTTGACCAAAACGACAGCCCCGGGGGTTATAAACATGTTGATATGGTTGTGATTTTTTTTCTGACTGCGGTTTCAAAACCATGCTCCAGAATCCACTTCTTTCAACTCAGTTATACATTTTGGATGTGTACCTAGAGTTTAAAGCAGAAAAAACTGAACTTTTAGAATTTTCATTTTTTGACCAAAACGACAGCCCCGGGGGTTATTAACATGTTGATATGGTTGTGATTTTTTTTCTGACTGCGGTTTCAAAACCATGCACCAGAATCCAGTTCTTTCAACTCAGTAATACATTTTGGATGTGTACCTAGAGTTTAAAGCAGAAAAAACGGAACTTTTAGAATTTTCATTTTTTGACCAAAACGACAGGACTGGAGCTGATAAAAATGTTGATATGGATGTAATTCTTTTTCTGACTGCGGTTTCAAAACCATGCACCAGAATCAACTTCTTTCAACTCAGTAATGCATTTTGGATGTGTACCTAGAGTTTAAAGCAGAAAAACAGGAACTTTTAGATATTTCATTTGTTGACCAAAACGTCAGGACCGGAGCTGATAAAAATGTTGATATGGATGTTATTTTTTTTCTGACTGCGATTTCAAAACCATGCACCAGAATTCACTTCTTTCAACTCAGTAATGTATTTTGGATGTGTACCTAGAGTTTAAAGCAGAAAAACAGGAACTTTAAGAATTTTCATTTTTTGACCAAAACGACAGGACCGGAGCTGATAAAAATGTTGATATGGATGTTATTTTTTTTCTGACTGCGATTTCAAAACCATGCACCAGAATTCACTTCTTTCAACTCAGTAATGCATTTTGGATGTGTACCTAGAGTTTAAAGCAGAAAAACAGGAACTTTTAGAATTTTCATTTTTTGACCAAAACGACAGGACCGGAGCTGATAAAAATGTTGATATGGATGTTATTTTTTTTCTGACTGCGATTTCAAAACCATGCACCAGAATTCACTTCTTTCAACTCAGTAATGCATTTTGGATGTGTACCTAGAGTTTAAAGCAGAAAAACAGGAACTTTTAGAATTTTCATTTTTTGACCAAAACGACAGGACCGGAGCTGATAAAAATGTTGATATGGATGTTATTTTTTTTCTGACTGCGATTTCAAAACCATGCACCAGAATTCACTTCTTTCAACTCAGTAATGTATTTTGGATGTGTACCTAGAGTTTAAAGCAGAAAAATAGGAACTTTTAGAATTTTCATTTTTTGACCAAAACGACAGGACCGGAGCTGATAAAAATGTTGATATGGATGTTATTTTTTTTCTGACTGCGATTTCAAAACCATGCTTCAGAATTCACTTCTTTCAACTCAGTAATGCATTTTGGATGTGTACCTAGAGTTTAAAGCAGAAAAACAGGAACTTTTAGAATTTTCATTTTTTGACCAAAACGACAGGACCGGAGCTGATAAAAATGTTGATATGGATGTTATTTTTTTTCTGACTGCGATTTCAAAACCATGCACCAGAATTCACTTCTTTCAACTCAGTAATACATTTTGGATGTGTACCTAGAGTTTAAAGCAGAAAAACAGGAACTTTTAGAATTTTCATTTTTTGACCAAAACGACAGGACCGGAGCTGATAAAAATGTTGATATGGATGTTATTTTTTTTCTGACTGCGATTTCAAAACCATGCATCAGAATTCACTTCTTTCAACTCAGTAATGCATTTTGGATGTGTACCTAGAGTTTAAAGCAGAAAAACAGGAACTTTTAGAATTTTCATTTTTTGACCAAAACGACAGGACCGGAGCTGATAAAAATGTTGATATGGATGTTATTTTTTTTCTGACTGCGATTTCAAAACCATGCACCAGAATTCACTTCTTTCAACTCAGTAATACATTTTGGATGTGTACCTAGAGTTTAAGGCAGAAAAACAGGAACTTTTAGAATTTTCATTTTTTGACCAAAACGACAGGACCGGAGCTGATAAAAATGTTGATATGGATGTTATTTTTTTTCTGACTGCGATTTCAAAACCATGCACCAGAATTCACTTCTTTCAACTCAGTAATGTATTTTGGATGTGTACCTAGAGTTTAAAGCAGAAAAACAGGAACTTTTAGAATTTTAATTTTTTGACCAAAACGACAGGACCGGAGCTGATAAAAATGTTGATATGGATGTTATTTTTTTTCTGACTGCGATTTCAAAACCATGCATCAGAATTCACTTCTTTCAACTCAGTAATGCATTTTGGATGTGTACCTAGAGTTTAAAGCAGAAAAACAGGAACTTTTAGAATTTTCATTTTTTGACCAAAACGACAGGACCGGAGCTGATAAAAATGTTGATATGGATGTTATTTTTTTTCTGACTGCGATTTCAAAAGCATGCACCAGAATTCACTTCTTTCAACTCAGTAATACATTTTGGATGTGTACCTAGAGTTTAAAGCAGAAAAACAGGAACTTTTAGAATTTTCATTTTTTGACCAAAACAACAGGACCGGAGCTGATAAAAATGTTGATATTGATGTTATTTTTTTTCTGACTGCGATTTCAAAACCATGCACCAGAATCAACTTCTTTCAACTCAGTAATGCATTTTGGATGTGTACCTTGAGTTTAAAGCAGAAAAACAGGAACTTTTAGAATTTTCATTTTTTGACCAAAACGACAGGACCGGAGCTGATAAAAATGTTGATATGGATGTAATTTTTTTTCTGACTGCGGTTTCAAAACCATGCACCAGAATCAACTTCTTTCAACTCAGTAATGCATTTTGGATGTGTACCTAGAGTTTAAAGCAGAAAAACAGGAACTTTTAGAATTTTCATTTGTTGACCAAAACGTCAGGACCGGAGCTGATAAAAATGTTGATATGGATGTTATTTTTTTTCTGACTGCGATTTCAAAACCATGCACCAGAATTCACTTCTTTCAACTCAGTAATGTATTTTGGATGTGTACCTAGAGTTTAAAGCAGAAAAACAGGAACTTTTAGAATTTTCATTTTTTGACCAAAACGACAGGACCGGAGCTGATAAAAATGTTGATGTGGATGTTATTTTTTTTCTGACTGCGATTTCAAAACCATGCACCAGAATTCACTTCTTTCAACTCAGTAATGCATTTTGGATGTGTACCTAGAGTTTAAAGCAGAAAAACAGGAACTTTTAGAATTTTCATTTTTTGACCAAAACGACAGGACCGGAGCTTATAAAAATGTTGATATGGATGTTATTTTTTTTCTGACTGCGATTTCAAAACCATGCATCAGAATTCACTTCTTTCAACTCAGTAATGCATTTTGGATGTGTACCTAGAGTTTAAAGCAGAAAAACAGGATCTTTTAGAATTTTCATTTTTTGACCAAAACGACAGGACCGGAGCTGATAAAAATGTTGATATGGATGTAATTTTTTTCTGACTGCGATTTCAAAACCATGCACCAGAATCAACTTCTTTCAACTCAGTAATGCATTTTGGATGTGTACCTTGAGTTTAAAGCAGAAAAACAGGAACTTTTAGAATTTTAATTTTTTGACCAAAACGACAGGACCGGAGCTGATAAAAATGTTGATATGGATGTTATTTTTTTTCTGACTGCGATTTCAAAACCATGCATCAGAATTCACTTCTTTCAACTCAGTAATGCATTTTGGATGTGTACCTAGAGTTTAAAGCAGAAAAACAGGAACTTTTAGAATTTTCATTTTTTGACCAAAACGACAGGACCGGAGCTGATAAAAATGTTGATATGGATGTTATTTTTTTTCTGACTGCGATTTCAAAACCATGCATCAGAATTCACTTCTTTCACCTCAGTAATGCATTTTGGATGTGTACCTAGAGTTTAAAGCAGAAAAACAGGGTCTTTTAGAATTTTCATTTTTTGACCAAAACGACAGGACCGGAGCTGATAAAAATGTTGATATGGATGTTATTTTTTTTCTGACTGCGATTTCAAAACCATGCACCAGAATTCACTTCTTTCAACTCAGTAATGCATTTTGGATGTGTACCTAGAGTTTAAAGCAGAAAAACAGGAACTTTTAGAATTTTCATTTTTTGACCAAAACGACAGGACCGGAGCTGATAAAAATGTTGATATTGATGTTATTTTTTTCTGACTGCGATTTCAAAAGCATGCACCAGAATCAACTTCTTTCAACTCAGTAATGCATTTTGGATGTGTACCTTTAGTTTAAAGCAGAAAAACAGGAACTTTTAGAATTTTAATTTTTTGACCAAAACGACAGGACCGGAGCTGATAAAAATGTTGATATGGATGTTATTTTTTTTCTGACTGCGATTTCAAAACCATGCATCAGAATTCACTTCTTTCACCTCAGTAATGCATTTTGGATGTGTACCTAGAGTTTAAAGCAGAAAAACAGGGTCTTTTAGAATTTTCATTTTTTGACCAAAACGACAGGACCGGAGCTGATAAAAATGTTGATATGGATGTTATTTTTTTTCTGACTGCGATTTCAAAACCATGCACCAGAATCAACTTCTTTCAACTCAGTAATGCATTTTGGATGTGTACCTTGAGTTTAAAGCAGAAAAACAGGAACTTTTAGAATTTTCATTTTTTGACCAAAACGACAGGACCGGAGCTGATAAAAATGTTGATATGGATGTAATTTTTTTTCTGACTGCGGTTTCAAAACCATGCACCAGAATCAACTTCTTTCAACTCAGTAATGCATTTTGGATGTGTACCTAGAGTTTAAAGCAGAAAAACAGGAACTTTTAGAATTTTCATTTGTTGACCAAAACGTCAGGACCGGAGCTGATAAAAATGTTGATATGGATGTTATTTTTTTTCTGACTGCGATTTCAAAACCATGCACCAGAATTCACTTCTTTCAACTCAGTAATGTATTTTGGATGTGTACCTAGAGTTTAAAGCAGAAAAACAGGAACTTTTAGAATTTTCATTTTTTGACCAAAACGACAGGACCGGAGCTGATAAAAATGTTGATGTGGATGTTATTTTTTTTCTGACTGCGATTTCAAAACCATGCACCAGAATTCACTTCTTTCAACTCAGTAATGCATTTTGGATGTGTACCTAGAGTTTAAAGCAGAAAAACAGGAACTTTTAGAATTTTCATTTTTTGACCAAAACGACAGGACCGGAGCTTATAAAAATGTTGATATGGATGTTATTTTTTTTCTGACTGCGATTTCAAAACCATGCATCAGAATTCACTTCTTTCAACTCAGTAATGCATTTTGGATGTGTACCTAGAGTTTAAAGCAGAAAAACAGGATCTTTTAGAATTTTCATTTTTTGACCAAAACGACAGGACCGGAGCTGATAAAAATGTTGATATGGATGTAATTTTTTTCTGACTGCGATTTCAAAACCATGCACCAGAATCAACTTCTTTCAACTCAGTAATGCATTTTGGATGTGTACCTTGAGTTTAAAGCAGAAAAACAGGAACTTTTAGAATTTTAATTTTTTGACCAAAACGACAGGACCGGAGCTGATAAAAATGTTGATATGGATGTTATTTTTTTTCTGACTGCGATTTCAAAACCATGCATCAGAATTCACTTCTTTCAACTCAGTAATGCATTTTGGATGTGTACCTAGAGTTTAAAGCAGAAAAACAGGAACTTTTAGAATTTTCATTTTTTGACCAAAACGACAGGACCGGAGCTGATAAAAATGTTGATATGGATGTTATTTTTTTTCTGACTGCGATTTCAAAACCATGCATCAGAATTCACTTCTTTCACCTCAGTAATGCATTTTGGATGTGTACCTAGAGTTTAAAGCAGAAAAACAGGGTCTTTTAGAATTTTCATTTTTTGACCAAAACGACAGGACCGGAGCTGATAAAAATGTTGATATGGATGTTATTTTTTTTCTGACTGCGATTTCAAAACCATGCACCAGAATTCACTTCTTTCAACTCAGTAATGCATTTTGGATGTGTACCTAGAGTTTAAAGCAGAAAAACAGGAACTTTTAGAATTTTCATTTTTTGACCAAAACGACAGGACCGGAGCTGATAAAAATGTTGATATTGATGTTATTTTTTTCTGACTGCGATTTCAAAAGCATGCACCAGAATCAACTTCTTTCAACTCAGTAATGCATTTTGGATGTGTACCTTTAGTTTAAAGCAGAAAAACAGGAACTTTTAGAATTTTAATTTTTTGACCAAAACGACAGGACCGGAGCTGATAAAAATGTTGATATGGATGTTATTTTTTTTCTGACTGCGATTTCAAAACCATGCATCAGAATTCACTTCTTTCACCTCAGTAATGCATTTTGGATGTGTACCTAGAGTTTAAAGCAGAAAAACAGGGTCTTTTAGAATTTTCATTTTTTGACCAAAACGACAGGACCGGAGCTGATAAAAATGTTGATATGGATGTTATTTTTTTTCTGACTGCGATTTCAAAACCATGCACCAGAATTCACTTCTTTCAACTCAGTAATGCATTTTGGATGTGTACCTAGAGTTTAAAGCAGAAAAACAGGAACTTTTAGAATTTTCATTTTTTGACCAAAACGACAGGACCGGAGCTGATAAAAATGTTGATATTGATGTTATTTTTTTTCTGACTGCGATTTCAAAAGCATGCACCAGAATCAACTTCTTTCAACTCAGTAATGCATTTTGGATGTGTACCTTTAGTTTAAAGCAGAAAAACAGGAACTTTTAGAATTTTAATTTTTTGACCAAAACGACAGGACCGGAGCTGATAAAAATGTTGATATGGATGTTATTTTTTTCTGACTGCGATTTCAAAACCATGCATCAGAATTCACTTCTTTCAACTCAGTAATGCATTTTGGATGTGTACCTAGAGTTTAAAGCAGAAAAACAGGAACTTTTAGAATTTTCAGTTTTTGACCAAAACGACAGGACCGGAGCTGATAAAAATGTTGATATGGATGTTATTTTTTTTCTGACTGCGATTTCAAAACCATGCACCAGAATTCACTTCTTTCAACTCAGTAATACATTTTGGATGTGTACCTAGAGTTTAAAGCAGAAAAACAGGAACTTTTAGAATTTTCATTTTTTGACCAAAACGACAGGACCGGAGCTGATAAAAATGTTGATATTGATGTTATTTTTTTTCTGACTGCGATTTCAAAAGCATGCACCAGAATCAACTTCTTTCAACTCAGTAATGCATTTTGGATGTGTACCTTGAGTTTAAAGCAGAAAAACAGGAACTTTTAGAATTTTCATTTTTTGACCAAAACGACAGGACTGGAGCTGATAAAAATGTTGATATGGATGTAATTCTTTTTCTGACTGCGGTTTCAAAACCATGCACCAGAATCAACTTCTTTCAACTCAGTAATGCATTTTGGATGTGTACCTAGAGTTTAAAGCAGAAAAACAGGAACTTTTAGATATTTCATTTGTTGACCAAAACGTCAGGACCGGAGCTGATAAAAATGTTGATATGGATGTTATTTTTTTTCTGACTGCGATTTCAAAACCATGCACCAGAATTCACTTATTTCAACTCAGTAATGTATTTTGGATGTGTACCTAGAGTTTAAAGCAGAAAAACAGGAACTTTTAGAATTTTCATTTTTTGACCAAAACGACAGGACCGGAGCTGATAAAAATGTTGATATGGATGTTATTTTTTTTCTGACTGCGATTTCAAAACCATGCACCAGAATTCACTTCTTTCAACTCAGTAATGCATTTTGGATGTGTACCTAGAGTTTAAAGCAGAAAAACAGGAACTTTTAGAATTTTCATTTTTTGACCAAAACGACAGGACCGGAGCTGATAAAAATGTTGATATGGATGTTATTTTTTTTCTGACTGCGATTTCAAAACCATGCATCAGAATTCACTTCTTTCAACTCAGTAATGCATTTTGGATGTGTACCTAGAGTTTAAAGCAGAAAAACAGGATCTTTTAGAATTTTCATTTTTTGACCAAAACGACAGGACCGGAGCTGATAAAAATGTTGATATGGATGTAATTTTTTTCTGACTGCGATTTCAAAACCATGCACCAGAATCAACTTCTTTCAACTCAGTAATGCATTTTGGATGTGTACCTTGAGTTTAAAGCAGAAAAACAGGAACTTTTAGAATTTTAATTTTTTGACCAAAACGACAGGACCGGAGCTGATAAAAATGTTGATATGGATGTTATTTTTTTTCTGACTGCGATTTCAAAACCATGCATCAGAATTCACTTCTTTCACCTCAGTAATGCATTTTGGATGTGTACCTAGAGTTTAAAGCAGAAAAACAGGGTCTTTTAGAATTTTCATTTTTTGACCAAAACGACAGGACCGGAGCTGATAAAAATGTTGATATGGATGTTATTTTTTTTCTGACTGCGATTTCAAAACCATGCACCAGAATTCACTTCTTTCAACTCAGTAATGCATTTTGGATGTGTACCTAGAGTTTAAAGCAGAAAAACAGGAACTTTTAGAATTTTCATTTTTTGACCAAAACGACAGGACCGGAGCTGATAAAAATGTTGATATTGATGTTATTTTTTTCTGACTGCGATTTCAAAAGCATGCACCAGAATCAACTTCTTTCAACTCAGTAATGCATTTTGGATGTGTACCTTTAGTTTAAAGCAGAAAAACAGGAACTTTTAGAATTTTAATTTTTTGACCAAAACGACAGGACCGGAGCTGATAAAAATGTTGATATGGATGTTATTTTTTTTCTGACTGCGATTTCAAAACCATGCATCAGAATTCACTTCTTTCACCTCAGTAATGCATTTTGGATGTGTACCTAGAGTTTAAAGCAGAAAAACAGGGTCTTTTAGAATTTTCATTTTTTGACCAAAACGACAGGACCGGAGCTGATAAAAATGTTGATATGGATGTTATTTTTTTTCTGACTGCGATTTCAAAACCATGCACCAGAATTCACTTCTTTCAACTCAGTAATGCATTTTGGATGTGTACCTAGAGTTTAAAGCAGAAAAACAGGAACTTTTAGAATTTTCATTTTTTGACCAAAACGACAGGACCGGAGCTGATAAAAATGTTGATATTGATGTTATTTTTTTTCTGACTGCGATTTCAAAAGCATGCACCAGAATCAACTTCTTTCAACTCAGTAATGCATTTTGGATGTGTACCTTTAGTTTAAAGCAGAAAAACAGGAACTTTTAGAATTTTAATTTTTTGACCAAAACGACAGGACCGGAGCTGATAAAAATGTTGATATGGATGTTATTTTTTTCTGACTGCGATTTCAAAACCATGCATCAGAATTCACTTCTTTCAACTCAGTAATGCATTTTGGATGTGTACCTAGAGTTTAAAGCAGAAAAACAGGAACTTTTAGAATTTTCAGTTTTTGACCAAAACGACAGGACCGGAGCTGATAAAAATGTTGATATGGATGTTATTTTTTTTCTGACTGCGATTTCAAAACCATGCACCAGAATTCACTTCTTTCAACTCAGTAATACATTTTGGATGTGTACCTAGAGTTTAAAGCAGAAAAACAGGAACTTTTAGAATTTTCATTTTTTGACCAAAACGACAGGACCGGAGCTGATAAAAATGTTGATATTGATGTTATTTTTTTTCTGACTGCGATTTCAAAAGCATGCACCAGAATCAACTTCTTTCAACTCAGTAATGCATTTTGGATGTGTACCTTGAGTTTAAAGCAGAAAAACAGGAACTTTTAGAATTTTCATTTTTTGACCAAAACGACAGGACTGGAGCTGATAAAAATGTTGATATGGATGTAATTCTTTTTCTGACTGCGGTTTCAAAACCATGCACCAGAATCAACTTCTTTCAACTCAGTAATGCATTTTGGATGTGTACCTAGAGTTTAAAGCAGAAAAACAGGAACTTTTAGATATTTCATTTGTTGACCAAAACGTCAGGACCGGAGCTGATAAAAATGTTGATATGGATGTTATTTTTTTTCTGACTGCGATTTCAAAACCATGCACCAGAATTCACTTATTTCAACTCAGTAATGTATTTTGGATGTGTACCTAGAGTTTAAAGCAGAAAAACAGGAACTTTTAGAATTTTCATTTTTTGACCAAAACGACAGGACCGGAGCTGATAAAAATGTTGATATGGATGTTATTTTTTTTCTGACTGCGATTTCAAAACCATGCACCAGAATTCACTTCTTTCAACTCAGTAATGCATTTTGGATGTGTACCTAGAGTTTAAAGCAGAAAAACAGGAACTTTTAGAATTTTCATTTTTTGACCAAAACGACAGGACCGGAGCTGATAAAAATGTTGATATGGATGTTATTTTTTTTCTGACTGCGATTTCAAAACCATGCATCAGAATTCACTTCTTTCAACTCAGTAATGCATTTTGGATGTGTACCTAGAGTTTAAAGCAGAAAAACAGGATCTTTTAGAATTTTCATTTTTTGACCAAAACGACAGGACCGGAGCTGATAAAAATGTTGATATGGATGTAATTTTTTTCTGACTGCGATTTCAAAACCATGCACCAGAATCAACTTCTTTCAACTCAGTAATGCATTTTGGATGTGTACCTTGAGTTTAAAGCAGAAAAACAGGAACTTTTAGAATTTTAATTTTTTGACCAAAACGACAGGACCGGAGCTGATAAAAATGTTGATATGGATGTTATTTTTTTTCTGACTGCGATTTCAAAACCATGCATCAGAATTCACTTCTTTCAACTCAGTAATGCATTTTGGATGTGTACCTAGAGTTTAAAGCAGAAAAACAGGAACTTTTAGAATTTTCATTTTTTGACCAAAACGACAGGACCGGAGCTGATAAAAATGTTGATATGGATGTTATTTTTTTTCTGACTGCGATTTCAAAACCATGCATCAGAATTCACTTCTTTCACCTCAGTAATGCATTTTGGATGTGTACCTAGAGTTTAAAGCAGAAAAACAGGGTCTTTTAGAATTTTCATTTTTTGACCAAAACGACAGGACCGGAGCTGATAAAAATGTTGATATGGATGTTATTTTTTTTCTGACTGCGATTTCAAAACCATGCACCAGAATTCACTTCTTTCAACTCAGTAATGCATTTTGGATGTGTACCTAGAGTTTAAAGCAGAAAAACAGGAACTTTTAGAATTTTCATTTTTTGACCAAAACGACAGGACCGGAGCTGATAAAAATGTTGATATTGATGTTATTTTTTTCTGACTGCGATTTCAAAAGCATGCACCAGAATCAACTTCTTTCAACTCAGTAATGCATTTTGGATGTGTACCTTTAGTTTAAAGCAGAAAAACAGGAACTTTTAGAATTTTAATTTTTTGACCAAAACGACAGGACCGGAGCTGATAAAAATGTTGATATGGATGTTATTTTTTTTCTGACTGCGATTTCAAAACCATGCATCAGAATTCACTTCTTTCAACTCAGTAATGCATTTTGGATGTGTACCTAGAGTTTAAAGCAGAAAAACAGGAACTTTTAGAATTTTCATTTTTTGACCAAAACGACAGGACCGGAGCTGATAAAAATGTTGATATGGATGTTATTTTTTTTCTGACTGCGATTTCAAAACCATGCACCAGAATTCACTTCTTTCAACTCAGTAATGTATTTTGGATGTGTACCTAGAGTTTAAAGCAGAAAAATAGGAACTTTTAGAATTTTCATTTTTTGACCAAAACGACAGGACCGGAGCTGATAAAAATGTTGATATGGATGTTATTTTTTTTCTGACTGCGATTTCAAAACCATGCTTCAGAATTCACTTCTTTCAACTCAGTAATGCATTTTGGATGTGTACCTAGAGTTTAAAGCAGAAAAACAGGAACTTTTAGAATTTTCATTTTTTGACCAAAACGACAGGACCGGAGCTGATAAAAATGTTGATATGGATGTTATTTTTTTTCTGACTGCGATTTCAAAACCATGCACCAGAATTCACTTCTTTCAACTCAGTAATACATTTTGGATGTGTACCTAGAGTTTAAAGCAGAAAAACAGGAACTTTTAGAATTTTCATTTTTTGACCAAAACGACAGGACCGGAGCTGATAAAAATGTTGATATGGATGTTATTTTTTTTCTGACTGCGATTTCAAAACCATGCATCAGAATTCACTTCTTTCAACTCAGTAATGCATTTTGGATGTGTACCTAGAGTTTAAAGCAGAAAAACAGGAACTTTTAGAATTTTCATTTTTTGACCAAAACGACAGGACCGGAGCTGATAAAAATGTTGATATGGATGTTATTTTTTTTCTGACTGCGATTTCAAAACCATGCACCAGAATTCACTTCTTTCAACTCAGTAATACATTTTGGATGTGTACCTAGAGTTTAAAGCAGAAAAACAGGAACTTTTAGAATTTTCATTTTTTGACCAAAACGACAGGACCGGAGCTGATAAAAATGTTGATATGGATGTTATTTTTTTTCTGACTGCGATTTCAAAACCATGCACCAGAATTCACTTCTTTCAACTCAGTAATGTATTTTGGATGTGTACCTAGAGTTTAAAGCAGAAAAACAGGAACTTTTAGAATTTTAATTTTTTGACCAAAACGACAGGACCCGGAGCTGATAAAAATGTTGATATGGATGTTATTTTTTTTCTGACTGCGATTTCAAAACCATGCATCAGAATTCACTTCTTTCAACTCAGTAATGCATTTTGGATGTGTACCTAGAGTTTAAAGCAGAAAAACAGGAACTTTTAGAATTTTCATTTTTTGACCAAAACGACAGGACCGGAGCTGATAAAAATGTTGATATGGATGTTATTTTTTTTCTGACTGCGATTTCAAAAGCATGCACCAGAATTCACTTCTTTCAACTCAGTAATACATTTTGGATGTGTACCTAGAGTTTAAAGCAGAAAAACAGGAACTTTTAGAATTTTCATTTTTTGATTAAAACAACAGGACCGGAGCTGATAAAAATGTTGATATTGATGTTATTTTTTTTCTGACTGCGATTTCAAAACCATGCACCAGAATCAACTTCTTTCAACTCAGTAATGCATTTTGGATGTGTACCTTGAGTTTAAAGCAGAAAAACAGGAACTTTTAGAATTTTCATTTTTTGACCAAAACGACAGGACCGGAGCTGATAAAAATGTTGATATGGATGTCATTTTTTTTCTGACTGCGGTTTCAAAACCATGCACCAGAATCAACTTCTTTCAACTCAGTAATGCATTTTGGATGTGTACCTAGAGTTTAAAGCAGAAAAACAGGAACTTTTAGAATTTTCATTTTTTGACCAAAACGACAGGACCGGAGCTGATAAAAATGTTGATATAGATGTTATTTTTTTTCTGACTGCGATTTCAAAACCATGCACCAGAATCAACTTCTTTCAACTCAGTAATACATTTTGGATGTGTACCTTGAGTTTAAAGCAGAAAAACAGGAACTTTTAGAATTTTCATTTTTTGACCAAAACGACACTACCGGAGCTGATAAAAATGTTGATATTGATGTTATTTTTTTTCTGACTGCGATTTCAAAAGCATGCACCAGAATCAACTTCTTTCAACTCAGTAATGCATTTTGGATGTGTACCTTGAGTTTAAAGCAGAAAAACAGGAACTTTTAGAATTTTCATTTTTTGACCAAAACGACAGGACCAGAGCTGATAAAAATGTTGATATGGATGTAATTTTTTTTCTGACTGCGGTTTCAAAACCATGCACCAGAATCAACTTCTTTCAACTCAGTAATGCATTTTGGATGTGTACCTAGAGTTTAAAGCAGAAAAACAGGAACTTTTAGAATTTTCATTTTTTGACCAAAACGACAGGACCGGAGCTGATAAAAATGTTGATATGGATGTTATTTTTTTTCTGACTGCGATTTCAAAACCATGCACCAGAATCAACTTCTTTCAACTCAGTAATGCATTTTGCATGTGTACCTTGAGTTTAAAGCAGAAAAACAGGAACTTTTAGAATTTTCATTTTTTGACCAAAACGACAGCCCCGGGGGTTATTAACATGTTGATATGGTTGTGATTTTTTTTCTGACTGCGGTTTCAAAACCATGCACCAGAATCCACTTCTTTCAACTCAGTAATACATTTTGGATGTGTACCTAGAGTTTAAAGCAGAAAAAACGGAACTTTTAGAATTTTCATTTTTTGACCAAAACGACAGCCCCGGGGGTTATAAACATGTTGATATGGTTGTGATTTTTTTCTGACTGCGGTTTCAAAACCATGCACCAGAATCCACTTCTTTCAACTCAGTTATACATTTTGGATGTGTACCTAGAGTTTAAAGCAGAAAAAACGGAACTTTTAGAATTTTCATTTTTTGACCAAAACGACAGCCCCGGGGGTTTTAAACATGTTGATATGGATGTGATTTTTTTTCTGACTGCAGTTTCAAAACCATGCACCAGAATCCACTTCTTTCAACTCAGTAATACATTTTGGATGTGTACCTAGAGTTTAAAGCAGAAAAAACGGAACTTTTAGAATTTTCATTTTTTGACCAAAACGACAGCCCCGGGGGTTATAAACATGTTGATATGGTTGTGATTTTTTTTCTGACTGCGGTTTCAAAACCATGCACCAGAATCCACTTCTTTCAACTCAGTAATACATTTTGGATGTGTACCTAGAGTTTAAAGCAGAAAAAACGGAACTTTTAGAATTTTCATTTTTTGACCAAAACGACAGCCCCGGGGGTTATAAACATGTTGATATGGTTGTGATTTTTTTCTGACTGCGGTTTCAAAACCATGCACCAGAATCCACTTCTTTCAACTCAGTTATACATTTTGGATGTGTACCTAGAGTTTAAAGCAGAAAAAACGGAACTTTTAGAATTTTCATTTTTTGACCAAAACGACAGCCCCGGGGGTTTTAAACATGTTGATATGGATGTGATTTTTTTTCTGACTGCAGTTTCAAAACCATGCACCAGAATCCACTTCTTTCAACTCAGTAATACATTTTGGATGTGTACCTAGAGTTTAAAGCAGAAAAAACGGAACTTTTAGAATTTTCATTTTTTGACCAAAACGACAGCCCCGGGGGTTATAAACATGTTGATATGGTTGTGATTTTTTTTCTGACTGCGGTTTCAAAACCATGCACCAGAATCCACTTCTTTCAACTCAGTAATACATTTTGGATGTGTACCTAGAGTTTAAAGCAGAGAAAACGGAACTTTTAGAATTTTCATTTTTTGACCAAAACGACAGCCCCGGGGGTTATAAACATGTTGATATGGTTGTGATTTTTTTTCTGACTGCGGTTTCAAAACCATGCACCAGAATCCACTTCTTTCAACTCAGTAATACATTTTGGATGTGTACCTAGAGTTTAAAGCAGAAAAAACGGAACTTTTAGAATTTTCATTTTTTGACCAAAACGACAGTTCCGGGGGTTATAAACATGTTGATATGGTTGTGATTTTTTTCTGACTGCGGTTTCAAAACCATGCACCAGAATCCACTTCTTTCAACTCAGTTATACATTTTGGATGTGTACCTAGAGTTTAAAGCAGAAAAAACTGAACTTTTAGAATTTTCATTTTTTGACCAAAACGACAGCCCCGGGGGTTATAAACATGTTGATATGGTTGTGATTTTTTTTCTGACTGCGGTTTCAAAACCATGCACCAGAATCCACTTCTTTCAACTCAGTAATACATTTTGGATGTGTACCTAGAGTTTAAAGCAGAAAAAACGGAACTTTTAGAATTTTCATTTTTTGACCAAAACGACAGCCCCGGGGGTTATTAACATGTTGATATGGTTGTGATTTTTTTTCTGACTGCGGTTTCAAAACCATGCACCAGAATCCACTTCTTTCAACTCAGTAATACATTTTGGATGTGTACCTAGAGTTTAAAGCAGAAAAAACGGAACTTTTAGAATTTTCATTTTTTGACCAAAACGACAGCCCCGGGGGTTATAAACATGTTGATATGGTTGTGATTTTTTTTCTGACTGCGGTTTCAAAACCATGCTCCAGAATCCACTTCTTTCAACTCAGTAATACATTTTGGATGTGTACCTAGAGTTTAAAGCAGAAAAAACTGAACTTTTAGAATTTTCATTTTTTGACCAAAACGACAGCCCCGGGGGTTATTAACATGTTGATATGGTTGTGATTTTTTTTCTGACTGCGGTTTCAAAACCATGCACCAGAATCCAGTTCTTTCAACTCAGTAATACATTTTGGATGTGTACCTAGAGTTTAAAGCAGAAAAAACGGAACTTTTAGAATTTTCATTTTTTGACCAAAACGACAGCCCCGGGGGTAATAAACATGTTGATATGGTTGTGATTTTTTTTCTGACTGCGGTTTCAAAACCATGCACCAGAATCCACTTCTTTCAACTCAGTAATACATTTTGGATGTGTACCTAGAGTTTAAAGCAGAAAAAACGGAACTTTTAGAATTTTCATTTTTTGACCAAAACGACAGCCCCGGGGGTTATAAACATGTTGATATGGTTGTGATTTTTTTTCTGACTGCGGTTTCAAAACCATGCACCAGAATCCACTTCTTTCAACTCAGTAATACATTTTGGATGTGTACCTAGAGTTTAAAGCAGAAAAAACGGAACTTTTAGAATTTTCATTTTTTGACCAAAACGACAGCCCCGGGGGTTATTAACATGTTGATATGGTTGTGATTTTTTTTCTGACTGCGGTTTCAAAACCATGCACCAGAATCCACTTCTTTCAACTCAGTAATACATTTTGGATGTGTACCTAGAGTTTAAAGCAGAAAAAACGGAACTTTTAGAATTTTCATTTTTTGAACAAAACGACAGCCCCGGGGGTTATTAACATGTTGATATGGTTGTGATTTTTTTTCTGACTGCGGTTTCAAAACCATGCACCAGAATCCACTTCTTTCAACTCAGTAATACATTTTGGATGTGTACCTAGAGTTTAAAGCAGAAAAAACTGAACTTTTAGAATTTTCATTTTTTGACCAAAACGACAGCCCCGGGGGTTATTAACATGTTGATATGGTTGTGATTTTTTTTCTGACTGTGGTTTTAAAACCATGCACCAGAATCCACTTCTTTCAACTCAGTAATACATTTTGGATGTGTACCTAGAGTTTAAAGCAGAAGAAACGGAACTTTTAGAATTTTCATTTTTTGACCAAAACGACAGCCCCGGGGGTTATAAACATGTTGATATGGTTGCGATTTTTTTCTGACTGCGGTTTCAAAACCATGCACCAGAATCCACTTCTTTCAACTCAGTAATACATTTTGGATGTGTACCTAGAGTTTAAAGCAGAAAAAACGGAACTTTTAGAATTTTCATTTTTTGACCAAAACGACAGCCCCGGGGGTTATAAACATGTTGATATGGTTGTGATTTTTTTCTGACTGCGGTTTCAAAACCATGCACCAGAATCCACTTCTTTCAACTCAGTAATACATTTTGGATGTGTACATAGAGTTTAAAGCAGAAAAAACGGAACTTTTAGAATTTTCATTTTTTGACCAAAACGACAGCCCCGGGGGTTATTAACATGTTGATATGGTTGTGATTTTTTTTCTGACTGCGGTTTCAAAACCATGCACCAGAATCCACTTCTTTCAACTCAGTAATACATTTTGGATGTGTACCTAGAGTTTAAAGCAGAAAAAACGGAACTTTTAGAATTTTCATTTTTTGACCAAAACGACAGCCCCGGGGGTTATAAACATGTTGATATGGTTGTGATTTTTTTTTCTGACTGCGGTTTCAAAACCATGCACCAGAATCCACTTCTTTCAACTCAGTTATACATTTTGGATGTGTACCTAGAGTTTAAAGCAGAAAAAACGGAACTTTTAGAATTTTCATTTTTTGACCAAAACGACAGCCCCGGGGGTTATAAACATGTTGATATGGATGTGATTTTTTTTCTGACTGCGGTTTCAAAACCATGCACCAGAATCCACTTCTTTCAACTCAGTAATACATTTTGGATGTGTACCTAGAGTTTAAAGCAGAAAAAACGGAACTTTTAGAATTTTCATTTTTTGACCAAAACGACAGCCCCGGGGGTTATAAACATGTTGATATGGTTGTGATTTTTTTCTGACTGCGGTTTAAAAACCATGCACCAGAATCCACTTCTTTCAACTAAGTAATACATTTTGGATGTGTACCTAGAGTTTAAAGCAGAAAAAACGGAACTTTTAGAATTTTCATTTTTTGACCAAAACGACAGCCCCGGGGGTTATAAACATGTTGATATGGTTGTGATTTTTTTTCTGACTGCGGTTTCAAAACCATGCACCAGAATCCACTTCTTTCAACTCAGTTATACATTTTGGATGTGTACCTAGAGTTTAAAGCAGAAAAAACGGAACTTTTAGAATTTTCATTTTTTGACCAAAACGACAGCCCCGGGGGTTTTAAACATGTTGATATGGATGTGATTTTTTTTCTGACTGCAGTTTCAAAACCATGCACCAGAATCCACTTCTTTCAACTCAGTAATACATTTTGGATGTGTACCTAGAGTTTAAAGCAGAAAAAACGTAACTTTTAGAATTTTCATTTTTTGACCAAAACGACAGCCCCGGGGGTTATAAACATGTTGATATGGTTGTGATTTTTTTTCTGACTGCGGTTTCAAAACCATGCACCAGAATCCACTTCTTTCAACTCAGTAATACATTTTGGATGTGTACCTAGAGTTTAAAGCAGAAAAAACGGAACTTTTAGAATTTTCATTTTTTGACCAAAACGACAGCCCCGGGGGTTATAAACATGTTGATATGGTTGTGATTTTTTTTCTGACTGCGGTTTCAAAACCATGCACCAGAATCCACTTCTTTCAACTCAGTAATACATTTTGGATGTGTACCTAGAGTTTAAAGCAGAGAAAACGTTACTTTTAGAATTTTCATTTTTTGACCAAAACAACAGCCTCGGGGGATATTAACATGGTGAAATGGTTGTGATTTTTTTTCTGACTGCGGTTTCAAAACCATGCACCAGAATCCACTTCTTTCAACTCAGTAATACATTTTGGATGTGTACCTAGAGTTTAAAGCAGAAAAAACGGAACTTTTAGAATTTTCATTTTTTGACCAAAACGACAGCCTCGGGGGTTATAAACATGTTGATATGGATGTGATTTTTTTTCTGACTGCGGTTTCAAAACCATGCACCAGAATCCACTTCTTTCAACTCAGTAATACATTTTGGATGTGTACCTAGAGTTTAAAGCAGAAAAAATGGAACTTTTAGAATTTTCATTTTTAGACCAAAACGACAGCCCCGGGGGTTATTAACATGTTGATATGGTTGTGATTTTTTTTCTGACTGCGGTTTCAAAACCATGCACCAGAATCCACTTCTTTCAACTCAGTAATACATTTTGGATGTGTACCTAGAGTTTAAAGCAGAAAAAACGGAACTTTTAGAATTTTCATTTTTTGACCAAAACGACAGCCCCGGGGGTTATAAACATGTTGATATGGTTGTGATTTTTTTTCTGACTGCGGTTTCAAAACCATGCACCAGAATCCACTTCTTTCAACTCAGTTATACATTTTGGATGTGTACCTAGAGTTTAAAGCAGAAAAAACGGAACTTTTAGAATTTTCATTTTTTGACCAAAACGACAGCCCCGGGGGTTTTAAACATGTTGATATGGATGTGATTTTTTTTCTGACTGCAGTTTCAAAACCATGCACCAGAATCCACTTCTTTCAACTCAGTAATACATTTTGGATGTGTACCTAGAGTTTAAAGCAGAAAAAACGTAACTTTTAGAATTTTCATTTTTTGACCAAAACGACAGCCCCGGGGGTTATAAACATGTTGATATGGTTGTGATTTTTTTTCTGACTGCGGTTTCAAAACCATGCACCAGAATCCACTTCTTTCAACTCAGTAATACATTTTGGATGTGTACCTAGAGTTTAAAGCAGAAAAAACGGAACTTTTAGAATTTTCATTTTTTGACCAAAACGACAGCCCCGGGGGTTATAAACATGTTGATATGGTTGTGATTTTTTTTCTGACTGCGGTTTCAAAACCATGCACCAGAATCCACTTCTTTCAACTCAGTAATACATTTTGGATGTGTACCTAGAGTTTAAAGCAGAGAAAACGTTACTTTTAGAATTTTCATTTTTTGACCAAAACAACAGCCTCGGGGGATATTAACATGGTGAAATGGTTGTGATTTTTTTTCTGACTGCGGTTTCAAAACCATGCACCAGAATCCACTTCTTTCAACTCAGTAATACATTTTGGATGTGTACCTAGAGTTTAAAGCAGAAAAAACGGAACTTTTAGAATTTTCATTTTTTGACCAAAACGACAGCCTCGGGGGTTATAAACATGTTGATATGGATGTGATTTTTTTTCTGACTGCGGTTTCAAAACCATGCACCAGAATCCACTTCTTTCAACTCAGTAATACATTTTGGATGTGTACCTAGAGTTTAAAGCAGAAAAAATGGAACTTTTAGAATTTTCATTTTTAGACCAAAACGACAGCCCCGGGGGTTATTAACATGTTGATATGGTTGTGATTTTTTTTCTGACTGCGGTTTCAAAACCATGCACCAGAATCCACTTCTTTCAACTCAGTAATACATTTTGGATGTGTACCTAGAGTTTAAAGCAGAAAAAACGGAACTTTTAGAATTTTCATTTTTTGACCAAAACGACAGCCCCGGGGGTTATTAACATGTTGATATGGTTGTGATTTTTTTTCTGACTGCGGTTTCAAAACCATGCACCAGAATCCACTTCTTTCAACTCAGTAATACATTTTGGATGTGTACCTAGAGTTTAAAGCAGAAAAAACGGAACTTTTAGAATTTTCATTTTTTGACCAAAACGACAGCCCCGGGGGTTATAAACATGTTGATATGGTTGTGATTTTTTTTCTGACTGCGGTTTCAAAACCATGCTCCAGAATCCACTTCTTTCAACTCAGTAATACATTTTGGATGTGTACCTAGAGTTTAAAGCAGAAAAAACGGAACTTTTAGAATTTTCATTTTTTGACCAAAACGACAGCCCCGGGGGTTATTAACATGTTGATATGGTTGTGATTTTTTTTCTGACTGCGGTTTCAAAACCATGCACCAGAATCCACTTCTTTCAACTCAGTAATACATTTTGGATGTGTACCTAGAGTTTAAAGCAGAAAAAACGGAACTTTTAGAATTTTCATTTTTTGACCAAAACGACAGCCCCGGGGGTTATAAACATGTTGATATGGATGTGATTTTTGTTCTGACTGCGGTTTCAAAACCATGCACCAGCATCCACTTCTTTCAACTCAGTTATACATTTTGGATGTGTACCTAGAGTTTAAAGCAGAAAAAACGGAACTTTTAGAATTTTCATTTTTTGTCCAAAACGACAGCCCCGGGGGTTATAAACATGTTGATATGGATGTGATTTTTTTTCTGACTGCGGTTTCAAAACCATGCAACAGAATCCACTTCTTTCAACTCAGTAATACATTTTGGATGTGTACCTAGAGTTTAAAGCAGAAAAACCGGAACTTTTAGAATTTATATTTTTTGACCAAAACGACAGCCCCGGGGGTTATAAACATGTTGATATGGTTGTGATTTTTTTTCTGACTGCGGTTTCAAAACCATGCACCAGAATCCACTTCTTTTAACTCAGTAATACATTTTGGATGTGTACCTAGAGTTTAAAGCAGAAAAAACAGAACTTTTAGAATTTTCATTTTTTGACCAAAACGTCAGCCCCGGGGGTTATAAACATGTTGATATGGTTGTGATTTTTTTCTGACTGCGGTTTCAAAACCATGCACCAGAATTCACTTCTTTCAACTCAGTAATGTATTTTGGATGTGTACCTAGAGTTTAAAGCAGAAAAATAGGAACTTTTAGAATTTTCATTTTTTGACCAAAACGACAGGACCGGAGCTGATAAAAATGTTGATATGGATGTTATTTTTTTTCTGACTGCGATTTCAAAACCATGCTTCAGAATTCACTTCTTTCAACTCAGTAATGCATTTTGGATGTGTACCTAGAGTTTAAAGCAGAAAAACAGGAACTTTTAGAATTTTCATTTTTTGACCAAAACGACAGGACCGGAGCTGATAAAAATGTTGATATGGATGTTATTTTTTTTCTGACTGCGATTTCAAAACCATGCACCAGAATTCACTTCTTTCAACTCAGTAATACATTTTGGATGTGTACCTAGAGTTTAAAGCAGAAAAACAGGAACTTTTAGAATTTTCATTTTTTGACCAAAACGACAGGACCGGAGCTGATAAAAATGTTGATATGGATGTTATTTTTTTTCTGACTGCGATTTCAAAACCATGCATCAGAATTCACTTCTTTCAACTCAGTAATGCATTTTGGATGTGTACCTAGAGTTTAAAGCAGAAAAACAGGAACTTTTAGAATTTTCATTTTTTGACCAAAACGACAGGACCGGAGCTGATAAAAATGTTGATATGGATGTTATTTTTTTTCTGACTGCGATTTCAAAACCATGCACCAGAATTCACTTCTTTCAACTCAGTAATACATTTTGGATGTGTACCTAGAGTTTAAAGCAGAAAAACAGGAACTTTTAGAATTTTCATTTTTTGACCAAAACGACAGGACCGGAGCTGATAAAAATGTTGATATGGATGTTATTTTTTTTCTGACTGCGATTTCAAAACCATGCACCAGAATTCACTTCTTTCAACTCAGTAATGTATTTTGGATGTGTACCTAGAGTTTAAAGCAGAAAAACAGGAACTTTTAGAATTTTAATTTTTTGACCAAAACGACAGGACCCGGAGCTGATAAAAATGTTGATATGGATGTTATTTTTTTTCTGACTGCGATTTCAAAACCATGCATCAGAATTCACTTCTTTCAACTCAGTAATGCATTTTGGATGTGTACCTAGAGTTTAAAGCAGAAAAACAGGAACTTTTAGAATTTTCATTTTTTGACCAAAACGACAGGACCGGAGCTGATAAAAATGTTGATATGGATGTTATTTTTTTTCTGACTGCGATTTCAAAAGCATGCACCAGAATTCACTTCTTTCAACTCAGTAATACATTTTGGATGTGTACCTAGAGTTTAAAGCAGAAAAACAGGAACTTTTAGAATTTTCATTTTTTGATTAAAACAACAGGACCGGAGCTGATAAAAATGTTGATATTGATGTTATTTTTTTTCTGACTGCGATTTCAAAACCATGCACCAGAATCAACTTCTTTCAACTCAGTAATGCATTTTGGATGTGTACCTTGAGTTTAAAGCAGAAAAACAGGAACTTTTAGAATTTTCATTTTTTGACCAAAACGACAGGACCGGAGCTGATAAAAATGTTGATATGGATGTCATTTTTTTTCTGACTGCGGTTTCAAAACCATGCACCAGAATCAACTTCTTTCAACTCAGTAATGCATTTTGGATGTGTACCTAGAGTTTAAAGCAGAAAAACAGGAACTTTTAGAATTTTCATTTTTTGACCAAAACGACAGGACCGGAGCTGATAAAAATGTTGATATAGATGTTATTTTTTTTCTGACTGCGATTTCAAAACCATGCACCAGAATCAACTTCTTTCAACTCAGTAATACATTTTGGATGTGTACCTTGAGTTTAAAGCAGAAAAACAGGAACTTTTAGAATTTTCATTTTTTGACCAAAACGACACTACCGGAGCTGATAAAAATGTTGATATTGATGTTATTTTTTTTCTGACTGCGATTTCAAAAGCATGCACCAGAATCAACTTCTTTCAACTCAGTAATGCATTTTGGATGTGTACCTTGAGTTTAAAGCAGAAAAACAGGAACTTTTAGAATTTTCATTTTTTGACCAAAACGACAGGACCAGAGCTGATAAAAATGTTGATATGGATGTAATTTTTTTTCTGACTGCGGTTTCAAAACCATGCACCAGAATCAACTTCTTTCAACTCAGTAATGCATTTTGGATGTGTACCTAGAGTTTAAAGCAGAAAAACAGGAACTTTTAGAATTTTCATTTTTTGACCAAAACGACAGGACCGGAGCTGATAAAAATGTTGATATGGATGTTATTTTTTTTCTGACTGCGATTTCAAAACCATGCACCAGAATCAACTTCTTTCAACTCAGTAATGCATTTTGCATGTGTACCTTGAGTTTAAAGCAGAAAAACAGGAACTTTTAGAATTTTCATTTTTTGACCAAAACGACAGCCCCGGGGGTTATTAACATGTTGATATGGTTGTGATTTTTTTTCTGACTGCGGTTTCAAAACCATGCACCAGAATCCACTTCTTTCAACTCAGTAATACATTTTGGATGTGTACCTAGAGTTTAAAGCAGAAAAAACGGAACTTTTAGAATTTTCATTTTTTGACCAAAACGACAGCCCCGGGGGTTATAAACATGTTGATATGGTTGTGATTTTTTTCTGACTGCGGTTTCAAAACCATGCACCAGAATCCACTTCTTTCAACTCAGTTATACATTTTGGATGTGTACCTAGAGTTTAAAGCAGAAAAAACGGAACTTTTAGAATTTTCATTTTTTGACCAAAACGACAGCCCCGGGGGTTTTAAACATGTTGATATGGATGTGATTTTTTTTCTGACTGCAGTTTCAAAACCATGCACCAGAATCCACTTCTTTCAACTCAGTAATACATTTTGGATGTGTACCTAGAGTTTAAAGCAGAAAAAACGGAACTTTTAGAATTTTCATTTTTTGACCAAAACGACAGCCCCGGGGGTTATAAACATGTTGATATGGTTGTGATTTTTTTTCTGACTGCGGTTTCAAAACCATGCACCAGAATCCACTTCTTTCAACTCAGTAATACATTTTGGATGTGTACCTAGAGTTTAAAGCAGAAAAAACGGAACTTTTAGAATTTTCATTTTTTGACCAAAACGACAGCCCCGGGGGTTATAAACATGTTGATATGGTTGTGATTTTTTTCTGACTGCGGTTTCAAAACCATGCACCAGAATCCACTTCTTTCAACTCAGTTATACATTTTGGATGTGTACCTAGAGTTTAAAGCAGAAAAAACGGAACTTTTAGAATTTTCATTTTTTGACCAAAACGACAGCCCCGGGGGTTTTAAACATGTTGATATGGATGTGATTTTTTTTCTGACTGCAGTTTCAAAACCATGCACCAGAATCCACTTCTTTCAACTCAGTAATACATTTTGGATGTGTACCTAGAGTTTAAAGCAGAAAAAACGGAACTTTTAGAATTTTCATTTTTTGACCAAAACGACAGCCCCGGGGGTTATAAACATGTTGATATGGTTGTGATTTTTTTTCTGACTGCGGTTTCAAAACCATGCACCAGAATCCACTTCTTTCAACTCAGTAATACATTTTGGATGTGTACCTAGAGTTTAAAGCAGAGAAAACGGAACTTTTAGAATTTTCATTTTTTGACCAAAACGACAGCCCCGGGGGTTATAAACATGTTGATATGGTTGTGATTTTTTTTCTGACTGCGGTTTCAAAACCATGCACCAGAATCCACTTCTTTCAACTCAGTAATACATTTTGGATGTGTACCTAGAGTTTAAAGCAGAAAAAACGGAACTTTTAGAATTTTCATTTTTTGACCAAAACGACAGTTCCGGGGGTTATAAACATGTTGATATGGTTGTGATTTTTTTCTGACTGCGGTTTCAAAACCATGCACCAGAATCCACTTCTTTCAACTCAGTTATACATTTTGGATGTGTACCTAGAGTTTAACCCCTTCCCGACATTTGACGTACATTTACGTCATGGCCGGGAAGCACTTCCCGACACATGGCGTAAATGTACGTCATGGCTTTAAACTGTCACCGCGTCTATAGACGCGGTGACAGTTTCAACATGTCTGCTGTCCCTGACAGCAGACATGTCCGTGCATGCCCCGGGGGGGCTGCGATGCCGCCCCCCCGTCGGCGATCGCTGTGATTGGCTGTTCAGTGTGAACAGCCATTCACAGCGTTTTCCTGTGTCACCGGCGAATAACGTTCGCCGGTGACACGGGATCAGAGGTGATTGGTGCTGTAAAGTACAGCACCAATCACCGCGGGGTGTAAGGGTGACACTGGTGTCACCCCACCTCACCCCGCCCGCCCCCAAAGGCCGTGATTGGTCCGTCGGACCGACGGACCAATCACAGCCAAGGAGGGGGATTTAAACTAACGGTGACTGCACTGCAGACGCCATTCCGGTCTGGAAAGCGTGCAGTGCGGTCACCGTACCCCCCTGCCGCCATACTGACCAGAACCTTGCTGCCTGCAATACTTACTTGATCGCTGCTGATTGATTACTGGATCCTGTTCAATAATTGTGCCTGTGAAATTGTGCTGCTGCACTGTATTAGCTAGATAGATAGAGAGATAGAGAGATAGATAGAGAGATAGATAGAGAGATAGATAGAGAGATAGATAGAGAGAGATAGAGAGAGATAGAGAGAGATAGAGAGAGATAGAGAGAGATAGAGAGAGAGATAGTGTCAGAGAGTGCTATATTTTGTGCTGCTGCAGTGTGATATAGTTATAGATAGAGAGAGAGAGATAGAGAGAGAGAGATAGAGAGAGAGGCCTACTGACAGAGTGCTATATTTTGTGCTGCTGCAGTGTGATAGTTATAGAGAGATAGAGAGAGAGAGATAGAGAGAGATAGTGACAGATTGTGCTATATATTTTTTATATAACTGACTGCTGCCCCCTCCTTTTGTGCTGATCAGTATAAATTAACTGATCAGTAACTTTTTGGGGGCGCAGGGTTTTTTTTATATATAGATATACCTGTGAGTGCTGCTGCTGCAGTGTCATAGAGTGTTAGATAGTGTTAGATAGTGAGAGATAGAGAGATAGAGAGAGATAGTGATAGAGAGTGCTAAATTTTGTGTCTGCTGTCCCCGCCTTTTGTGCTGATCACTATATCTGAGGTGATCAGCAACTTTTTTGGGGGTACAGAGGTTTTTTTTTTTTTATATATACCTGTCAGTTGCACCAAAGGTTGTGCACCTGCTGCACCTCACTGGTAATCAGTGTCGCATCACTGATCACCTTTTTTTTTTGTGTGTGTGCTGTGGGGTATTTTTTTAATTTTTTTTTTTACACACACTGTGATTTTGTGGGTGTCCTGTGGCCGCTGTGCGCTGATCAGTGACGTACATCACTGATCATCTCTTTCGGCACAGGGTTGATCTATTTTTTTTTTTTTTTTGATCAAATTCCTGTTGCCTTTGAGCGCTGTTCAGTGACAGACGTTACTGACCAACATCTGTGCTCAATTTTTGGCGCAGGACCTTTTTTTTTTTTAACCCCTTTTTTTTTTTTTTAACCCCTTTTTTTTTTTTTAACCCCTTCATTTTTTTTTTTTTTATTGGTATAAAGCATTTTTTTTTTTTTCTGCACCACATACACAATACACACTACATACCCCCCGGATTGAAATAAAGTTTGTGCCCCCCCCTACACTATACACGTGTTGAAACATTTCACTACCGGTAACACAAAAAATAAAAATGGCATCCCAAATGTCCTCCCAAATGTCCTCCCAAATGTCCTCCCAATCATCCAGGAGAATGTATTCAGTGGAGGAGGCATATGCCATGCTTGCTTCAGACTCTGACACAGGCAGTGATGCAAGCGGGGAATTTGAAGGATTTGCCTTAAGCTCCTCTTCCTCCTCTGCTGATGAGGGACCCCCTCAAAGACGCCCCCGTAGATCAGCTGAGATTCCCCCCCCAATAATTGATCTAGTATGGACCCCACCACCAGACAATTTTGAGCCCCAGGTTCCTGAGTTTTTGGGCATGCCAGGAATCCAATTTGATTCCACAGGTCTCAGAGAAATTGACTTTTTCAAATTATTTTTCTCTGATGATTTTATAAATTTAATGGTGGACCAAACTAATTTATATGCCCAGCAGTTTATTGCTCAAAACCCCACGTCATCATTTGCTAGGTGGACCCCTGTAGATGCAGTAGAGATGATGACGTTTTGGGGTCTGGTGTTTCATATGGGCATAGTAAAAAAGCCAGAAATTAGGCAATATTGGAGTACAGATGTTCTGTACAGTACTCCATTTTACCGTATGGCCATGCCCCGGACTCGATTTGAGACAATTCTTAAATTCATACATTACACCGATAATGCACAGTGCCCACCCAGAGATGATCCCACCTTTGACCGGCTATTCAAAGTCAGGCCGGTCATTGATCATTTCAGTGCCAAATTTGAAGAGGTGTACATCCCTGAAAAATTTATTTGTATCGACGAGTCCCTTATACATTTTAAAGGAAGGGTTAAATTCCGCCAGTACCTTCCCAGTAAGAGGGCAAGGTATGGCATAAAAATGTATAAGCTGTGTGAAAGCACCTCAGGGTACACCCACAGGTTTAGGGTTTATGAAGGGAAGGATTCAAGAATTCAACCGCCAGAATGCCCCCCCTCCCTCGTAGGTGTTAGTGGGAAAATTGTCTGGGATTTAGTGCACCCCTTCCTGGATAAAGGTTATCACCTCTATGTGGATAACTTTTACACTAGCATCCCCCTGTTTAAGGCCCTTGGTTCAAGAGGTACAGCAGCTTGCGGTACTGTGCGCAAGAACCAAAGAGGCCTCCCAAAAACGCACATTGCCCAAGTAATGAGAAGGGGTGAAAGCAGGGGAATATGCACCGAAAATATGTTGTTGGTCAAATATAAGGACAAGAGGGATGTCCTTATACTGACAACAATTCACGGAGACAGTACCACCTCCGTCCCTGTACGAGGTACCAGTACCCACACCTCAAAACCTAATTGTATCCTGGATTACAATAGGTACATGGGCGGAGTGGATCTTTCAGATCAGGTACTGAAGCCGTACAGTGCCCTGCGGAAAACAAAAATCTGGTACAAGAAGGTGGCCGTGTATATCATCCAGATGGCACTGTATAACGCTTACGTGCTATTCCGTTCTACCGGCCAGAGGGGGACATTTATGCACTTTCAAGAGGAAGTCATAAAGGGCCTAATATTTGGGAACCAGCAGGCAGAGGGCCCCAGTACTTCTAGTACTGGCCCCCGTATTGTACCAGGGCAGCATTTTCCTGATGAAATCCCCTCCACTGGAAAAAAGGGCAGGACACAAAAAAGGTGCAAAGTTTGCTATAAAAAGGGAATAAGAAAGCAAACTATTTTCCAGTGTGACACTTGCCCCGACAAACCCGGCCTATGTATAAAGGAGTGTTTTAAATTATACCACACATCTATGGAATATTAGGTTCATAATTTCACCGTGCTTCGGGGGTCTTGCTAATGCCATATAGCACCCACCATTCATTCCACCAGAATCTGAGCCGCAAAATCCAAAAATCACTCCTTCCCTTCTGAGTCCTGCCATGCACCCAACTGGTATTTTTTGGTCACATGTGAGGCATTGCCGTACTCGGGAGATATTGGGGCACAGATTTTGGGGTGCTTTTTCTCCTTCATACCTTCTGAAAATGAAAAATTTTGAGCCAGAACTGCATTTTTGTGTAAAAAATGTAATTTTTCTTTTTCACTGCCCACTTGTATCAAAATTGGTGAAACCCCTGGGGGTTTTAAATGTACACTATACCCCTAGATGAATTCCCTGAGGGGTGTAGTTTTCAAAATGGGGTGACTTGTGGGGGGGTTCCACTGTATTGGTGCTTGGGGGGTCTTGCTAATGCGACATAGCACCCACCAAAATTCCACCAGAATTTGTGCTGCAAACTCCAAATATCACTCCTTCCCTTCTGAGTCCTGCCACTTTTTGGTCACACATGAGGCATTGCCGTACTCGGGAGAAATTGGGGCACAGATTTTGGGGTGCTTTGTCTCCTTCATTCCTTGTGAAAATGAAATATTTTGAGCCAGAACTGCATTTTTGTGTAAAAAATGTAATTTTTCATTTTCACTGCCCACTTGTATCAAAATTGGTGAAACCCCTGGGGGTTTGAAATGTACACTATACCCCTAGATGAATTCCCTGAGGGGTGTAGTTTGCAAAATGGGGTGACTTGTGGGGGGGTTCCACTGTATTGGTGCAACATAGCACCCACCATTCATTCCACCAGAATCTGTGCTGCAAAATCCAAAAATCACTCCTTCCCTTCTGAGTCCTGCCATGCACCCAACTGGTATTTTTTGGTCACATGTGAGGCATTGCCGTACTCGGGAGAAATTGGGGCACAGATTTTGGGGTGCTTTTTCTCCTTCATACCTTCTGAAAATGAAAAATTTTGAGCCAGAACTGCATTTTTGTGTAAAAAATGTAATTTTTCTTTTTCACTGCCCACTTGTATCAAAATTGGTGAAACCCCTGGGGGTTTTAAATGTACACTATACCCCTAGATGAATTCCCTGAGGGGTGTAGTTTGCAAAATGGGGTCACTTGTGGGGGGGTTCTACTGTATTGGTGCTTGGGGGGTCTTGCTAATGCGACATAGCACCCACCAAAATTCCACCAGAATCTGAGCTGCAAAATCCAAAAATCACTCCTTCCCTTTTGAGTCCTGCCATGCACCCAACTGGTATTTTTTGGTCACATGTGAGGCATTGCCGTACTCGGGAGAAATTGGGGCACAGATTTTGGGGTGCTTTTTCTCCTTCATATCTTCTGAAAATGAAAAATTTTGAGCCAGAACTGCATTTTTGTGTAAAAAATGTAATTTTTCATGTTCACTGCCCACTTGTATCAAAATTGGTGAAACCCCTGGGGGTTTGAAATGTACACTATACCCCTAGATGAATTCCCTGAGGGGTGTAGTTTGCAAAATGGGGTGACTTGTGGGGGGGTTCCACTGTATTGGTGCTTGGGGGGTCTTGCTAATGCGACATAGCACCCACCAAAATTCCACCAGAATCTGAGCCACAAAATCCAAAAATCACTCCTTCCGTTCTGAGTCCTGCCATGCACCCAACTGGTATTTTTTGGTCACATGTGAGGCATTGCCGTACTCGGAAGAAATTGGGGCACATATTTTGGGGTGCTTTTTCTCCTTCATACCTTCTGAAAATGAAAAATTGTGAGCCAGAACTGCATTTTTGTGTAAAAAAATGTAATTTTTCATTTTCACTGCCCACTTGTATCAAAATTGGTGAAACCCCTGGGGGTTTGAAATGTACACTATACCCCTAGATGAATTCCCTGAGGGGTGTACTTTGCAAAATGGGGTGACTTGTGGGGGGGTTCCACTGTATTGGTGCAACATAGCACCCACCATTCATTCCACCAGAATGTGTGCTGCAAAATCCAAAAATCACTCCTTCCGTTCTGAGTCCTGCCATGCACCCAACTGGTATTTTTTGGTCACATGTGAGGCATTGCCGTACTCGGGAGATATTGGGGCACAGATTTTGGGGTGCTTTTTCTCCTTCATACCTTCTGAAAATGAAAAATTTTGAGCCAGAACTGCATTTTTGTGTAAAAAAATGTAATTTTTCATTTTCACTGCCCACTTGTATCAAAATTGGTGAAACCCCTGGGGGTTTTAAATGTACACTATACCCCTAGATGAATTCCCTGAGGGGTGTAGTTTGCAAAATGGGGTCACTTGTGGGGGGGTTCCACTGTATTGGTGCTTGGGGGGTCTTGCTAATGCGACATAGCACCCACCAAAATTCCACCAGAATCTGAGCTGCAAAATCCAAAAATCACTCCTTCCCTTCTGAGTCCTGCCATGCACCCAACTGGTATTTTTTGGTCACATGTGAGGCATTGCCGTACTCGGGAGAAATTGGGGCACAGATTTTGGGGTGCTTTTTCTCCTTCATACCTTCTGAAAATGAAAAATTTTGAGCCAGAACTGCATTTTTGTGTAAAAAATGTAATTTTTCTTTTTCACTGCCCACTTGTATCAAAATTGGTGAAACCCCTGGGGGTTTGAAATGTACACTATACCCCTAGATGAATTCCCTGAGGGGTGTAGTTTGCAAAATGGGGTGACTTGTGGGGGGGTTCCACTGTATTGGTGCTTGGGGGGTCTTGCTAATGCGACATAGCACCCACCAAAATTCCACCAGAATCTGAGCTGCAAAATCCAAAAATCACTCCTTCCCTTCTGAGTCCTGCCATGCACCCAACTGGTATTTTTTGGTCACATGTGAGGCATTGCCGTACTCGGGAGAAATTGGGGCACATATTTTGGGGTGCTTTTTCTCCTTCATACCTTCTGAAAATGAAAAATTGTGAGCCAGAACTGCATTTTTGTGTAAAAAAATGTAATTTTTCATTTTCACTGCCCACTTGTATCAAAATTGGTGAAACCCCTGGGGGTTTGAAATGTACACTATACCCCTAGATGAATTCCCTGAGGGGTGTACTTTGCAAAATGGGGTGACTTGTGGGGGGGTTCCACTGTATTGGTGCAACATAGCACCCACCATTCATTCCACCAGAATCTGTGCTGCAAAATCCAAAAATCACTCCTTCCCTTCTGAGTCCTGCCATGCACCCAACTGGTATTTTTTGGTCACATGTGAGGCATTGCCGTACTCGGGAGAAATTGGGGCACAGATTTTGGGGTGATTTTTCTCCTTCATACCTTCTGAAAATGAAAAATTTTGAGCCAGAACTGCATTTTTGTGTAAAAAAATGTAATTTTTCATTTTCACTGCCCACTTTTATCAAAATTGGTGAAACCCCTGGGGGTTTGAAATGTACACTATACCCCTAGATGAATTCCCTGAGGGGTGTAGTTTGCAAAATGGGGTGACTTGTGGGGGGGTTCCACTGTATTGGTGCTTGGGGGGTCTTGCTAATGCGACATAGCACCCACCAAAATTCCACCAGAATCTGAGCTGCAAAATCCAAAAATCACTCCTTCCCTTTTGAGTCCTGCCATGCACCCAACTGGTATTTTTTGGTCACATGTGAGGCATTGCTGTACTCGGGAGAAATTGGGGCACAGATTTTGGGGTGCTTTTTCTCCTTCATACCTTCTGAAAATGTCAAATTTGGAGCCAGAACTGCATTTTTGTGTAAAAAAAATAATTTTTCATTTTCACTGCCCAGTTGTACCACAATTGGTGAAACCCCTGCGGGTTTGAAATGTACACTATACCCCTAGCTGAATTCCCTGAGGGGTGTAGTTTGCAAAATGGGGTCACTTGTGGGGGGGTTCCTAACTTTTAGCATGTTATGGTGCCTAGAAACCTACATGGTGCCTAAAAAATAATCTCATAAAAAGGAGGCTCCAAAATCAAGTAGGTGCTCCTTCTATTATGAAGCCTGTGGTTTGGTCACCGTGCACACTAGGGCCACATATAGGATATTTATGAAAACAAAAGAATTGGGGGAATCAATTTTTAGTCACATTTCTCTAGTAAAATGTACTGTGTTCCTTAGAAAAATGTATTAAAATTGCAAATCTGCAAAAAAAAAGAAATTTTGAAATTTCACCTACACTTTGTTTTAATTCCTGTGAAACACCTAAAGGGTTAACAAACTTCCAAAATGCTGTTTTGAATACTGTGAGGGGTGCAGTTTTTGAAATGGCATCATTTATGGGGGTGTCTCACATACAAGTCCCTCAAAGTCACATCAGAACTGAACTGGTCCCTAAAAAAATCAGTGTTTGAAATTTTCTTGAAAATTTGAGAATTTGCTATTCATATTGTAAGCCTCCTAGTGTCCCGAAAAATTAAAAGGAAGTTGAAATAATGATGTCAACATAAAGTAGACATATGGTCTATGTTAGTTATTCACTATTTTGAGTGGTAAGATTATTTGTCTCACAAGCAGAAAATTTAACATTTTGCAAATCGCTAAATTTTCCATTTTTTCACGATATTTTGGTATTTTTCACAAAAAAACACAGACTGTATCGACGAAAATTTACCACTAACTTGAAGTACAATGTGTCACGAAAAAACAATCTCAAAATCACTGGGATAAGTAAAAGCAAAAAAAAGTTATCCCCACTTAAGTGAGACATGTCAGAATTGAAAAAAAGGGCTCTGTCAGGAAGGCAAAAACAGGCTCTGTCAGGAAGGGGTTAAAGCAGAAAAAACTGAACTTTTAGAATTTTCATTTTTTGACCAAAACGACAGCCCCGGGGGTTATAAACATGTTGATATGGTTGTGATTTTTTTTCTGACTGCGGTTTCAAAACCATGCACCAGAATCCACTTCTTTCAACTCAGTAATACATTTTGGATGTGTACCTAGAGTTTAAAGCAGAAAAAACGGAACTTTTAGAATTTTCATTTTTTGACCAAAACGACAGCCCCGGGGGTTATTAACATGTTGATATGGTTGTGATTTTTTTTCTGACTGCGGTTTCAAAACCATGCACCAGAATCCACTTCTTTCAACTCAGTAATACATTTTGGATGTGTACCTAGAGTTTAAAGCAGAAAAAACGGAACTTTTAGAATTTTCATTTTTTGACCAAAACGACAGCCCCGGGGGTTATAAACATGTTGATATGGTTGTGATTTTTTTTCTGACTGCGGTTTCAAAACCATGCTCCAGAATCCACTTCTTTCAACTCAGTAATACATTTTGGATGTGTACCTAGAGTTTAAAGCAGAAAAAACTGAACTTTTAGAATTTTCATTTTTTGACCAAAACGACAGCCCCGGGGGTTATTAACATGTTGATATGGTTGTGATTTTTTTTCTGACTGCGGTTTCAAAACCATGCACCAGAATCCAGTTCTTTCAACTCAGTAATACATTTTGGATGTGTACCTAGAGTTTAAAGCAGAAAAAACGGAACTTTTAGAATTTTCATTTTTTGACCAAAACGACAGCCCCGGGGGTAATAAACATGTTGATATGGTTGTGATTTTTTTTCTGACTGCGGTTTCAAAACCATGCACCAGAATCCACTTCTTTCAACTCAGTAATACATTTTGGATGTGTACCTAGAGTTTAAAGCAGAAAAAACGGAACTTTTAGAATTTTCATTTTTTGACCAAAACGACAGCCCCGGGGGTTATAAACATGTTGATATGGTTGTGATTTTTTTTCTGACTGCGGTTTCAAAACCATGCACCAGAATCCACTTCTTTCAACTCAGTAATACATTTTGGATGTGTACCTAGAGTTTAAAGCAGAAAAAACGGAACTTTTAGAATTTTCATTTTTTGACCAAAACGACAGCCCCGGGGGTTATTAACATGTTGATATGGTTGTGATTTTTTTTCTGACTGCGGTTTCAAAACCATGCACCAGAATCCACTTCTTTCAACTCAGTAATACATTTTGGATGTGTACCTAGAGTTTAAAGCAGAAAAAACGGAACTTTTAGAATTTTCATTTTTTGAACAAAACGACAGCCCCGGGGGTTATTAACATGTTGATATGGTTGTGATTTTTTTTCTGACTGCGGTTTCAAAACCATGCACCAGAATCCACTTCTTTCAACTCAGTAATACATTTTGGATGTGTACCTAGAGTTTAAAGCAGAAAAAACTGAACTTTTAGAATTTTCATTTTTTGACCAAAACGACAGCCCCGGGGGTTATTAACATGTTGATATGGTTGTGATTTTTTTTCTGACTGTGGTTTTAAAACCATGCACCAGAATCCACTTCTTTCAACTCAGTAATACATTTTGGATGTGTACCTAGAGTTTAAAGCAGAAGAAACGGAACTTTTAGAATTTTCATTTTTTGACCAAAACGACAGCCCCGGGGGTTATAAACATGTTGATATGGTTGCGATTTTTTTCTGACTGCGGTTTCAAAACCATGCACCAGAATCCACTTCTTTCAACTCAGTAATACATTTTGGATGTGTACCTAGAGTTTAAAGCAGAAAAAACGGAACTTTTAGAATTTTCATTTTTTGACCAAAACGACAGCCCCGGGGGTTATAAACATGTTGATATGGTTGTGATTTTTTTCTGACTGCGGTTTCAAAACCATGCACCAGAATCCACTTCTTTCAACTCAGTAATACATTTTGGATGTGTACATAGAGTTTAAAGCAGAAAAAACGGAACTTTTAGAATTTTCATTTTTTGACCAAAACGACAGCCCCGGGGGTTATTAACATGTTGATATGGTTGTGATTTTTTTTCTGACTGCGGTTTCAAAACCATGCACCAGAATCCACTTCTTTCAACTCAGTAATACATTTTGGATGTGTACCTAGAGTTTAAAGCAGAAAAAACGGAACTTTTAGAATTTTCATTTTTTGACCAAAACGACAGCCCCGGGGGTTATAAACATGTTGATATGGTTGTGATTTTTTTTTCTGACTGCGGTTTCAAAACCATGCACCAGAATCCACTTCTTTCAACTCAGTTATACATTTTGGATGTGTACCTAGAGTTTAAAGCAGAAAAAACGGAACTTTTAGAATTTTCATTTTTTGACCAAAACGACAGCCCCGGGGGTTATAAACATGTTGATATGGATGTGATTTTTTTTCTGACTGCGGTTTCAAAACCATGCACCAGAATCCACTTCTTTCAACTCAGTAATACATTTTGGATGTGTACCTAGAGTTTAAAGCAGAAAAAACGGAACTTTTAGAATTTTCATTTTTTGACCAAAACGACAGCCCCGGGGGTTATAAACATGTTGATATGGTTGTGATTTTTTTCTGACTGCGGTTTAAAAACCATGCACCAGAATCCACTTCTTTCAACTAAGTAATACATTTTGGATGTGTACCTAGAGTTTAAAGCAGAAAAAACGGAACTTTTAGAATTTTCATTTTTTGACCAAAACGACAGCCCCGGGGGTTATAAACATGTTGATATGGTTGTGATTTTTTTTCTGACTGCGGTTTCAAAACCATGCACCAGAATCCACTTCTTTCAACTCAGTTATACATTTTGGATGTGTACCTAGAGTTTAAAGCAGAAAAAACGGAACTTTTAGAATTTTCATTTTTTGACCAAAACGACAGCCCCGGGGGTTTTAAACATGTTGATATGGATGTGATTTTTTTTCTGACTGCAGTTTCAAAACCATGCACCAGAATCCACTTCTTTCAACTCAGTAATACATTTTGGATGTGTACCTAGAGTTTAAAGCAGAAAAAACGTAACTTTTAGAATTTTCATTTTTTGACCAAAACGACAGCCCCGGGGGTTATAAACATGTTGATATGGTTGTGATTTTTTTTCTGACTGCGGTTTCAAAACCATGCACCAGAATCCACTTCTTTCAACTCAGTAATACATTTTGGATGTGTACCTAGAGTTTAAAGCAGAAAAAACGGAACTTTTAGAATTTTCATTTTTTGACCAAAACGACAGCCCCGGGGGTTATAAACATGTTGATATGGTTGTGATTTTTTTTCTGACTGCGGTTTCAAAACCATGCACCAGAATCCACTTCTTTCAACTCAGTAATACATTTTGGATGTGTACCTAGAGTTTAAAGCAGAGAAAACGTTACTTTTAGAATTTTCATTTTTTGACCAAAACAACAGCCTCGGGGGATATTAACATGGTGAAATGGTTGTGATTTTTTTTCTGACTGCGGTTTCAAAACCATGCACCAGAATCCACTTCTTTCAACTCAGTAATACATTTTGGATGTGTACCTAGAGTTTAAAGCAGAAAAAACGGAACTTTTAGAATTTTCATTTTTTGACCAAAACGACAGCCTCGGGGGTTATAAACATGTTGATATGGATGTGATTTTTTTTCTGACTGCGGTTTCAAAACCATGCACCAGAATCCACTTCTTTCAACTCAGTAATACATTTTGGATGTGTACCTAGAGTTTAAAGCAGAAAAAATGGAACTTTTAGAATTTTCATTTTTAGACCAAAACGACAGCCCCGGGGGTTATTAACATGTTGATATGGTTGTGATTTTTTTTCTGACTGCGGTTTCAAAACCATGCACCAGAATCCACTTCTTTCAACTCAGTAATACATTTTGGATGTGTACCTAGAGTTTAAAGCAGAAAAAACGGAACTTTTAGAATTTTCATTTTTTGACCAAAACGACAGCCCCGGGGGTTATTAACATGTTGATATGGTTGTGATTTTTTTTCTGACTGCGGTTTCAAAACCATGCACCAGAATCCACTTCTTTCAACTCAGTAATACATTTTGGATGTGTACCTAGAGTTTAAAGCAGAAAAAACGGAACTTTTAGAATTTTCATTTTTTGACCAAAACGACAGCCCCGGGGGTTATAAACATGTTGATATGGTTGTGATTTTTTTTCTGACTGCGGTTTCAAAACCATGCTCCAGAATCCACTTCTTTCAACTCAGTAATACATTTTGGATGTGTACCTAGAGTTTAAAGCAGAAAAAACGGAACTTTTAGAATTTTCATTTTTTGACCAAAACGACAGCCCCGGGGGTTATTAACATGTTGATATGGTTGTGATTTTTTTTCTGACTGCGGTTTCAAAACCATGCACCAGAATCCACTTCTTTCAACTCAGTAATACATTTTGGATGTGTACCTAGAGTTTAAAGCAGAAAAAACGGAACTTTTAGAATTTTCATTTTTTGACCAAAACGACAGCCCCGGGGGTTATAAACATGTTGATATGGATGTGATTTTTGTTCTGACTGCGGTTTCAAAACCATGCACCAGCATCCACTTCTTTCAACTCAGTTATACATTTTGGATGTGTACCTAGAGTTTAAAGCAGAAAAAACGGAACTTTTAGAATTTTCATTTTTTGTCCAAAACGACAGCCCCGGGGGTTATAAACATGTTGATATGGATGTGATTTTTTTTCTGACTGCGGTTTCAAAACCATGCAACAGAATCCACTTCTTTCAACTCAGTAATACATTTTGGATGTGTACCTAGAGTTTAAAGCAGAAAAACCGGAACTTTTAGAATTTATATTTTTTGACCAAAACGACAGCCCCGGGGGTTATAAACATGTTGATATGGTTGTGATTTTTTTTCTGACTGCGGTTTCAAAACCATGCACCAGAATCCACTTCTTTTAACTCAGTAATACATTTTGGATGTGTACCTAGAGTTTAAAGCAGAAAAAACAGAACTTTTAGAATTTTCATTTTTTGACCAAAACGTCAGCCCCGGGGGTTATAAACATGTTGATATGGTTGTGATTTTTTTCTGACTGCGGTTTCAAAACCATGCACCAGAATCCACTTCTTTCAACTCAGTAATACATTTTGGATGTGTACCTAGAGTTTAAAGCAGAAAAAACGGAACTTTTAGAATTTTCATTTTTTGACCAAAACGACAGCCCCGGGGGTTATAAACATGTTGATATGGTTGTGATTTTTTTTCTGACTGCGGTTTCAAAACCATGCACCAGAATCCACTTCTTTCAACTCAGTAATACATTTTGGATGTGTACATAGAGTTTAAAGCAGAAAAAACGGAACTTTTAGAATTTTCATTTTTTGACCAAAACGACAGCCCCGGGGGTTATTAACATGTTGATATGGTTGTGATTTTTTTTCTGACTGCGGTTTCAAAACCATGCACCAGAATCCACTTCTTTCAACTCAGTAATACATTTTGGATGTGTACCTAGAGTTTAAAGCAGAAAAAACTGAACTTTTAGAATTTTCATTTTTTGACCAAACGACAGCCCCGGGGGTTATAAACATGTTGATATGGTTTTGATTTTTTTTTCTGACTGCGGTTTCAAAACCATGCACCAGAATCCACTTCTTTCAACTCAGTTATACATTTTGGATGTGTACCTAGAGTTTAAAGCAGAAAAAACGGAACTTTTAGAATTTTCATTTTTTGACCAAAACGACAGCCCCGGGGGTTATAAACATGTTGATATGGATGTGATTTTTTTTCTGACTGCGGTTTCAAAACCATGCACCAGAATCCACTTCTTTCAACTCAGTAATACATTTTGGATGTGTACCTAGAGTTTAAAGCAGAAAAAACGGAACTTTTAGAATTTACATTTTTTGACCAAAACGACAGCCCCGGGGGTTATAAACATGTTGATATGGTAGTGATTTTTTTCTGACTGCGGTTTCAAAACCATGCACCAGAATCCACTTCTTTCAACTAAGTAATACATTTTGGATGTGTACCTAGAGTTTAAAGCAGAAAAAACGGAACTTTTAGAATTTTCATTTTTTGACCAAAACGACAGCCCCGGGGGTTATTAACATGTTGATATGGTTGTGATTTTTTTTCTGACTGCGGTTTCAAAACCATGCACCAGAATCCACTTCTTTCAACTCAGTAATACATTTTGGATGTGTACCTAGAGTTTAAAGCAGAAAAAACGGAACTTTTAGAATTTTCATTTTTTGACCAAAACGACAGCCCCGGGGGTTATAAACATGTTGATATGGTTGTGATTTTTTTCTGACTGCGGTTTCAAAACCATGCACCAGAATCCACTTCTTTCAACTCAGTTATACATTTTGGATGTGTACCTAGAGTTTAAAGCAGAAAAAACGGAACTTTTAGAATTTTCATTTTTTGACCAAAACGACAGCCCCGGGGGTTTTAAACATGTTGATATGGATGTGATTTTTTTTCTGACTGCAGTTTCAAAACCATGCACCAGAATCCACTTCTTTCAACTCAGTAATACATTTTGGATGTGTACCTAGAGTTTAAAGCAGAAAAAACGGAACTTTTAGAATTTTCATTTTTTGACCAAAACGACAGCCCCGGGGGTTATAAACATGTTGATATGGTTGTGATTTTTTTTCTGACTGCGGTTTCAAAACCATGCACCAGAATCCACTTCTTTCAACTCAGTAATACATTTTGGATGTGTACCTAGAGTTTAAAGCAGAAAAAACGGAACTTTTAGAATTTTCATTTTTTGACCAAAACGACAGCCCCGGGGGTTATAAACATGTTGATATGGTTGTGATTTTTTTTCTGACTGCGGTTTCAAAACCATGCTCCAGAATCCACTTCTTTCAACTCAGTAATACATTTTGGATGTGTACCTAGAGTTTAAAGCAGAAAAAACTGAACTTTTAGAATTTTCATTTTTTGACCAAAACGACAGCCCCGGGGGTTATTAACATGTTGATATGGTTGTGATTTTTTTTCTGACTGCGGTTTCAAAACCATGCACCAGAATCCAGTTCTTTCAACTCAGTAATACATTTTGGATGTGTACCTAGAGTTTAAAGCAGAAAAAACGGAACTTTTAGAATTTTCATTTTTTGACCAAAACGACAGCCCCGGGGGTAATAAACATGTTGATATGGTTGTGATTTTTTTTCTGACTGCGGTTTCAAAACCATGCACCAGAATCCACTTCTTTCAACTCAGTAATACATTTTGGATGTGTACCTAGAGTTTAAAGCAGAAAAAACGGAACTTTTAGAATTTTCATTTTTTGACCAAAACGACAGCCCCGGGGGTTATAAACATGTTGATATGGTTGTGATTTTTTTTCTGACTGCGGTTTCAAAACCATGCACCAGAATCCACTTCTTTCAACTCAGTAATACATTTTGGATGTGTACCTAGAGTTTAAAGCAGAAAAAACGGAACTTTTAGAATTTTCATTTTTTGACCAAAACGACAGCCCCGGGGGTTATTAACATGTTGATATGGTTGTGATTTTTTTTCTGACTGCGGTTTCAAAACCATGCACCAGAATCCACTTCTTTCAACTCAGTAATACATTTTGGATGTGTACCTAGAGTTTAAAGCAGAAAAAACGGAACTTTTAGAATTTTCATTTTTTGAACAAAACGACAGCCCCGGGGGTTATTAACATGTTGATATGGTTGTGATTTTTTTTCTGACTGTGGTTTTAAAACCATGCACCAGAATCCACTTCTTTCAACTCAGTAATACATTTTGGATGTGTACCTAGAGTTTAAAGCAGAAGAAACGGAACTTTTAGAATTTTCATTTTTTGACCAAAACGACAGCCCCGGGGGTTATAAACATGTTGATATGGTTGCGATTTTTTTCTGACTGCGGTTTCAAAACCATGCACCAGAATCCACTTCTTTCAACTCAGTAATACATTTTGGATGTGTACCTAGAGTTTAAAGCAGAAAAAACGGAACTTTTAGAATTTTCATTTTTTGACCAAAACGACAGCCCCGGGGGTTATAAACATGTTGATATGGTTGTGATTTTTTTCTGACTGCGGTTTCAAAACCATGCACCAGAATCCACTTCTTTCAACTCAGTAATACATTTTGGATGTGTACATAGAGTTTAAAGCAGAAAAAACGGAACTTTTAGAATTTTCATTTTTTGACCAAAACGACAGCCCCGGGGGTTATTAACATGTTGATATGGTTGTGATTTTTTTTCTGACTGCGGTTTCAAAACCATGCACCAGAATCCACTTCTTTCAACTCAGTAATACATTTTGGATGTGTACCTAGAGTTTAAAGCAGAAAAAACGGAACTTTTAGAATTTTCATTTTTTGACCAAAACGACAGCCCCGGGGGTTATAAACATGTTGATATGGTTGTGATTTTTTTTCTGACTGCGGTTTCAAAACCATGCACCAGAATCCACTTCTTTCAACTCAGTAATACATTTTGGATGTGTACCTAGAGTTTAAAGCAGAAAAAACGGAACTTTTAGAATTTTCATTTTTTGACCAAAACGACAGCCCCGGGGGTTATTAACATGTTGATATGGTTGTGATTTTTTTTCTGACTGCGGTTTCAAAACCATGCACCAGAATCCACTTCTTTCAACTCAGTAATACATTTTGGATGTGTACCTAGAGTTTAAAGCAGAAAAAACGGAACTTTTAGAATTTTCATTTTTTGAACAAAACGACAGCCCCGGGGGTTATTAACATGTTGATATGGTTGTGATTTTTTTTCTGACTGCGGTTTCAAAACCATGCACCAGAATCCACTTCTTTCAACTCAGTAATACATTTTGGATGTGTACCTAGAGTTTAAAGCAGAAAAAACTGAACTTTTAGAATTTTCATTTTTTGACCAAAACGACAGCCCCGGGGGTTATTAACATGTTGATATGGTTGTGATTTTTTTTCTGACTGTGGTTTTAAAACCATGCACCAGAATCCACTTCTTTCAACTCAGTAATACATTTTGGATGTGTACCTAGAGTTTAAAGCAGAAGAAACGGAACTTTTAGAATTTTCATTTTTTGACCAAAACGACAGCCCCGGGGGTTATAAACATGTTGATATGGTTGCGATTTTTTTCTGACTGCGGTTTCAAAACCATGCACCAGAATCCACTTCTTTCAACTCAGTAATACATTTTGGATGTGTACCTAGAGTTTAAAGCAGAAAAAACGGAACTTTTAGAATTTTCATTTTTTGACCAAAACGACAGCCCCGGGGGTTATAAACATGTTGATATGGTTGTGATTTTTTTCTGACTGCGGTTTCAAAACCATGCACCAGAATCCACTTCTTTCAACTCAGTAATACATTTTGGATGTGTACATAGAGTTTAAAGCAGAAAAAACGGAACTTTTAGAATTTTCATTTTTTGACCAAAACGACAGCCCCGGGGGTTATTAACATGTTGATATGGTTGTGATTTTTTTTCTGACTGCGGTTTCAAAACCATGCACCAGAATCCACTTCTTTCAACTCAGTAATACATTTTGGATGTGTACCTAGAGTTTAAAGCAGAAAAAACGGAACTTTTAGAATTTTCATTTTTTGACCAAAACGACAGCCCCGGGGGTTATTAACATGTTGATATGGTTGTGATTTTTTTTCTGACTGCGGTTTCAAAACCATGCACCAGAATCCACTTCTTTCAACTCAGTAATACATTTTGGATGTGTACCTAGAGTTTAAAGCAGAAAAAACGGAACTTTTAGAATTTTCATTTTTTGACCAAAACGACAGCCCCGGGGGTTATAAACATGTTGATATGGTTGTGATTTTTTTTCTGACTGCGGTTTCAAAACCATGCTCCAGAATCCACTTCTTTCAACTCAGTAATACATTTTGGATGTGTACCTAGAGTTTAAAGCAGAAAAAACTGAACTTTTAGAATTTTCATTTTTTGACCAAAACGACAGCCCCGGGGGTTATTAACATGTTGATATGGTTGTGATTTTTTTTCTGACTGCGGTTTCAAAACCATGCACCAGAATCCAGTTCTTTCAACTCAGTAATACATTTTGGATGTGTACCTAGAGTTTAAAGCAGAAAAAACGGAACTTTTAGAATTTTCATTTTTTGACCAAAACGACAGCCCCGGGGGTAATAAACATGTTGATATGGTTGTGATTTTTTTTCTGACTGCGGTTTCAAAACCATGCACCAGAATCCACTTCTTTCAACTCAGTAATACATTTTGGATGTGTACCTAGAGTTTAAAGCAGAAAAAACGGAACTTTTAGAATTTTCATTTTTTGACCAAAACGACAGCCCCGGGGGTTATAAACATGTTGATATGGTTGTGATTTTTTTTCTGACTGCGGTTTCAAAACCATGCACCAGAATCCACTTCTTTCAACTCAGTAATACATTTTGGATGTGTACCTAGAGTTTAAAGCAGAAAAAACGGAACTTTTAGAATTTTCATTTTTTGACCAAAACGACAGCCCCGGGGGTTATTAACATGTTGATATGGTTGTGATTTTTTTTCTGACTGCGGTTTCAAAACCATGCACCAGAATCCACTTCTTTCAACTCAGTAATACATTTTGGATGTGTACCTAGAGTTTAAAGCAGAAAAAACGGAACTTTTAGAATTTTCATTTTTTGAACAAAACGACAGCCCCGGGGGTTATTAACATGTTGATATGGTTGTGATTTTTTTTCTGACTGCGGTTTCAAAACCATGCACCAGAATCCACTTCTTTCAACTCAGTAATACATTTTGGATGTGTACCTAGAGTTTAAAGCAGAAAAAACTGAACTTTTAGAATTTTCATTTTTTGACCAAAACGACAGCCCCGGGGGTTATTAACATGTTGATATGGTTGTGATTTTTTTTCTGACTGTGGTTTTAAAACCATGCACCAGAATCCACTTCTTTCAACTCAGTAATACATTTTGGATGTGTACCTAGAGTTTAAAGCAGAAGAAACGGAACTTTTAGAATTTTCATTTTTTGACCAAAACGACAGCCCCGGGGGTTATAAACATGTTGATATGGTTGCGATTTTTTTCTGACTGCGGTTTCAAAACCATGCACCAGAATCCACTTCTTTCAACTCAGTAATACATTTTGGATGTGTACCTAGAGTTTAAAGCAGAAAAAACGGAACTTTTAGAATTTTCATTTTTTGACCAAAACGACAGCCCCGGGGGTTATAAACATGTTGATATGGTTGTGATTTTTTTCTGACTGCGGTTTCAAAACCATGCACCAGAATCCACTTCTTTCAACTCAGTAATACATTTTGGATGTGTACATAGAGTTTAAAGCAGAAAAAACGGAACTTTTAGAATTTTCATTTTTTGACCAAAACGACAGCCCCGGGGGTTATTAACATGTTGATATGGTTGTGATTTTTTTTCTGACTGCGGTTTCAAAACCATGCACCAGAATCCACTTCTTTCAACTCAGTAATACATTTTGGATGTGTACCTAGAGTTTAAAGCAGAAAAAACGGAACTTTTAGAATTTTCATTTTTTGACCAAAACGACAGCCCCGGGGGTTATAAACATGTTGATATGGTTGTGATTTTTTTTTCTGACTGCGGTTTCAAAACCATGCACCAGAATCCACTTCTTTCAACTCAGTTATACATTTTGGATGTGTACCTAGAGTTTAAAGCAGAAAAAACGGAACTTTTAGAATTTTCATTTTTTGACCAAAACGACAGCCCCGGGGGTTATAAACATGTTGATATGGATGTGATTTTTTTTCTGACTGCGGTTTCAAAACCATGCACCAGAATCCACTTCTTTCAACTCAGTAATACATTTTGGATGTGTACCTAGAGTTTAAAGCAGAAAAAACGGAACTTTTAGAATTTTCATTTTTTGACCAAAACGACAGCCCCGGGGGTTATAAACATGTTGATATGGTTGTGATTTTTTTCTGACTGCGGTTTAAAAACCATGCACCAGAATCCACTTCTTTCAACTAAGTAATACATTTTGGATGTGTACCTAGAGTTTAAAGCAGAAAAAACGGAACTTTTAGAATTTTCATTTTTTGACCAAAACGACAGCCCCGGGGGTTATAAACATGTTGATATGGTTGTGATTTTTTTTCTGACTGCGGTTTCAAAACCATGCACCAGAATCCACTTCTTTCAACTCAGTTATACATTTTGGATGTGTACCTAGAGTTTAAAGCAGAAAAAACGGAACTTTTAGAATTTTCATTTTTTGACCAAAACGACAGCCCCGGGGGTTTTAAACATGTTGATATGGTTGTGATTTTTTTTCTGACTGCGGTTTCAAAACCATGCACCAGAATCCACTTCTTTCAACTCAGTAATACATTTTGGATGTGTACCTAGAGTTTAAAGCAGAAAAAACGGAACTTTTAGAATTTTCATTTTTTGACCAAAACGACAGCCTCGGGGGTTATAAACATGTTGATATGGATGTGATTTTTTTTCTGACTGCGGTTTCAAAACCATGCACCAGAATCCACTTCTTTCAACTCAGTAATACATTTTGGATGTGTACCTAGAGTTTAAAGCAGAAAAAATGGAACTTTTAGAATTTTCATTTTTAGACCAAAACGACAGCCCCGGGGGTTATTAACATGTTGATATGGTTGTGATTTTTTTTCTGACTGCGGTTTCAAAACCATGCACCAGAATCCACTTCTTTCAACTCAGTAATACATTTTGGATGTGTACCTAGAGTTTAAAGCAGAAAAAACGGAACTTTTAGAATTTTCATTTTTTGACCAAAACGACAGCCCCGGGGGTTATTAACATGTTGATATGGTTGTGATTTTTTTTCTGACTGCGGTTTCAAAACCATGCACCAGAATCCACTTCTTTCAACTCAGTAATACATTTTGGATGTGTACCTAGAGTTTAAAGCAGAAAAAACGGAACTTTTAGAATTTTCATTTTTTGACCAAAACGACAGCCCCGGGGGTTATAAACATGTTGATATGGTTGTGATTTTTTTTCTGACTGCGGTTTCAAAACCATGCTCCAGAATCCACTTCTTTCAACTCAGTAATACATTTTGGATGTGTACCTAGAGTTTAAAGCAGAAAAAACGGAACTTTTAGAATTTTCATTTTTTGACCAAAACGACAGCCCCGAGGGTTATTAACATGTTGATATGGTTGTGATTTTTTTTCTGACTGCGGTTTCAAAACCATGCACCAGAATCCACTTCTTTCAACTCAGTAATACATTTTGGATGTGTACCTAGAGTTTAAAGCAGAAAAAACGGAACTTTTAGAATTTTCATTTTTTGACCAAAACGACAGCCCAGGGGGTTATTAACATGTTGATATGGTTGTGATTTTTTTTCTGACTGCGGTTTCAAAACCATGCACCAGAATCCACTTCTTTCAACTCAGTAATACATTTTGGATGTGTACCTAGAGTTTAAAGCAGAAAAAACGGAACTTTTAGAATTTTCATTTTTTGACCAAAACGACAGCCCCGGGGGTAATAAACATGTTGATATGGTTGTGATTTTTTTTCTAACTGCGGTTTCAAAACCATGCACCAGAATCCACTTCTTTCAACTCAGTAATACATTTTGGATGTGTACCTAGAGTTTAAAGCAGAAAAAACGGAACTTTTAGAATTTTCATTTTTTGACCAAAACGACAGCCCCGGGGGTTATAAACATGTTGATATGGTTGTGATTTTTTTTCTGACTGCGGTTTCAAAACCATGCACCAGAATCCACTTCTTTCAACTCAGTAATACATTTTGGATGTGTACCTAGAGTTTAAAGCAGAAAAAACGGAACTTTTAGAATTTTCATTTTTTGACCAAAACGACAGCCCCGGGGGTTATTAACATGTTGATATGGTTGTGATTTTTTTTCTGACTGCGGTTTCAAAACCATGCACCAGAATCCACTTCTTTCAACTCAGTAATACATTTTGGATGTGTACCTAGAGTTTAAAGCAGAAAAAACGGAACTTTTAGAATTTTCATTTTTTGAACAAAACGACAGCCCCGGGGGTTATTAACATGTTGATATGGTTGTGATTTTTTTTCTGACTGCGGTTTCAAAACCATGCACCAGAATCCACTTCTTTCAACTCAGTAATACATTTTGGATGTGTACCTAGAGTTTAAAGCAGAAAAAACGGAACTTTTAGAATTTTCATTTTTTGACCAAAACGACAGCCCCGGGGGTTATTAACATGTTGATATGGTTGTGATTTTTTTTCTGACTGTGGTTTTAAAACCATGCACCAGAATCCACTTCTTTCAACTCAGTAATACATTTTGGATGTGTACCTAGAGTTTAAAGCAGAAGAAACGGAACTTTTAGAATTTTCATTTTTTGACCAAAACGACAGCCCCGGGGGTTATAAACATGTTGATATGGTTGTGATTTTTTTTCTGACTGCGGTTTCAAAACCATGCACCAGAATCCACTTCTTTCAACTCAGTAATACATTTTGGATGTGTACCTAGAGTTTAAAGCAGAAAAAACGGAACTTTTAGAATTTTCATTTTTTGACCAAAACGACAGCCCCGGGGGTTATAAACATGTTGATATGGTTGTGATTTTTTTCTGACTGCGGTTTCAAAACCATGCACCAGAATCCACTTCTTTCAACTCAGTAATACATTTTGGATGTGTACCTAGAGTTTAAAGCAGAAAAAACTGAACTTTTAGAATTTTCATTTTTTGACCAAAACATCAGCCCCGGGGGATATTAACATGTTGATATGGTTGTGATTTTTTTTCTGACTGCGGTTTCAAAACCATGCACCAGAATCCCCTTCTTTCAACTCAGTAATACATTTTGGATGTGTACCTAGAGTTTAAAGCAGAAAAAACGGAACTTTTAGAATTTTCATTTTTTGACCAAAACGACAGCCCCGGGGGTTATAAACATGTTGATATGGTTGTGATTTTTTTTCTGACTGCGGTTTCAAAACCATGCACCAGAATCCACTTCTTTCAACTCAGTAATACATTTTGGATGTGTACCTAGAGTTTAAAGCAGAAAAAACGGAACTTTTAGAATTTTCATTTTTTGACCAAAACGACAGCCCCGGGGGTTATAAACATGTTGATATGGATGTGATTTTTTTTCTGACTGCGGTTTCAAAACCATGCACCAGAATCCACTTCTTTCAACTCAGTAATACATTTTGGATGTGTACCTAGAGTTTAAAGCAGAAAAAACGGAACTTTTAGAATTTTCATTTTTTGACCAAAACGACAGCCCCGGGGGTTTTAAACATGTTGATATGGATGTGATTTTTTTTCTGACTGCAGTTTCAAAACCATGCACCAGAATCCACTTCTTTCAACTCAGTAATACATTTTGGATGTGTACCTAGAGTTTAAAGCAGAAAAAACGGAACTTTTAGAATTTTCATTTTTTGACCAAAACGACAGCCCCGGGGGTTATAAACATGTTGATATGGTTGTGATTTTTTTTTCTGACTGCGGTTTCAAAACCATGCACCAGAATCCACTTCTTTCAACTCAGTATTACATTTTGGATGTGTACCTAGAGTTTAAAGCAGAGAAAACGGAACTTTTAGAATTTTCATTTTTTGACCAAAACGACAGCCCCGGGGGTTATAAACATGTTGATATGGTTGTGATTTTTTTTCTGACTGCGGTTTCAAAACCATGCACCAGAATCCACTTCTTTCAACTCAGTAATACATTTTGGATGTGTACCTAGAGTTTAAAGCAGAAAAAACGGAACTTTTAGAATTTTCATTTTTTGACCAAAACGACAGTTCCGGGGGTTATAAACATGTTGATATGGTTGTGATTTTTTTCTGACTGCGGTTTCAAAACCATGCACCAGAATCCACTTCTTTCAACTCAGTTATACATTTTGGATGTGTACCTAGAGTTTAAAGCAGAAAAAACTGAACTTTTAGAATTTTCATTTTTTGACCAAAACGACAGCCCCGGGGGTTATAAACATGTTGATATGGTTGTGATTTTTTTTCTGACTGCGGTTTCAAAACCATGCACCAGAATCCACTTCTTTCAACTCAGTAATACATTTTGGATGTGTACCTAGAGTTTAAAGCAGAAAAAACGGAACTTTTAGAATTTTCATTTTTTGACCAAAACGACAGCCCCGGGGGTTATTAACATGTTGATATGGTTGTGATTTTTTTTCTGACTGCGGTTTCAAAACCATGCACCAGAATCCACTTCTTTCAACTCAGTAATACATTTTGGATGTGTACCTAGAGTTTAAAGCAGAAAAAACGGAACTTTTAGAATTTTCATTTTTTGACCAAAACGACAGCCCCGGGGGTTATAAACATGTTGATATGGTTGTGATTTTTTTTCTGACTGCGGTTTCAAAACCATGCTCCAGAATCCACTTCTTTCAACTCAGTAATACATTTTGGATGTGTACCTAGAGTTTAAAGCAGAAAAAACTGAACTTTTAGAATTTTCATTTTTTGACCAAAACGACAGCCCCGGGGGTTATTAACATGTTGATATGGTTGTGATTTTTTTTCTGACTGCGGTTTCAAAACCATGCACCAGAATCCAGTTCTTTCAACTCAGTAATACATTTTGGATGTGTACCTAGAGTTTAAAGCAGAAAAAACGGAACTTTTAGAATTTTCATTTTTTGACCAAAACGACAGCCCCGGGGGTAATAAACATGTTGATATGGTTGTGATTTTTTTTCTGACTGCGGTTTCAAAACCATGCACCAGAATCCACTTCTTTCAACTCAGTAATACATTTTGGATGTGTACCTAGAGTTTAAAGCAGAAAAAACGGAACTTTTAGAATTTTCATTTTTTGACCAAAACGACAGCCCCGGGGGTTATAAACATGTTGATATGGTTGTGATTTTTTTTCTGACTGCGGTTTCAAAACCATGCACCAGAATCCACTTCTTTCAACTCAGTAATACATTTTGGATGTGTACCTAGAGTTTAAAGCAGAAAAAACGGAACTTTTAGAATTTTCATTTTTTGACCAAAACGACAGCCCCGGGGGTTATTAACATGTTGATATGGTTGTGATTTTTTTTCTGACTGCGGTTTCAAAACCATGCACCAGAATCCACTTCTTTCAACTCAGTAATACATTTTGGATGTGTACCTAGAGTTTAAAGCAGAAAAAACGGAACTTTTAGAATTTTCATTTTTTTAACAAAACGACAGCCCCGGGGGTTATTAACATGTTGATATGGTTGTGATTTTTTTTCTGACTGCGGTTTCAAAACCATGCACCAGAATCCACTTCTTTCAACTCAGTAATACATTTTGGATGTGTACCTAGAGTTTAAAGCAGAAAAAACTGAACTTTTAGAATTTTCATTTTTTGACCAAAACGACAGCCCCGGGGGTTATTAACATGTTGATATGGTTGTGATTTTTTTTCTGACTGTGGTTTTAAAACCATGCACCAGAATCCACTTCTTTCAACTCAGTAATACATTTTGGATGTGTACCTAGAGTTTAAAGCAGAAGAAACGGAACTTTTAGAATTTTCATTTTTTGACCAAAACGACAGCCCCGGGGGTTATAAACATGTTGATATGGTTGCGATTTTTTTCTGACTGCGGTTTCAAAACCATGCACCAGAATCCACTTCTTTCAACTCAGTAATACATTTTGGATGTGTACCTAGAGTTTAAAGCAGAAAAAACGGAACTTTTAGAATTTTCATTTTTTGACCAAAACGACAGCCCCGGGGGTTATAAACATGTTGATATGGTTGTGATTTTTTTCTGACTGCGGTTTCAAAACCATGCACCAGAATCCACTTCTTTCAACTCAGTAATACATTTTGGATGTGTACATAGAGTTTAAAGCAGAAAAAACGGAACTTTTAGAATTTTCATTTTTTGACCAAAACGACAGCCCCGGGGGTTATTAACATGTTGATATGGTTGTGATTTTTTTTCTGACTGCGGTTTCAAAACCATGCACCAGAATCCACTTCTTTCAACTCAGTAATACATTTTGGATGTGTACCTAGAGTTTAAAGCAGAAAAAACGGAACTTTTAGAATTTTCATTTTTTGACCAAAACGACAGCCCCGGGGGTTATAAACATGTTGATATGGTTGTGATTTTTTTTTCTGACTGCGGTTTCAAAACCATGCACCAGAATCCACTTCTTTCAACTCAGTTATACATTTTGGATGTGTACCTAGAGTTTAAAGCAGAAAAAACGGAACTTTTAGAATTTTCATTTTTTGACCAAAACGACAGCCCCGGGGGTTATAAACATGTTGATATGGATGTGATTTTTTTTCTGACTGCGGTTTCAAAACCATGCACCAGAATCCACTTCTTTCAACTCAGTAATACATTTTGGATGTGTACCTAGAGTTTAAAGCAGAAAAAACGGAACTTTTAGAATTTTCATTTTTTGACCAAAACGACAGCCCCGGGGGTTATAAACATGTTGATATGGTTGTGATTTTTTTCTGACTGCGGTTTAAAAACCATGCACCAGAATCCACTTCTTTCAACTAAGTAATACATTTTGGATGTGTACCTAGAGTTTAAAGCAGAAAAAACGGAACTTTTAGAATTTTCATTTTTTGACCAAAACGACAGCCCCGGGGGTTATAAACATGTTGATATGGTTGTGATTTTTTTTCTGACTGCGGTTTCAAAACCATGCACCAGAATCCACTTCTTTCAACTCAGTTATACATTTTGGATGTGTACCTAGAGTTTAAAGCAGAAAAAACGGAACTTTTAGAATTTTCATTTTTTGACCAAAACGACAGCCCCGGGGGTTTTAAACATGTTGATATGGATGTGATTTTTTTTCTGACTGCAGTTTCAAAACCATGCACCAGAATCCACTTCTTTCAACTCAGTAATACATTTTGGATGTGTACCTAGAGTTTAAAGCAGAAAAAACGTAACTTTTAGAATTTTCATTTTTTGACCAAAACGACAGCCCCGGGGGTTATAAACATGTTGATATGGTTGTGATTTTTTTTCTGACTGCGGTTTCAAAACCATGCACCAGAATCCACTTCTTTCAACTCAGTAATACATTTTGGATGTGTACCTAGAGTTTAAAGCAGAAAAAACGGAACTTTTAGAATTTTCATTTTTTGACCAAAACGACAGCCCCGGGGGTTATAAACATGTTGATATGGTTGTGATTTTTTTTCTGACTGCGGTTTCAAAACCATGCACCAGAATCCACTTCTTTCAACTCAGTAATACATTTTGGATGTGTACCTAGAGTTTAAAGCAGAGAAAACGTTACTTTTAGAATTTTCATTTTTTGACCAAAACAACAGCCTCGGGGGATATTAACATGGTGAAATGGTTGTGATTTTTTTTCTGACTGCGGTTTCAAAACCATGCACCAGAATCCACTTCTTTCAACTCAGTAATACATTTTGGATGTGTACCTAGAGTTTAAAGCAGAAAAAACGGAACTTTTAGAATTTTCATTTTTTGACCAAAACGACAGCCTCGGGGGTTATAAACATGTTGATATGGATGTGATTTTTTTTCTGACTGCGGTTTCAAAACCATGCACCAGAATCCACTTCTTTCAACTCAGTAATACATTTTGGATGTGTACCTAGAGTTTAAAGCAGAAAAAATGGAACTTTTAGAATTTTCATTTTTAGACCAAAACGACAGCCCCGGGGGTTATTAACATGTTGATATGGTTGTGATTTTTTTTCTGACTGCGGTTTCAAAACCATGCACCAGAATCCACTTCTTTCAACTCAGTAATACATTTTGGATGTGTACCTAGAGTTTAAAGCAGAAAAAACGGAACTTTTAGAATTTTCATTTTTTGACCAAAACGACAGCCCCGGGGGTTATTAACATGTTGATATGGTTGTGATTTTTTTTCTGACTGCGGTTTCAAAACCATGCACCAGAATCCACTTCTTTCAACTCAGTAATACATTTTGGATGTGTACCTAGAGTTTAAAGCAGAAAAAACGGAACTTTTAGAATTTTCATTTTTTGACCAAAACGACAGCCCCGGGGGTTATAAACATGTTGATATGGTTGTGATTTTTTTTCTGACTGCGGTTTCAAAACCATGCTCCAGAATCCACTTCTTTCAACTCAGTAATACATTTTGGATGTGTACCTAGAGTTTAAAGCAGAAAAAACGGAACTTTTAGAATTTTCATTTTTTGACCAAAACGACAGCCCCGAGGGTTATTAACATGTTGATATGGTTGTGATTTTTTTTCTGACTGCGGTTTCAAAACCATGCACCAGAATCCACTTCTTTCAACTCAGTAATACATTTTGGATGTGTACCTAGAGTTTAAAGCAGAAAAAACGGAACTTTTAGAATTTTCATTTTTTGACCAAAACGACAGCCCCGGGGGTTATTAACATGTTGATATGGTTGTGATTTTTTTTCTGACTGCGGTTTCAAAACCATGCACCAGAATCCACTTCTTTCAACTCAGTAATACATTTTGGATGTGTACCTAGAGTTTAAAGCAGAAAAAACGGAACTTTTAGAATTTTCATTTTTTGACCAAAACGACAGCCCCGGGGGTAATAAACATGTTGATATGGTTGTGATTTTTTTTCTAACTGCGGTTTCAAAACCATGCACCAGAATCCACTTCTTTCAACTCAGTAATACATTTTGGATGTGTACCTAGAGTTTAAAGCAGAAAAAACGGAACTTTTAGAATTTTCATTTTTTGACCAAAACGACAGCCCCGGGGGTTATAAACATGTTGATATGGTTGTGATTTTTTTTCTGACTGCGGTTTCAAAACCATGCACCAGAATCCACTTCTTTCAACTCAGTAATACATTTTGGATGTGTACCTAGAGTTTAAAGCAGAAAAAACGGAACTTTTAGAATTTTCATTTTTTGACCAAAACGACAGCCCCGGGGGTTATTAACATGTTGATATGGTTGTGATTTTTTTTCTGACTGCGGTTTCAAAACCATGCACCAGAATCCACTTCTTTCAACTCAGTAATACATTTTGGATGTGTACCTAGAGTTTAAAGCAGAAAAAACGGAACTTTTAGAATTTTCATTTTTTGAACAAAACGACAGCCCCGGGGGTTATTAACATGTTGATATGGTTGTGATTTTTTTTCTGACTGCGGTTTCAAAACCATGCACCAGAATCCACTTCTTTCAACTCAGTAATACATTTTGGATGTGTACCTAGAGTTTAAAGCAGAAAAAACGGAACTTTTAGAATTTTCATTTTTTGACCAAAACGACAGCCCCGGGGGTTATTAACATGTTGATATGGTTGTGATTTTTTTTCTGACTGTGGTTTTAAAACCATGCACCAGAATCCACTTCTTTCAACTCAGTAATACATTTTGGATGTGTACCTAGAGTTTAAAGCAGAAGAAACGGAACTTTTAGAATTTTCATTTTTTGACCAAAACGACAGCCCCGGGGGTTATAAACATGTTGATATGGTTGTGATTTTTTTCTGACTGCGGTTTCAAAACCATGCACCAGAATCCACTTCTTTCAACTCAGTAATACATTTTGGATGTGTACCTAGAGTTTAAAGCAGAAAAAACTGAACTTTTAGAATTTTCATTTTTTGACCAAAACGACAGCCCCGGGGGTTATAAACATGTTGATATGGTTGTGATTTTTTTCTGACTGCGGTTTCAAAACCATGCACCAGAATCCACTTCTTTCAACTCAGTAATACATTTTGGATGTGTACCTAGAGTTTAAAGCAGAAAAAACTGAACTTTTAGAATTTTCATTTTTTGACCAAAACATCAGCCCCGGGGGATATTAACATGTTGATATGGTTGTGATTTTTTTTCTGACTGCGGTTTCAAAACCATGCACCAGAATCCCCTTCTTTCAACTCAGTAATACATTTTGGATGTGTACCTAGAGTTTAAAGCAGAAAAAACGGAACTTTTAGAATTTTCATTTTTTGACCAAAACGACAGCCCCGTGGGTTATAAACATGTTGAAATGGTAGTGATTTTTTTTCTGACTGCGGTTTCAAAACCATGCACCAGAATCCACTTCTTTCAACTCAGTAATACATTTTGGATGTGTACCTAGAGTTTAAAGCAGAAAAAACGGAACTTTTAGAATTTTCATTTTTTGACCAAAACGACAGCCCCGGGGGTTATAAACATGTTGATATGGATGTGATTTTTTTTCTGACTGCGGTTTCAAATCCATGCACCAGAATCCACTTCTTTCAACTCAGTTATACATTTTGGATGTGTACCTAGAGTTTAAAGCAGAAAAAATGGAACTTTTAGAATTTTCATTTTTTGACCAAAACGACAGCCCCGGGGGTTATAAACATGTTGATATGGATGTGATTTTTTTTCTGACTGCGGTTTCAAAACCATGCAACAGAATCCACTTCTTTCAACTCAGTAATACATTTTGGATGTGTACCTAGAGTTTAAAGCAGAAAAAACGGAACTTTTAGAATTTTCATTTTTTGACCAAAACGACAGCCCCGGGGGTTATAAACATGTTGATATGGTTGTGATTTTTTTCAGACTGCGGTTTCAAAACCATGCACCAGAATCCACTTCTTTCAACTCAGTAATACATTTTGGATGTGTACCTAGAGTTTAAAGCAGAAAAAACGGAACTTTTAGAATTTTCATTTTTTGACCAAAACGACAGCCCCGGGGGTTATTAACATGTTGATATGGTTGTGATTTTTTTTCTGACTGCGGTTTCAAAACCATGCACCAGAATCCACTTCTTTCAACTCAGTAATACATTTTGGATGTGTACCTAGAGTTTAAAGCAGAAAAAACGGAACTTTTAGAATTTTCATTTTTTGACCAAAACGACAGCCCCGGGGGTTATAAACATGTTGATATGGTTGTGATTTTTTTTCTGACTGCGGTTTCAAAACCATGCACCAGAATCCACTTCTTTCAACTCAGTTATACATTTTGGATGTGTACCTAGAGTTTAAAGCAGAAAAAACGGAACTTTTAGAATTTTCATTTTTTGTCCAAAACGACAGCCCCTGGGGTTATAAACATGTGGATATGGATGTGATTTTTTTATGACTGCGGTTTCAAAACCATGCTCCAGAATCCACTTCTTTCAACTCAGTAATACATTTTGGATGTGTACCTAGAGTTTAAAGCAGAAAAACCGGAACTTTTAGAATTTATATTTTTTGACCAAAACGACAGCCCCGGGGGTTATAAACATGTTGATATGGTTGTGATTTTTTTTCTGACTGCGGTTTCAAAACCATGCACCAGAATCCACTTCTTTTAACTCAGTAATACATTTTGGATGTGTACCTAGAGTTTAAAGCAGAAAAAACAGAACTTTTAGAATTTTCATTTTTTGACCAAAACGTCAGCCCCGGGGGTTATAAACATGTTGATATGGTTGTGATTTTTTTTCTGACTGCGGTTTCAAAACCATGCACCAGAATCCACTTCTTTCAACTCAGTAATACATTTTGGATGTGTACCTAGAGTTTAAAGCAGAAAAAACGGAACTTTTAGAATTTTCATTTTTTGACCAAAACGACAGCCCCGGGGGTTATTAACATGTTGATATGGTTGTGATTTTTTTTCTGACTGCGGTTTCAAAACCATGCACCAGAATCCACTTCTTTCAACTCAGTAATACATTTTGGATGTGTACCTAGAGTTTAAAGCAGAAAAAACGGAACTTTTAGAATTTTCATTTTTTGACCAAAACGACAGCCCCGGGGGTTATAAACATGTTGATATGGTTGTGATTTTTTTCTGACTGCGGTTTCAAAACCATGCACCAGAATCCACTTCTTTCAACTCAGTTATACATTTTGGATGTGTACCTAGAGTTTAAAGCAGAAAAAACGGAACTTTTAGAATTTTCATTTTTTGACCAAAACGACAGCCCCGGGGGTTTTAAACATGTTGATATGGATGTGATTTTTTTTCTGACTGCAGTTTCAAAACCATGCACCAGAATCCACTTCTTTCAACTCAGTAATACATTTTGGATGTGTACCTAGAGTTTAAAGCAGAAAAAACGGAACTTTTAGAATTTTCATTTTTTGACCAAAACGACAGCCCCGGGGGTTATAAACATGTTGATATGGTTGTGATTTTTTTTCTGACTGCGGTTTCAAAACCATGCACCAGAATCCACTTCTTTCAACTCAGTAATACATTTTGGATGTGTACCTAGAGTTTAAAGCAGAAAAAACGGAACTTTTAGAATTTTCATTTTTTGACCAAAACGACAGCCCCGGGGGTTATAAACATGTTGATATGGTTGTGATTTTTTTTCTGACTGCGGTTTCAAAACCATGCTCCAGAATCCACTTCTTTCAACTCAGTAATACATTTTGGATGTGTACCTAGAGTTTAAAGCAGAAAAAACTGAACTTTTAGAATTTTCATTTTTTGACCAAAACGACAGCCCCGGGGGTTATTAACATGTTGATATGGTTGTGATTTTTTTTCTGACTGCGGTTTCAAAACCATGCACCAGAATCCAGTTCTTTCAACTCAGTAATACATTTTGGATGTGTACCTAGAGTTTAAAGCAGAAAAAACGGAACTTTTAGAATTTTCATTTTTTGACCAAAACGACAGCCCCGGGGGTAATAAACATGTTGATATGGTTGTGATTTTTTTTCTGACTGCGGTTTCAAAACCATGCACCAGAATCCACTTCTTTCAACTCAGTAATACATTTTGGATGTGTACCTAGAGTTTAAAGCAGAAAAAACGGAACTTTTAGAATTTTCATTTTTTGACCAAAACGACAGCCCCGGGGGTTATAAACATGTTGATATGGTTGTGATTTTTTTTCTGACTGCGGTTTCAAAACCATGCACCAGAATCCACTTCTTTCAACTCAGTAATACATTTTGGATGTGTACCTAGAGTTTAAAGCAGAAAAAACGGAACTTTTAGAATTTTCATTTTTTGACCAAAACGACAGCCCCGGGGGTTATTAACATGTTGATATGGTTGTGATTTTTTTTCTGACTGCGGTTTCAAAACCATGCACCAGAATCCACTTCTTTCAACTCAGTAATACATTTTGGATGTGTACCTAGAGTTTAAAGCAGAAAAAACGGAACTTTTAGAATTTTCATTTTTTGAACAAAACGACAGCCCCGGGGGTTATTAACATGTTGATATGGTTGTGATTTTTTTTCTGACTGCGGTTTCAAAACCATGCACCAGAATCCACTTCTTTCAACTCAGTAATACATTTTGGATGTGTACCTAGAGTTTAAAGCAGAAAAAACTGAACTTTTAGAATTTTCATTTTTTGACCAAAACGACAGCCCCGGGGGTTATTAACATGTTGATATGGTTGTGATTTTTTTTCTGACTGTGGTTTTAAAACCATGCACCAGAATCCACTTCTTTCAACTCAGTAATACATTTTGGATGTGTACCTAGAGTTTAAAGCAGAAGAAACGGAACTTTTAGAATTTTCATTTTTTGACCAAAACGACAGCCCCGGGGGTTATAAACATGTTGATATGGTTGCGATTTTTTTCTGACTGCGGTTTCAAAACCATGCACCAGAATCCACTTCTTTCAACTCAGTAATACATTTTGGATGTGTACCTAGAGTTTAAAGCAGAAAAAACGGAACTTTTAGAATTTTCATTTTTTGACCAAAACGACAGCCCCGGGGGTTATAAACATGTTGATATGGTTGTGATTTTTTTCTGACTGCGGTTTCAAAACCATGCACCAGAATCCACTTCTTTTAACTCAGTAATACATTTTGGATGTGTACCTAGAGTTTAAAGCAGAAAAAACAGAACTTTTAGAATTTTCATTTTTTGACCAAAACGTCAGCCCCGGGGGTTATAAACATGTTGATATGGTTGTGATTTTTTTTCTGACTGCGGTTTCAAAACCATGCACCAGAATCCACTTCTTTCAACTCAGTAATACATTTTGGATGTGTACCTAGAGTTTAAAGCAGAAAAAACGGAACTTTTAGAATTTTCATTTTTTGACCAAAACGACAGCCCCGGGGGTTATTAACATGTTGATATGGTTGTGATTTTTTTTCTGACTGCGGTTTCAAAACCATGCACCAGAATCCACTTCTTTCAACTCAGTAATACATTTTGGATGTGTACCTAGAGTTTAAAGCAGAAAAAACGGAACTTTTAGAATTTTCATTTTTTGACCAAAACGACAGCCCCGGGGGTTATAAACATGTTGATATGGTTGTGATTTTTTTCTGACTGCGGTTTCAAAACCATGCACCAGAATCCACTTCTTTCAACTCAGTTATACATTTTGGATGTGTACCTAGAGTTTAAAGCAGAAAAAACGGAACTTTTAGAATTTTCATTTTTTGACCAAAACGACAGCCCCGGGGGTTTTAAACATGTTGATATGGATGTGATTTTTTTTCTGACTGCAGTTTCAAAACCATGCACCAGAATCCACTTCTTTCAACTCAGTAATACATTTTGGATGTGTACCTAGAGTTTAAAGCAGAAAAAACGGAACTTTTAGAATTTTCATTTTTTGACCAAAACGACAGCCCCGGGGGTTATAAACATGTTGATATGGTTGTGATTTTTTTTCTGACTGCGGTTTCAAAACCATGCACCAGAATCCACTTCTTTCAACTCAGTAATACATTTTGGATGTGTACCTAGAGTTTAAAGCAGAAAAAACGGAACTTTTAGAATTTTCATTTTTTGACCAAAACGACAGCCCCGGGGGTTATAAACATGTTGATATGGTTGTGATTTTTTTTCTGACTGCGGTTTCAAAACCATGCTCCAGAATCCACTTCTTTCAACTCAGTAATACATTTTGGATGTGTACCTAGAGTTTAAAGCAGAAAAAACTGAACTTTTAGAATTTTCATTTTTTGACCAAAACGACAGCCCCGGGGGTTATTAACATGTTGATATGGTTGTGATTTTTTTTCTGACTGCGGTTTCAAAACCATGCACCAGAATCCAGTTCTTTCAACTCAGTAATACATTTTGGATGTGTACCTAGAGTTTAAAGCAGAAAAAACGGAACTTTTAGAATTTTCATTTTTTGACCAAAACGACAGCCCCGGGGGTAATAAACATGTTGATATGGTTGTGATTTTTTTTCTGACTGCGGTTTCAAAACCATGCACCAGAATCCACTTCTTTCAACTCAGTAATACATTTTGGATGTGTACCTAGAGTTTAAAGCAGAAAAAACGGAACTTTTAGAATTTTCATTTTTTGACCAAAACGACAGCCCCGGGGGTTATAAACATGTTGATATGGTTGTGATTTTTTTTCTGACTGCGGTTTCAAAACCATGCACCAGAATCCACTTCTTTCAACTCAGTAATACATTTTGGATGTGTACCTAGAGTTTAAAGCAGAAAAAACGGAACTTTTAGAATTTTCATTTTTTGACCAAAACGACAGCCCCGGGGGTTATTAACATGTTGATATGGTTGTGATTTTTTTTCTGACTGCGGTTTCAAAACCATGCACCAGAATCCACTTCTTTCAACTCAGTAATACATTTTGGATGTGTACCTAGAGTTTAAAGCAGAAAAAACGGAACTTTTAGAATTTTCATTTTTTGAACAAAACGACAGCCCCGGGGGTTATTAACATGTTGATATGGTTGTGATTTTTTTCTGACTGCGGTTTCAAAACCATGCACCAGAATCCACTTCTTTCAACTCAGTAATACATTTTGGATGTGTACCTAGAGTTTAAAGCAGAAAAAACTGAACTTTTAGAATTTTCATTTTTTGACCAAAACGACAGCCCCGGGGGTTATTAAACATGTTGATATGGTTGTGATTTTTTTTCTGACTGTGGTTTTAAAACCATGCACCAGAATCCACTTCTTTCAACTCAGTAATACATTTTGGATGTGTACCTAGAGTTTAAAGCAGAAGAAACGGAACTTTTAGAATTTTCATTTTTGACCAAAACGACAGCCCCGGGGGTTATAAACATGTTGATATGGTTGCGATTTTTTTCTGACTGCGGTTTCAAAACCATGCACCAGAATCCACTTCTTTCAACTCAGTAATACATTTTGGATGTGTACCTAGAGTTTAAAGCAGAAAAAACGGAACTTTTTAGAATTTTCATTTTTTGACCAAAACGACAGCCCCGGGGGTTATAAACATGTTGATATGGTTGTGATTTTTTTCTGACTGCGGTTTCAAAACCATGCACCAGAATCCACTTCTTTCAACTCAGTAATACATTTTGGATGTGTACATAGAGTTTAAAGCAGAAAAAACGGAACTTTTAGAATTTTCATTTTTTGACCAAAACGACAGCCCCGGGGGTTATTAACATGTTGATATGGTTGTGATTTTTTTTCTGACTGCGGTTTCAAAACCATGCACCAGAATCCACTTCTTTCAACTCAGTAATACATTTTGGATGTGTACCTAGAGTTTAAAGCAGAAAAAACGGAACTTTTAGAATTTTCATTTTTTGACCAAAAAACAGCCCCGGGGGTTATAAACATGTTGATATGGTTGTGATTTTTTTTCTGACTGCGGTTTCAAAACCATGCACCAGAATCCACTTCTTTCAACTCAGTAATACATTTTGGATGTGTACCTAGAGTTTAAAGCAGAAAAAACGGAACTTTTAGAATTTTCATTTTTTGACCAAAACGACAGCCCCGGGGGTTATTAACATGTTGATATGGTTGTGATTTTTTTTCTGACTGCGGTTTCAAAACCATGCACCAGAATCCACTTCTTTCAACTCAGTAATACATTTTGGATGTGTACCTAGAGTTTAAAGCAGAAAAAACGGAACTTTTAGAATTTTCATTTTTTGAACAAAACGACAGCCCCGGGGGTTATTAACATGTTGATATGGTTGTGATTTTTTTTCTGACTGCGGTTTCAAAACCATGCACCAGAATCCACTTCTTTCAACTCAGTAATACATTTTGGATGTGTACCTAGAGTTTAAAGCAGAAAAAACTGAACTTTTAGAATTTTCATTTTTTGACCAAAACGACAGCCCCGGGGGTTATTAACATGTTGATATGGTTGTGATTTTTTTTCTGACTGTGGTTTTAAAACCATGCACCAGAATCCACTTCTTTCAACTCAGTAATACATTTTGGATGTGTACCTAGAGTTTAAAGCAGAAGAAACGGAACTTTTAGAATTTTCATTTTTTGACCAAAACGACAGCCCCGGGGGTTATAAACATGTTGATATGGTTGCGATTTTTTTCTGACTGCGGTTTCAAAACCATGCACCAGAATCCACTTCTTTCAACTCAGTAATACATTTTGGATGTGTACCTAGAGTTTAAAGCAGAAAAAACGGAACTTTTAGAATTTTCATTTTTTGACCAAAACGACAGCCCCGGGGGTTATAAACATGTTGATATGGTTGTGATTTTTTTCTGACTGCGGTTTCAAAACCATGCACCAGAATCCACTTCTTTCAACTCAGTAATACATTTTGGATGTGTACATAGAGTTTAAAGCAGAAAAAACGGAACTTTTAGAATTTTCATTTTTTGACCAAAACGACAGCCCCGGGGGTTATTAACATGTTGATATGGTTGTGATTTTTTTTCTGACTGCGGTTTCAAAACCATGCACCAGAATCCACTTCTTTCAACTCAGTAATACATTTTGGATGTGTACCTAGAGTTTAAAGCAGAAAAAACGGAACTTTTAGAATTTTCATTTTTTGACCAAAACGACAGCCCCGGGGGTTATTAACATGTTGATATGGTTGTGATTTTTTTTCTGACTGCGGTTTCAAAACCATGCACCAGAATCCACTTCTTTCAACTCAGTAATACATTTTGGATGTGTACCTAGAGTTTAAAGCAGAAAAAACGGAACTTTTAGAATTTTCATTTTTTGACCAAAACGACAGCCCCGGGGGTTATAAACATGTTGATATGGTTGTGATTTTTTTTCTGACTGCGGTTTCAAAACCATGCTCCAGAATCCACTTCTTTCAACTCAGTAATACATTTTGGATGTGTACCTAGAGTTTAAAGCAGAAAAAACTGAACTTTTAGAATTTTCATTTTTTGACCAAAACGACAGCCCCGGGGGTTATTAACATGTTGATATGGTTGTGATTTTTTTTCTGACTGCGGTTTCAAAACCATGCACCAGAATACAGTTCTTTCAACTCAGTAATACATTTTGGATGTGTACCTAGAGTTTAAAGCAGAAAAAACGGAACTTTTAGAATTTTCATTTTTTGACCAAAACGACAGCCCCGGGGGTAATAAACATGTTGATATGGTTGTGATTTTTTTTCTGACTGCGGTTTCAAAACCATGCACCAGAATCCACTTCTTTCAACTCAGTAATACATTTTGGATGTGTACCTAGAGTTTAAAGCAGAAAAAACGGAACTTTTAGAATTTTCATTTTTTGACCAAAACGACAGCCCCGGGGGTTATAAACATGTTGATATGGTTGTGATTTTTTTTCTGACTGCGGTTTCAAAACCATGCACCAGAATCCACTTCTTTCAACTCAGTAATACATTTTGGATGTGTACCTAGAGTTTAAAGCAGAAAAAACGGAACTTTTAGAATTTTCATTTTTTGACCAAAACGACAGCCCCGGGGGTTATTAACATGTTGATATGGTTGTGATTTTTTTTCTGACTGCGGTTTCAAAACCATGCACCAGAATCCACTTCTTTCAACTCAGTAATACATTTTGGATGTGTACCTAGAGTTTAAAGCAGAAAAAACTGAACTTTTAGAATTTTCATTTTTTGAACAAAACGACAGCCCCGGGGGTTATTAACATGTTGATATGGTTGTGATTTTTTTTCTGACTGCGGTTTCAAAACCATGCACCAGAATCCACTTCTTTCAACTCAGTAATACATTTTGGATGTGTACCTAGAGTTTAAAGCAGAAAAAACTGAACTTTTAGAATTTTCATTTTTTGACCAAAACGACAGCCCCGGGGGTTATTAACATGTTGATATGGTTGTGATTTTTTTTCTGACTGTGGTTTTAAAACCATGCACCAGAATCCACTTCTTTCAACTCAGTAATACATTTTGGATGTGTACCTAGAGTTTAAAGCAGAAGAAACGGAACTTTTAGAATTTTCATTTTTTGACCAAAACGACAGCCCCGGGGGTTATAAACATGTTGATATGGTTGCGATTTTTTTCTGACTGCGGTTTCAAAACCATGCACCAGAATCCACTTCTTTCAACTCAGTAATACATTTTGGATGTGTACCTAGAGTTTAAAGCAGAAAAAACGGAACTTTTAGAATTTTCATTTTTTGACCAAAACGACAGCCCCGGGGGTTATAAACATGTTGATATGGTTGTGATTTTTTTCTGACTGCGGTTTCAAAACCATGCACCAGAATCCACTTCTTTCAACTCAGTAATACATTTTGGATGTGTACATAGAGTTTAAAGCAGAAAAAACGGAACTTTTAGAATTTTCATTTTTTGACCAAAACGACAGCCCCGGGGGTTATTAACATGTTGATATGGTTGTGATTTTTTTTCTGACTGCGGTTTCAAAACCATGCACCAGAATCCACTTCTTTCAACTCAGTAATACATTTTGGATGTGTACCTAGAGTTTAAAGCAGAAAAAACGGAACTTTTAGAATTTTCATTTTTTGACCAAAACGACAGCCCCGGGGGTTATAAACATGTTGATATGGTTGTGATTTTTTTTTCTGACTGCGGTTTCAAAACCATGCACCAGAATCCACTTCTTTCAACTCAGTTATACATTTTGGATGTGTACCTAGAGTTTAAAGCAGAAAAAACGGAACTTTTAGAATTTTCATTTTTTGACCAAAACGACAGCCCCGGGGGTTATAAACATGTTGATATGGATGTGATTTTTTTTCTGACTGCGGTTTCAAAACCATGCACCAGAATCCACTTCTTTCAACTCAGTAATACATTTTGGATGTGTACCTAGAGTTTAAAGCAGAAAAAACGGAACTTTTAGAATTTTCATTTTTTGACCAAAACGACAGCCCCGGGGGTTATAAACATGTTGATATGGTTGTGATTTTTTTCTGACTGCGGTTTAAAAACCATGCACCAGAATCCACTTCTTTCAACTAAGTAATACATTTTGGATGTGTACCTAGAGTTTAAAGCAGAAAAAACGGAACTTTTAGAATTTTCATTTTTTGACCAAAACGACAGCCCCGGGGGTTATAAACATGTTGATATGGTTGTGATTTTTTTTCTGACTGCGGTTTCAAAACCATGCACCAGAATCCACTTCTTTCAACTCAGTTATACATTTTGGATGTGTACCTAGAGTTTAAAGCAGAAAAAACGGAACTTTTAGAATTTTCATTTTTTGACCAAAACGACAGCCCCGGGGGTTTTAAACATGTTGATATGGATGTGATTTTTTTTCTGACTGCAGTTTCAAAACCATGCACCAGAATCCACTTCTTTCAACTCAGTAATACATTTTGGATGTGTACCTAGAGTTTAAAGCAGAAAAAACGTAACTTTTAGAATTTTCATTTTTTGACCAAAACGACAGCCCCGGGGGTTATAAACATGTTGATATGGTTGTGATTTTTTTTCTGACTGCGGTTTCAAAACCATGCACCAGAATCCACTTCTTTCAACTCAGTAATACATTTTGGATGTGTACCTAGAGTTTAAAGCAGAAAAAACGGAACTTTTAGAATTTTCATTTTTTGACCAAAACGACAGCCCCGGGGGTTATAAACATGTTGATATGGTTGTGATTTTTTTTCTGACTGCGGTTTCAAAACCATGCACCAGAATCCACTTCTTTCAACTCAGTAATACATTTTGGATGTGTACCTAGAGTTTAAAGCAGAGAAAACGTTACTTTTAGAATTTTCATTTTTTGACCAAAACAACAGCCTCGGGGGATATTAACATGGTGAAATGGTTGTGATTTTTTTTCTGACTGCGGTTTCAAAACCATGCACCAGAATCCACTTCTTTCAACTCAGTAATACATTTTGGATGTGTACCTAGAGTTTAAAGCAGAAAAAACGGAACTTTTAGAATTTTCATTTTTTGACCAAAACGACAGCCTCGGGGGTTATAAACATGTTGATATGGATGTGATTTTTTTTCTGACTGCGGTTTCAAAACCATGCACCAGAATCCACTTCTTTCAACTCAGTAATACATTTTGGATGTGTACCTAGAGTTTAAAGCAGAAAAAATGGAACTTTTAGAATTTTCATTTTTAGACCAAAACGACAGCCCCGGGGGTTATTAACATGTTGATATGGTTGTGATTTTTTTTCTGACTGCGGTTTCAAAACCATGCACCAGAATCCACTTCTTTCAACTCAGTAATACATTTTGGATGTGTACCTAGAGTTTAAAGCAGAAAAAACGGAACTTTTAGAATTTTCATTTTTTGACCAAAACGACAGCCCCGGGGGTTATTAACATGTTGATATGGTTGTGATTTTTTTTCTGACTGCGGTTTCAAAACCATGCACCAGAATCCACTTCTTTCAACTCAGTAATACATTTTGGATGTGTACCTAGAGTTTAAAGCAGAAAAAACGGAACTTTTAGAATTTTCATTTTTTGACCAAAACGACAGCCCCGGGGGTTATAAACATGTTGATATGGTTGTGATTTTTTTTCTGACTGCGGTTTCAAAACCATGCTCCAGAATCCACTTCTTTCAACTCAGTAATACATTTTGGATGTGTACCTAGAGTTTAAAGCAGAAAAAACGGAACTTTTAGAATTTTCATTTTTTGACCAAAACGACAGCCCCGAGGGTTATTAACATGTTGATATGGTTGTGATTTTTTTTCTGACTGCGGTTTCAAAACCATGCACCAGAATCCACTTCTTTCAACTCAGTAATACATTTTGGATGTGTACCTAGAGTTTAAAGCAGAAAAAACGGAACTTTTAGAATTTTCATTTTTTGACCAAAACGACAGCCCCGGGGGTTATTAACATGTTGATATGGTTGTGATTTTTTTTCTGACTGCGGTTTCAAAACCATGCACCAGAATCCACTTCTTTCAACTCAGTAATACATTTTGGATGTGTACCTAGAGTTTAAAGCAGAAAAAACGGAACTTTTAGAATTTTCATTTTTTGACCAAAACGACAGCCCCGGGGGTAATAAACATGTTGATATGGTTGTGATTTTTTTTCTAACTGCGGTTTCAAAACCATGCACCAGAATCCACTTCTTTCAACTCAGTAATACATTTTGGATGTGTACCTAGAGTTTAAAGCAGAAAAAACGGAACTTTTAGAATTTTCATTTTTTGACCAAAACGACAGCCCCGGGGGTTATAAACATGTTGATATGGTTGTGATTTTTTTTCTGACTGCGGTTTCAAAACCATGCACCAGAATCCACTTCTTTCAACTCAGTAATACATTTTGGATGTGTACCTAGAGTTTAAAGCAGAAAAAACGGAACTTTTAGAATTTTCATTTTTTGACCAAAACGACAGCCCCGGGGGTTATTAACATGTTGATATGGTTGTGATTTTTTTTCTGACTGCGGTTTCAAAACCATGCACCAGAATCCACTTCTTTCAACTCAGTAATACATTTTGGATGTGTACCTAGAGTTTAAAGCAGAAAAAACGGAACTTTTAGAATTTTCATTTTTTGAACAAAACGACAGCCCCGGGGGTTATTAACATGTTGATATGGTTGTGATTTTTTTTCTGACTGCGGTTTCAAAACCATGCACCAGAATCCACTTCTTTCAACTCAGTAATACATTTTGGATGTGTACCTAGAGTTTAAAGCAGAAAAAACGGAACTTTTAGAATTTTCATTTTTTGACCAAAACGACAGCCCCGGGGGTTATTAACATGTTGATATGGTTGTGATTTTTTTTCTGACTGCGGTTTTAAAACCATGCACCAGAATCCACTTCTTTCAACTCAGTAATACATTTTGGATGTGTACCTAGAGTTTAAAGCAGAAGAAACGGAACTTTTAGAATTTTCATTTTTTGACCAAAACTACAGCCCCGGGGGTTATAAACATGTTGATATGGTTGTGATTTTTTTTCTGACTGCGGTTTCAAAACCATGCACCAGAATCCACTTCTTTCAACTCAGTAATACATTTTGGATGTGTACCTAGAGTTTAAAGCAGAAAAAACGGAACTTTTAGAATTTTCATTTTTTGACCAAAACGACAGCCCCGGGGGTTATAAACATGTTGATATGGTTGTGATTTTTTTTCTGACTGCGGTTTCAAAACCATGCACCAGAATCCACTTCTTTCAACTAAGTAATACATTTTGGATGTGTACCTAGAGTTTAAAGCAGAAAAAAACGGAACTTTTAGAATTTTCATTTTTTGACCAAAACGACAGCCCCGGGGGTTATTAACATGTTGATATGGTTGTGATTTTTTTTCTGACTGCGGTTTCAAAACCATGCACCAGAATCCACTTCTTTCAACTCAGTTATACATTTTGGATGTGTACCTAGAGTTTAAAGCAGAAAAAACTGAACTTTTAGAATTTTCATTTTTTGACCAAAACGACAGCCCCGGGGGTTATAAACATGTTGATATGGATGTGATTTTTTTTATGACTGCGGTTTCAAAACCATGCTCCAGAATCCACTTCTTTCAACTCAGTAATACATTTTGGATGTGTACCTAGAGTTTAAAGCAGAAAAAACGGAACTTTTAGAATTTTCATTTTTGGACCAAAACGACAGCCCCGGGGGTTATTAACATGTTGATATGGTTGTGATTTTTTTTCTGACTGCGGTTTCAAAACCATGCACCAGAATCCACTTCTTTCAACTCAGTAATACATTTTGGATGTGTACCTAGAGTTTAAAGCAGAAAAAACGGAACTTTTAGAATTTTCATTTTTGGACCAAAACGACAGCCCCGGGGGTTATAAACATGTTGATATGGTTGTGATTTTTTTTCTGACTGCGGTTTCAAAACCATGCACCAGAATCCACTTCTTTCAACTCAGTAATACATTTTGGATGTGTACCTAGAGTTTAAAGCAGAAAAAACGGAACTTTTAGAATTTTCATTTTTTGACCAAAACGACAGCCCCGGGGGTTATTAACATGTTGATATGGCTGTGATTTTTTTTCTGACTGCGGTTTCAAAACCATGCACCAGAATCCACTTCTTTCAACTCAGTAATACATTTTGGATGTGTACCTAGAGTTTAAAGCAGAAAAAACTGAACTTTTAGAATTTTCATTTTTTGACCAAAACGACAGCCCCGGGGGTTATAAACATGTTGATATGGATGTGATTTTTTTTATGACTGCGGTTTCAAAACCATGCTCCAGAATCCACTTCTTTCAACTCAGTAATACATTTTGGATGTGTACCTAGAGTTTAAAGCAGAAAAAACGGAACTTTTAGAATTTTCATTTTTGGACCAAAACGACAGCCCCGGGGGTTATAAACATGTTGATATGGTTGTGATTTTTTTTCTGACTGCGGTTTCAAAACCATGCACCAGAATCCACTTCTTTCAACTCAGTAATACATTTTGGATGTGTACCTAGAGTTTAAAGCAGAAAAAACGGAACTTTTAGAATTTTCATTTTTTGACCAAAACGACAGCCCCGGGGGTTATTAACATGTTGATATGGCTGTGATTTTTTTTCTGACTGCGGTTTCAAAACCATGCACCAGAATCCACTTCTTTCAACTCAGTAATACATTTTGGATGTGTACCTAGAGTTTAAAGCAGAAAAAACTGAACTTTTAGAATTTTCATTTTTTGACCAAAACGACAGCCCCGGGGGTTATAAACATGTTGATATGGTTGTGATTTTTTTTCTGACTGCGGTTTCAAAACCATGCACCAAAATCCACTTCTTTCAACTCAGTAATACATTTTGGATGTGTACCTAGAGTTTAAAGCAGAAAAAACGGAACTTTTAGAATTTTCATTTTTTGACCAAAACGACAGCCCCGGGAGTTATTAACATGTTGATATGGTTGTGATTTTTTTTCTGACTGCGGTTTCAAAACCATGCACCAGAATCCACTTCTTTCAACTCAGTAATACATTTTGGATGTGTACCTAGAGTTTAAAGCAGAAAAACGGAACTTTTAGAATTTTCATTTTTTGACCAAAACGACAGCCCCGGGGGTTATTAACATGTTGATATGGTTGTGATTTTTTTTCTGACTGCGGTTTCAAAACCATGCACCAGAATCCACTTCTTTCAACTCAGTAATACATTTTGGATGTGTACCTAGAGTTTAAAGCAGAAAAAACGGAACTTTTAGAATTTTAATTTTTTGACCAAAACGACAGCCCCGGGGGTTATAAACATGTTGATATGGATGTGATTTTTTTCTGACTGCGGTTTCAAACCCATGCTCCAGAATCCACTTCTTTCAACTCAGTAATACATTTTGGATGTGTACCTAGAGTTTAAAGCAGCAAAAACGGAACTTTTAGAATTTTCATTTTTTGACCAAAACGACAGCCCCGGGGGTTATTAACATGTTGATATGGTTGTGATTTTTTTCTGACTGCGGTTTCAAAACCATGCACCAGAATCCACTTCTTTCAACTCAGTAATACATTTTGGATGTGTACCTAGAGTTTAAAGCAGAAAAAACGGAACTTTTAGAATTTTCATTTTTTGACCAAAACGACAGCCCCGGGGGTTATAAACATGTTGATATGGTTGTGATTTTTTTTCTGACTGCGGTTTCAAAACCATGCACCAGAATCCACTTCTTTCAACTTAGTAATACATTTTGGATGTGTACCTAGAGTTTAAAGCAGAAAAAACGGAACTTTTAGAATTTTCATTTTTTGACCAAAACGACAGCCCCGGGGGTTATAAACATGTTGATATGGTTGTGATTTTTTTTCTGACTGCGGTTTCAAAACCATGCACCAGAATCCACTTCTTTCAACTCAGTAATACATTTTGGATGTGTACCTAGAGTTTAAAGCAGAAAAAACTGAACTTTTAGAATTTTCATTTTTTGACCAAAACGACAGCCCCGGGGTATATAAACATGTTGATATGGTTGTGATTTTTTTTTCTGACTGCGGTTTCAAAACCATGCACCAGAATCCACTTCTTTCAACTCAGTAATACATTTTGGATGTGTACCTAGAGTTTAAAGCAGAAAAAACGGAACTTTTAGAATTTTCATTTTTTGACCAAAACGACAGCCCCGGGGGTTATAAACATGTTGATATGGTTGTGATTTTTTTTCTGACTGCGGTTTCAAAACCATGCACCAGAATCCACTTCTTTCAACTCAGTAATACATTTTGGATGTGTACCTAGAGTTTAAAGCAGAAAAAACGGAACTTTTAGAATTTTCATTTTTTGACCAAAACGACAGCCCCGGGGGTTATTAACATGTTGATATGGCTGTGATTTTTTTTCTGACTGCGGTTTCAAAACCATGCACCAGAATCCACTTCTTTCAACTCAGTAATACATTTTGGATGTGTACCTAGAGTTTAAAGCAGAAAAAACGGAACTTTTAGAATTTTCATTTTTTGACCAAAACGACAGCCCCGGGGGTTATAAACATGTTGATATGGTTGTGATTTTTTTTCTGACTGCGGTTTCAAAACCATGCACCAAAATCCACTTCTTTCAACTAAGTAATACATTTTGGATGTGTACCTAGAGTTTAAAGCAGAAAAAACGGAACTTTTAGAATTTTCATTTTTTGACCAAAACGACAGCCCCGGGAGTTATTAACATGTTGATATGGTTGTGATTTTTTTTCTGACTGCGGTTTCAAAACCATGCACCAGAATCCACTTCTTTCAACTCAGTAATACATTTTGGATGTGTACCTAGAGTTTAAAGCAGAAAAAACGGAACTTTTAGAATTTTCATTTTTTGACCAAAACGACAGCCCCGGGGGTTATAAACATGTTGATATGGATGTGATTTTTTTTATGACTGCGGTTTCAAAACCATGCTCCAGAATCCACTTCTTTCAACTCAGTAATACATTTTGGATGTGTACCTAGAGTTTAAAGCAGAAAAAACGGAACTTTTAGAATTTTCATTTTTGGACCAAAACGACAGCCCCGGGGGTTATTAACATGTTGATATGGTTGTGATTTTTTTTCTGACTGCGGTTTCAAAACCATGCACCAGAATCCACTTCTTTCAACTCAGTAATACATTTTGGATGTGTACCTAGAGTTTAAAGCAGAAAAAACGGAACTTTTAGAATTTTCATTTTTGGACCAAAACGACAGCCCCGGGGGTTATAAACATGTTGATATGGTTGTGATTTTTTTTCTGACTGCGGTTTCAAAACCATGCACCAGAATCCACTTCTTTCAACTCAGTAATACATTTTGGATGTGTACCTAGAGTTTAAAGCAGAAAAAACTGAACTTTTAGAATTTTCATTTTTTGACCAAAACGACAGCCCCGGGGGTTATTAACATGTTGATATGGCTGTGATTTTTTTTCTGACTGCGGTTTCAAAACCATGCACCAGAATCCACTTCTTTCAACTCAGTAATACATTTTGGATGTGTACCTAGAGTTTAAAGCAGAAAAAACTGAACTTTTAGAATTTTCATTTTTTGACCAAAACGACAGCCCCGGGGGTTATAAACATGTTGATATGGATGTGATTTTTTTTATGACTGCGGTTTCAAAACCATGCTCCAGAATCCACTTCTTTCAACTCAGTAATACATTTTGGATGTGTACCTAGAGTTTAAAGCAGAAAAAACGGAACTTTTAGAATTTTCATTTTTGGACCAAAACGACAGCCCCGGGGGTTATAAACATGTTGATATGGTTGTGATTTTTTTTCTGACTGCGGTTTCAAAACCATGCACCAGAATCCACTTCTTTCAACTCAGTAATACATTTTGGATGTGTACCTAGAGTTTAAAGCAGAAAAAACGGAACTTTTAGAATTTTCATTTTTTGACCAAAACGACAGCCCCGGGGGTTATTAACATGTTGATATGGCTGTGATTTTTTTTCTGACTGCGGTTTCAAAACCATGCACCAGAATCCACTTCTTTCAACTCAGTAATACATTTTGGATGTGTACCTAGAGTTTAAAGCAGAAAAAACGGAACTTTTAGAATTTTCATTTTTTGACCAAAACGACAGCCCCGGGGGTTATAAACATGTTGATATGGTTGTGATTTTTTTTCTGACTGCGGTTTCAAAACCATGCACCAAAATCCACTTCTTTCAACTCAGTAATACATTTTGGATGTGTACCTAGAGTTTAAAGCAGAAAAAACGGAACTTTTAGAATTTTCATTTTTTGACCAAAACGACAGCCCCGGGAGTTATTAACATGTTGATATGGTTGTGATTTTTTTTCTGACTGCGGTTTCAAAACCATGCACCAGAATCCACTTCTTTCAACTCAGTAATACATTTTGGATGTGTACCTAGAGTTTAAAGCAGAAAAACGGAACTTTTAGAATTTTCATTTTTTGACCAAAACGACAGCCCCGGGGGTTATTAACATGTTGATATGGTTGTGATTTTTTTTCTGACTGCGGTTTCAAAACCATGCACCAGAATCCACTTCTTTCAACTCAGTAATACATTTTGGATGTGTACCTAGAGTTTAAAGCAGAAAAAACGGAACTTTTAGAATTTTAATTTTTTGACCAAAACGACAGCCCCGGGGGTTATAAACATGTTGATATGGATGTGATTTTTTTCTGACTGCGGTTTCAAACCCATGCTCCAGAATCCACTTCTTTCAACTCAGTAATACATTTTGGATGTGTACCTAGAGTTTAAAGCAGCAAAAACTGAACTTTTAGAATTTTCATTTTTTGACCAAAACGACAGCCCCGGGGGTTATTAACATGTTGATATGGTTGTGATTTTTTTCTGACTGCGGTTTCAAAACCATGCACCAGAATCCACTTCTTTCAACTCAGTAATACATTTTGGATGTGTACCTAGAGTTTAAAGCAGAAAAAACGGAACTTTTAGAATTTTCATTTTTTGACCAAAACGACAGCCCCGGGGGTTATAAACATGTTGATATGGTTGTGATTTTTTTTCTGACTGCGGTTTCAAAACCATGCACCAGAATCCACTTCTTTCAACTCAGTAATACATTTTGGATGTGTACCTAGAGTTTAAAGCAGAAAAAAAGGAACTTTTAGAATTTTCATTTTTTGACCAAAACGACAGCCCCGGGGGTTATAAACATGTTGATATGGTTGTGATTTTTTTTCTGACTGCGGTTTCAAAACCATGCACCAGAATCCACTTCTTTCAACTCAGTAATACATTTTGGATGTGTACCTAGAGTTTAAAGCAGAAAAAACTGAACTTTTAGAATTTTCATTTTTTGACCAAAACGACAGCCCCGGGGTATATAAACATGTTGATATGGTTGTGATTTTTTTTCTGACTGCGGTTTCAAAACCATGCACCAGAATCCACTTCTTTCAACTCAGTAATACATTTTGGATGTGTACCTAGAGTTTAAAGCAGAAAAAACGGAACTTTTAGAATTTTCATTTTTTGACCAAAACGACAGCCCCGGGGGTTATAAACATGTTGATATGGTTGTGATTTTTTTTCTGACTGCGGTTTCAAAACCATGCACCAGAATCCACTTCTTTCAACTCAGTAATACATTTTGGATGTGTACCTAGAGTTTAAAGCAGAAAAAACGGAACTTTTAGAATTTTCATTTTTTGACCAAAACGACAGCCCCGGGGGTTATTAACATGTTGATATGGCTGTGATTTTTTTTCTGACTGCGGTTTCAAAACCATGCACCAGAATCCACTTCTTTCAACTCAGTAATACATTTTGGATGTGTACCTAGAGTTTAAAGCAGAAAAAACTGAACTTTTAGAATTTTCATTTTTTGACCAAAACGACAGCCCCGGGGGTTATAAACATGTTGATATGGTTGTGATTTTTTTTCTGACTGCGGTTTCAAAACCATGCACCAAAATCCACTTCTTTCAACTCAGTAATACATTTTGGATGTGTACCTAGAGTTTAAAGCAGAAAAAACGGAACTTTTAGAATTTTCATTTTTTGACCAAAACGACAGCCCCGGGAGTTATTAACATGTTGATATGGTTGTGATTTTTTTTCTGACTGCGGTTTCAAAACCATGCACCAGAATCCACTTCTTTCAACTCAGTAATACATTTTGGATGTGTACCTAGAGTTTAAAGCAGAAAAACGGAACTTTTAGAATTTTCATTTTTTGACCAAAACGACAGCCCCGGGGGTTATTAACATGTTGATATGGTTGTGATTTTTTTTCTGACTGCGGTTTCAAAACCATGCACCAGAATCCACTTCTTTCAACTCAGTAATACATTTTGGATGTGTACCTAGAGTTTAAAGCAGAAAAAACGGAACTTTTAGAATTTTAATTTTTTGACCAAAACGACAGCCCCGGGGGTTATAAACATGTTGATATGGATGTGATTTTTTTTCTGACTGCGGTTTCAAACCCATGCTCCAGAATCCACTTCTTTCAACTCAGTAATACATTTTGGATGTGTACCTAGAGTTTAAAGCAGCAAAAACGGAACTTTTAGAATTTTCATTTTTTGACCAAAACGACAGCCCCGGGGGTTATTAACATGTTGATATGGTTGTGATTTTTTTCTGACTGCGGTTTCAAAACCATGCACCAGAATCCACTTCTTTCAACTCAGTAATACATTTTGGATGTGTACCTAGAGTTTAAAGCAGAAAAAACGGAACTTTTAGAATTTTCATTTTTTGACCAAAACGACAGCCCCGGGGGTTATAAACATGTTGATATGGTTGTGATTTTTTTTCTGACTGCGGTTTCAAAACCATGCACCAGAATCCACTTCTTTCAACTCAGTAATACATTTTGGATGTGTACCTAGAGTTTAAAGCAGAAAAAACGGAACTTTTAGAATTTTCATTTTTTGACCAAAACGACAGCCTCGGGGGTTATAAACATGTTGATATGGTTGTGATTTTTTTTCTGACTGCGGTTTCAAAACCATGCACCAGAATCCACTTCTTTCAACTCAGTAATACATTTCGGATGTGTACCTAGAGTTTAAAGCAGAAAAAACTGAACTTTTAGAATTTTCATTTTTTGACCAAAACGACAGCCCCGGGGTATATAAACATGTTGATATGGTTGTGATTTTTTTTCTGACTGCGGTTTCAAAACCATGCACCAGAATCCACTTCTTTCAACTCAGTAATACATTTTGGATGTGTACCTAGAGTTTAAAGCAGAAAAAACGGAACTTTTAGAATTTTCATTTTTTGACCAAAACGACAGCCCCGGGGGTTATAAACATGTTGATATGGTTGTGATTTTTTTTCTGACTGCGGTTTCAAAACCATGCACCAGAATCCACTTCTTTCAACTCAGTAATACATTTTGGATGTGTACCTAGAGTTTAAAGCAGAAAAAACGGAACTTTTAGAATTTTCATTTTTTGACCAAAACGACAGCCCCGGGGGTTATAAACATGTTGATATGGTTGTGATTTTTTTTCTGACTGCGGTTTCAAAACCATGCACCAGAATCCACTTCTTTCAACTCAGTTATACATTTTGGATGTGTACCTAGAGTTTAAAGCAGAAAAAACAGAACTTTTAGAATTTTCATTTTTTGACCAAAACGACAGCCCCGGGGGTTATAAACATGTTGATATGGATGTGATTTTTTTTATGACTGCGGTTTCAAAACCATGCACCAGAATCCACTTCTTTCAACTCAGTTATACATTTTGGATGTGTACCTAGAGTTTAAAGCAGAAAAAACGGAACTTTTAGAATTTTCATTTTTTGACCAAAACGACAGCCCCGGGGGTTATAAACATGTTGATATGGATGTGATTTTTTTTATGACTGCGGTTTCAAAACCATGCTCCAGAATCCACTTCTTTCAACTCAGTAATACATTTTGGATGTGTACCTAGAGTTTAAAGCAGAAAAAACTGAACTTTTAGAATTTTCATTTTTTGACCAAAACGACAGACCCGGGGATTATAAACATGTTGATATGGTTGTGATTTTTTTTCTGACTGCGGTTTCAAAACCATGCACCAGAATCCACTTCTTTCAACTCAGTAATACATTTTGGATGTGTACATAGAGTTTAAAGCAGAAAAAACGGAACTTTTAGAATTTTCATTTTTTGACCAAAACGACAGCCCCGGGGGTTATAAACATGTTGATATGGTTGTGATTTTTTTTCTGACTGCGGTTTCAAAACCATGCACCAGAATCCACTTCTTTCAACTCAGTAATACATTTTGGATGTGTACATAGAGTTTAAAGCAGAAAAAACGGAACTTTTAGAATTTTCATTTTTTGACCAAAACGACAGCCCCGGGGGTTATTAACATGTTGATATGGTTGTGATTTTTTTTCTGACTGCGGTTTCAAAACCATGCACCAGAATCCACTTCTTTCAACTCAGTTATACATTTTGGATGTGTACCTAGAGTTTAAAGCAGAAAAAACGGAACTTTTAGAATTTTCATTTTTTGACCAAAACGACAGCCCCGGGGGTTATTAACATGTTGATATGGTTGTGATTTTTTTTCTGACTGCGGTTTCAAAACCATGCACCAGAATCCACTTCTTTCAACTCAGTTATACATTTTGGATGTGTACCTAGAGTTTAAAGCAGAAAAAACTGAACTTTTAGAATTTTCATTTTTTGACCAAAACGACAGCCCCGGGGGTTATAAACATGTTGATATGGATGTGATTTTTTTTATGACTGCGGTTTCAAAACCATGCTCCAGAATCCACTTCTTTCAACTCAGTAATACATTTTGGATGTATACCTAGAGTTTAAAGCAGAAAAAACGGAACTTTTAGAATTTTCATTTTTGGACCAAAACGACAGCCCCGGGGGTTATTAACATGTTGATATGGTTGTGATTTTTTTTCTGACTGCGGTTTCAAAACCATGCACCAGAATCCACTTCTTTCAACTCAGTAATACATTTTGGATGTGTACCTAGAGTTTAAAGCAGAAAAAACGGAACTTTTAGAATTTTCATTTTTGGACCAAAACGACAGCCCCGGGGGTTATAAACATGTTGATATGGTTGTGATTTTTTTTCTGACTGCGGTTTCAAAACCATGCACCAGAATCCACTTCTTTCAACTCAGTAATACATTTTGGATGTGTACCTAGAGTTTAAAGCAGAAAAAACTGAACTTTTAGAATTTTCATTTTTTGACCAAAACGACAGCCCCGGGGGTTATTAACATGTTGATATGGTTGTGATTTTTTTTCTGACTGCGGTTTCAAAACCATGCACCAGAATCCACTTCTTTCAACTCAGTTATACATTTTGGATGTGTACCTAGAGTTTAAAGCAGAAAAAACGGAACTTTTAGAATTTTCATTTTTTGACCAAAACGACAGCCCCGGGGGTTATTAACATGTTGATATGGTTGTGATTTTTTTTCTGACTGCGGTTTCAAAACCATGCACCAGAATCCACTTCTTTCAACTCAGTTATACATTTTGGATGTGTACCTAGAGTTTAAAGCAGAAAAAACTGAACTTTTAGAATTTTCATTTTTTGACCAAAACGACAGCCCCGGGGGTTATAAACATGTTGATATGGATGTGATTTTTTTTATGACTGCGGTTTCAAAACCATGCTCCAGAATCCACTTCTTTCAACTCAGTAATACATTTTGGATGTATACCTAGAGTTTAAAGCAGAAAAAACGGAACTTTTAGAATTTTCATTTTTGGACCAAAACGACAGCCCCGGGGGTTATTAACATGTTGATATGGTTGTGATTTTTTTTCTGACTGCGGTTTCAAAACCATGCACCAGAATCCACTTCTTTCAACTCAGTAATACATTTTGGATGTGTACCTAGAGTTTAAAGCAGAAAAAACGGAACTTTTAGAATTTTCATTTTTGGACCAAAACGACAGCCCCGGGGGTTATAAACATGTTGATATGGTTGTGATTTTTTTTCTGACTGCGGTTTCAAAACCATGCACCAGAATCCACTTCTTTCAACTCAGTAATACATTTTGGATGTGTACCTAGAGTTTAAAGCAGAAAAAACGGAACTTTTAGAATTTTCATTTTTTGACCAAAACGACAGCCCCGGGGGTTATTAACATGTTGATATGGCTGTGATTTTTTTTCTGACTGCGGTTTCAAAACCATGCACCAGAATCCACTTCTTTCAACTCAGTAATACATTTTGGATGTGTACCTAGAGTTTAAAGCAGAAAAAACTGAACTTTTAGAATTTTCATTTTTTGACCAAAACGACAGCCCCGGGGGTTATAAACATGTTGATATGGTTGTGATTTTTTTTCTGACTGCGGTTTCAAAACCATGCACCAAAATCCACTTCTTTCAACTCAGTAATACATTTTGGATGTGTACCTAGAGTTTAAAGCAGAAAAAACGGAACTTTTAGAATTTTCATTTTTTGACCAAAACGACAGCCCAGGGGATTATAAACATGTTGATATGGTTGTGATTTTTTTTCTGACTGCGGTTTCAAAACCATGCACCAGAATCCACTTCTTTCAACTAAGTAATACATTTTGGATGTGTACCTAGAGTTTAAAGCAGAAAAAACGGAACTTTTAGAATTTTCATTTTTTGACCAAAACGACAGCCCAGGGGGTTATTAACATGTTGATATGGTTGTGATTTTTTTTCTGACTGCGGTTTCAAAACCATGCACCAGAATCCACTTCTTTCAACTCAGTAATACATTTTGGATGTGTACCTAGAGTTTAAAGCAGAAAAAACGGAACTTTTAGAATTTTCATTTTTTGACCAAAACGACAGCCCCGGGGGTTATAAACATGTTGATATGGTTGTGATTTTTTTTCTGACTGCGGTTTCAAAACCAAGCACCACAATCCACTTCTTTCAACTCAGTAATACATTTTGGATGTGTACCTAGAGTTTAAAGCAGAAAAAACGGAACTTTTAGAATTTTCATTTTTTGACCAAAACGACAGCCCCGGGGGTTATAAACATGTTGATATGGTTGTGATTTTTTTTCTGACTGCGGTTTCAAAACCATGCACCAGAATCCACTTCTTTCAACTAAGTAATACATTTTGGATGTGTACCTAGAGTTTAAAGCAGAAAAAACGGAACTTTTAGAATTTTCATTTTTTGACCAAAACGACAGCCCCGGGGGTTATTAACATGTTGATATGGTTGTGATTTTTTTTCTGACTGCGGTTTCAAAACCATGCACCAGAATCCACTTCTTTCAACTCAGTTATACATTTTGGATGTGTACCTAGAGTTTAAAGCAGAAAAAACTGAACTTTTAGAATTTTCATTTTTTGACCAAAACGACAGCCCCGGGGGTTATAAACATGTTGATATGGATGTGATTTTTTTTATGACTGCGGTTTCAAAACCATGCTCCAGAATCCACTTCTTTCAACTCAGTAATACATTTTGGATGTATACCTAGAGTTTAAAGCAGAAAAAACGGAACTTTTAGAATTTTCATTTTTGGACCAAAACGACAGCCCCGGGGGTTATTAACATGTTGATATGGTTGTGATTTTTTTTCTGACTGCGGTTTCAAAACCATGCACCAGAATCCACTTCTTTCAACTCAGTAATACATTTTGGATGTGTACCTAGAGTTTAAAGCAGAAAAAACGGAACTTTTAGAATTTTCATTTTTTGACCAAAACGACAGCCCCGGGGGTTATTAACATGTTGATATGGCTGTGATTTTTTTTCTGACTGCGGTTTCAAAACCATGCACCAGAATCCACTTCTTTCAACTCAGTAATACATTTTGGATGTGTACCTAGAGTTTAAAGCAGAAAAAACTGAACTTTTAGAATTTTCATTTTTTGACCAAAACGACAGCCCCGGGGGTTATAAACATGTTGATATGGTTGTGATTTTTTTTCTGACTGCGGTTTCAAAACCATGCACCAAAATCCACTTCTTTCAACTCAGTAATACATTTTGGATGTGTACCTAGAGTTTAAAGCAGAAAAAACGGAACTTTTAGAATTTTCATTTTTTGACCAAAACGACAGCCCCGGGAGTTATTAACATGTTGATATGGTTGTGATTTTTTTTCTGACTGCGGTTTCAAAACCATGCAACAGAATCCACTTCTTTCAACTCAGTAATACATTTTGGATGTGTACCTAGAGTTTAAAGCAGAAAAACGGAACTTTTAGAATTTTCATTTTTTGACCAAAACGACAGCCCCGGGGGTTATTAACATGTTGATATGGTTGTGATTTTTTTTCTGACTGCGGTTTCAAAACCATGCACCAGAATCCACTTCTTTCAACTCAGTAATACATTTTGGATGTGTACCTAGAGTTTAAAGCAGAAAAAACGGAACTTTTAGAATTTTAATTTTTTGACCAAAACGACAGCCCCGGGGGTTATAAACATGTTGATATGGATGTGATTTTTTTTCTGACTGCGGTTTCAAACCCATGCTCCAGAATCCACTTCTTTCAACTCAGTAATACATTTTGGATGTGTACCTAGAGTTTAAAGCAGAAAAAACTGAACTTTTAGAATTTTCATTTTTTGACCAAAACGACAGACCCGGGGATTATAAACATGTTGATATGGTTGTGATTTTTTTTCTGACTGCGGTTTCAAAACCATGCACCAGAATCCACTTCTTTCAACTCAGTAATACATTTTGGATGTGTACCTAGAGTTTAAAGCAGAAAAAACGGAACTTTTAGAATTTTCATTTTTTGACCAAAACGACAGCCGGGGGTTATAAACATGTTGATATGGTTGTGATTTTTTTTCTGACTGCGGTTTCAAAACCATGCACCAGAATCCACTTCTTTCAACTCAGTAATACATTTTGGATGTGTACATAGAGTTTAAAGCAGAAAAAACGGAACTTTTAGAATTTTCATTTTTTGACCAAAACGACAGCCCCGGGGGTTATAAACATGTTGATATGGTTGTGATTTTTTTTCTGACTGCGGTTTCAAAACCATGCACCAGAATCCACTTCTTTCAACTCAGTAATACATTTTGGATGTGTACATAGAGTTTAAAGCAGAAAAAACGGAACTTTTAGAATTTTCATTTTTTGACCAAAACGACAGCCCCGGGGGTTATTAACATGTTGATATGGTTGTGATTTTTTTTCTGACTGCGGTTTCAAAACCATGCACCAGAATCCACTTCTTTCAACTCAGTTATACATTTTGGATGTGTACCTAGAGTTTAAAGCAGAAAAAACGGAACTTTTAGAATTTTCATTTTTTGACCAAAACGACAGCCCCGGGGGTTATTAACATGTTGATATGGTTGTGATTTTTTTTCTGACTGCGGTTTCAAAACCATGCACCAGAATCCACTTCTTTCAACTCAGTAATACATTTTGGATGTGTACCTAGAGTTTAAAGCAGAAAAAACGGAACTTTTAGAATTTTCATTTTTTGACCAAAACGACAGCCCCGGGGGTTATAAACATGTTGATATGGTTGTGATTTTTTTCTGACTGCGGTTTCAAAACCATGCACCAGAATCCACTTCTTTCAACTCAGTAATACATTTTGGATGTGTACCTAGAGTTTAAAGCAGAAAAAACGGAACTTTTAGAATTTTCATTTTTTGACCAAAACGACAGCCCCGGGGGTTATAAACATGTTTATATGGTTGTGATTTTTTTTCTGACTGCGGTTTCAAAACCATGCACCAGAATCCACTTCTTTCAACTCAGTTATACATTTTGGATGTGTACCTAGAGTTTAAAGCAGAAAAAACGGAACTTTTAGAATTTTCATTTTTTGATCAAAACGACAGCCCCGGGGGTTATAAACATGTTTATATGGTTGTGATTTTTTTTTCTGACTGCGGTTTCAAAACCATGCACCAGAATCCACTTCTTTCAACTCAGTTATACATTTTGGATGTGTACCTAGAGTTTAAAGCAGAAAAAACGGAACTTTTAGAATTTTCATTTTTTGACCAAAACGACAGCCCCGGGGGTTATTAACATGTTGATATGGTTGTGATTTTTTTTCTGACTGCGGTTTCAAAACCATGCACCAGAATCCACTTCTTTCAACTCAGTAATACATTTTGGATGTGTACCTAGAGTTTAAAGCAGAAAAAACTGAACTTTTAGAATTTTCATTTTTTGACCAAAACGACAGCCCCGGGGGTTATTAACATGTTGATATGGTTGTGATTTTTTTTCTGACTGCGGTTTCAAAACCATGCACCAGAATCCACTTCTTTCAACTCAGTAATACATTTTGGATGTGTACCTAGAGTTTAAAGCAGAAAAAACTGAACTTTTAGAATTTTCATTTTTTGACCAAAACGACAGCCCCGGGGAATATTAACATGTTGATATGGTTGTGATTTTTTTTCTGACTGCGGTTTCAAAACCATGCACCAGAATCCACTTCTTTCAACTCAGTAATACATTTTGGATGTGTACCTAGAGTTTAAAGCAGAAAAAATGGAACTTTTAGAATTTTCATTTTTTGACCAAAACGACAGCCCCGGGGGTTATAAACATGTTGATATGGTTGTGATTTTTTTTCTGACTGCGGTTTCAAAACCATGCACCAGAATCCACTTCTTTCAACTAAGTAATACATTTTGGATGTGTACCTAGAGTTTAAAGCAGAAAAAATGGAACTTTTAGAATTTTCATTTTTTGACCAAAACGACAGCCCCGGGGGTTATAAACATGTTGATATGGTTGTGATTTTTTTTCTGACTGCGGTTTCAAAACCATGCACCAGAATCCACTTCTTTCAACTAAGTAATACATTTTGGATGTGTACCTAGAGTTTAAAGCAGAAAAAACAGAACTTTTAGAATTTTCATTTTTTGACCAAAACGACAGCCCCGGGGGTTATTAACATGTTGATATGGTTGTGATTTTTTTTCTGACTGCGGTTTCAAAACCATGCACCAGAATCCACTTCTTTCAACTCAGTAATATATTTTGGATGTGTACCTAGAGTTTAAAGCAGAAAAAACGGAACTTTTAGAATTTTCATTTTTTGACCAAAACGACAGCCCCGGGGGTTATAAACATGTTGATATGGTTGTGATTTTTTTTCTGACTGCGGTTTCAAAACCATGCACCAGAATCCACTTCTTTCAACTCAGTAATACATTTTGGATGTGTACCTAGAGTTTAAAGCAGAAAAAACGGAACTTTTAGAATTTTCATTTTTTGACCAAAACGACAGCCCCGGGGGTTATAAACATGTTGATATGGTTGTGATTTTTTTTCTGACTGCGGTTTCAAAACCATGCACCAGAATCCACTTCTTTCAACTAAGTAATACATTTTGGATGTGTACCTAGAGTTTAAAGCAGAAAAAACGGAACTTTTAGAATTTTCATTTTTTGACCAAAACGACAGACCCGGGGGTTATAAACATGTTGATATGGTTGTGATTTTTTTTCTGACTGCGGTTTCAAAACCATGCACCAGAATCCACTTCTTTCAACTCAGTAATACATTTTGGATGTGTACCTAGAGTTTAAAGCAGAAAAAACGGAACTTTTAGAATTTTCATTTTTTGACCAAAACGACAGCCCCGGGGGTTATAAACATGTTGATATGGTTGTGATTTTTTTTCTGACTGCGGTTTCAAAACCATGCACCAGAATCCACTTCTTTCAACTCAGTAATACATTTTGGATGTGTACATAGAGTTTAAAGCAGAAAAAACTGAACTTTTAGAATTTTCATTTTTTGACCAAAACGACAGCCCCGGGGGTTATTAACATGTTGATATGGTTGTGATTTTTTTTCTGACTGCGGTTTCAAAACCATGCACCAGAATCCACTTCTTTCAACTCAGTAATACATTTTGGATGTGTACCTAGAGTTTAAAGCAGAAAAAATGGAACTTTTAGAATTTTCATTTTTTGACCAAAACGACAGCCCCGGGGGTTATAAACATGTTGATATGGTTGTGATTTTTTTTCTGACTGCGGTTTCAAAACCATGCACCAGAATCCACTTCTTTCAACTAAGTAATACATTTTGGATGTGTACCTAGAGTTTAAAGCAGAAAAAACGGAACTTTTAGAATTTTCATTTTTTGACCAAAACGACAGACCCGGGGGTTATAAACATGTTGATATGGTTGTGATTTTTTTTCTGACTGCGGTTTCAAAACCATGCACCAGAATCCACTTCTTTCAACTCAGTAATACATTTTGGATGTGTACCTAGAGTTTAAAGCAGAAAAAACGGAACTTTTAGAATTTTAATTTTTTGACCAAAACGACAGCCCCGGGGGTTATTAACATGTTGATATGGTTGTGATTTTTTTTCTGACTGCGGTTTCAAAACCATGCACCAGAATCCACTTCTTTCAACTCAGTAATACATTTTGGATGTGTACATAGAGTTTAAAGCAGAAAAAACTGAACTTTTAGAATTTTCATTTTTTGACCAAAACGACAGCCCCGGGGGTTATTAACATGTTGATATGGTTGTGATTTTTTTTCTGACTGCGGTTTCAAAACCATGCACCAGAATCCACTTCTTTCAACTCAGTTATACATTTTGGATGTGTACCTAGAGTTTAAAGCAGAAAAAACGGAACTTTTAGAATTTTCATTTTTTGACCAAAACGACAGCCCCGGGGGTTATTAACATGTTGATATGGTTGTGATTTTTTTTCTGACTGCGGTTTCAAAACCATGCACCAGAATCCACTTCTTTCAACTCAGTAATACATTTTGGATGTGTACCTAGAGTTTAAAGCAGAAAAAACTGAACTTTTAGAATTTTCATTTTTTGACCAAAACGACAGCCCCGGGGGTTATTAACATGTTGATATGGTTGTGATTTTTTTTCTGACTGCGGTTTCAAAACCATGCACCAGAATCCACTTCTTTCAACTCAGTTATACATTTTGGATGTGTACCTAGAGTTTAAAGCAGAAAAAACGGAACTTTTAGAATTTTCATTTTTTGACCAAAACGACAGCCCCGGGGGTTATTAACATGTTGATATGGTTGTGATTTTTTTTCTGACTGCGGTTTCAAAACCATGCACCAGAATCCACTTCTTTCAACTCAGTAATACATTTTGGATGTGTACCTAGAGTTTAAAGTAGAAAAAACTGAACTTTTAGAATTTTCATTTTTTGACCAAAACGACAGCCCCGGGGAATATTAACATGTTGATATGGTTGTGATTTTTTTTCTGACTGCGGTTTCAAAACCATGCACCAGAATCCACTTCTTTCAACTCAGTAATACATTTTGGATGTGTACCTAGAGTTTAAAGCAGAAAAAATGGAACTTTTAGAATTTTCATTTTTTGACCAAAACGACAGCCCCGGGGGTTATAAACATGTTGATATGGTTGTGATTTTTTTTTCTGACTGCGGTTTCAAAACCATGCACCAGAATCCACTTCTTTCAACTAAGTAATACATTTTGGATGTGTACCTAGAGTTTAAAGCAGAAAAAACAGAACTTTTAGAATTTTCATTTTTTGACCAAAACGACAGCCCCGGGGGTTATTAACATGTTGATATGGTTGTGATTTTTTTTCTGACTGCGGTTTCAAAACCATGCACCAGAATCCACTTCTTTCAACTCAGTAATATATTTTGGATGTGTACCTAGAGTTTAAAGCAGAAAAAACGGAACTTTTAGAATTTTCATTTTTTGACCAAAACGACAGCCCCGGGGGTTATAAACATATTGATATGGTTGTGATTTTTTTTCTGACTGCGGTTTCAAAACCATGCACCAGAATCCACTTCTTTCAACTCAGTAATACATTTTGGATGTGTACCTAGAGTTTAAAGCAGAAAAAACGGAACTTTTAGAATTTTCATTTTTTGACCAAAACGACAGCCCCGGGGGTTATAAACATGTTGATATGGTTGTGATTTTTTTTCTGACTGCGGTTTCAAAACCATGCACCAGAATCCACTTCTTTCAACTAAGTAATACATTTTGGATGTGTACCTAGAGTTTAAAGCAGAAAAAACGGAACTTTTAGAATTTTCATTTTTTGACCAAAACGACAGACCCGGGGGTTATAAACATGTTGATATGGTTGTGATTTTTTTTCTGACTGCGGTTTCAAAACCATGCACCAGAATCCACTTCTTTCAACTAAGTAATACATTTTGGATGTGTACCTAGAGTTTAAAGCAGAAAAAACGGAACTTTTAGAATTTTCATTTTTTGGCCCAAAACGACAGCCCCGGGGGTTATAAACATGTTGATATGGTTGTGATTTTTTTTCTGACTGCGGTTTCAAAACCATGCACCAGAATCCACTTCTTTCAACTCAGTTATACATTTTGGATGTGTACCTAGAGTTTAAAGCAGAAAAAACGGAACTTTTAGAATTTTCATTTTTTGACCAAAACGACAGCCCCGGGGGTTATAAACATGTTGATATGGATGTGATTTTTTTTATGACTGCGGTTTCAAAACCATGCTCCAGAATCCACTTCTTTCAACTCAGTAATACATTTTGGATGTGTACCTAGAGTTTAAAGCAGAAAAAACGGAACTTTTAGAATTTTCATTTTTGGACCAAAACGACAGCCCCGGGGGTTATAAACATGTTGATATGGTTGTGATTTTTTTTCTGACTGCGGTTTCAAAACCATGCACCAGAATCCACTTCTTTCAACTCAGTAATACATTTTGGATGTGTACCTAGAGTTTAAAGCAGAAAAAACTGAACTTTTAGAATTTTCATTTTTTGACCAAAACGACAGCCCCGGGGGTTATTAACATGTTGATATGGCTGTGATTTTTTTTCTGACTGCGGTTTCAAAACCATGCACCAGAATCCACTTCTTTCAACTCAGTAATACATTTTGGATGTGTACCTAGAGTTTAAAGCAGAAAAAACTGAACTTTTAGAATTTTCATTTTTTGACCAAAACGACAGCCCCGGGGGTTATAAACATGTTGATATGGTTGTGATTTTTTTTCTGACTGCGGTTTCAAAACCATGCACCAGAATCCACTTCTTTCAACTCAGTAATACATTTTGGATGTGTACCTAGAGTTTAAAGCAGAAAAAACAGAACTTTTAGAATTTTCATTTTTTGACCAAAACGACAGCCCCGGGAGTTATTAACATGTTGATATGGTTGTGATTTTTTTTCTGACTGCGGTTTCAAAACCATGCACCAGAATCCACTTCTTTCAACTCAGTAATACATTTTGGATGTGTACCTAGAGTTTAAAGCAGAAAAAACTGAACTTTTAGAATTTTCATTTTTTGACCAAAACGACAGCCCCAGGGGTTATTAACATGTTGATATGGTTGTGATTTTTTTTCTGACTGCGGTTTCAAAACCATGCACCAGAATCCACTTCTTTCAACTCAGTAATACATTTTGGATGTGTACCTAGAGTTTAAAGCAGAAAAAACGGAACTTTTAGAATTATCATTTTTTGACCAAAACGACAGCCCCGGGGGTTATAAACATGTTGATATGGTTGTGATTTTTTTTCTGACTGCGGTTTCAAAACCATGCACCAGAATCCACTTCTTTCAACTCAGTAATACATTTTGGATGTGTACCTAGAGTTTAAAGCAGAAAAAACGGAACTTTTAGAATTTTCATTTTTTGACCAAAACGACAGCCCCGGGGGTTATTAACATGTTGATATGGTTGTGATTTTTTTTCTGACTGCGGTTTCAAAACCATGCACCAGAATCCACTTCTTTCAACTCAGTAATATATTTTGGATGTGTACCTAGAGTTTAAAGCAGAAAAAACGGAACTTTTAGAATTTTCATTTTTTGACCAAAACGACAGCCCCGGGGGTTATAAACATATTGATATGGTTGTGATTTTTTTTCTGACTGCGGTTTCAAAACCATGCACCAGAATCCACTTCTTTCAACTCAGTAATACATTTTGGATGTGTACCTAGAGTTTAAAGCAGAAAAAACGGAACTTTTAGAATTTTCATTTTTTGACCAAAACGACAGCCCCGGGGGTTATAAACATGTTGATATGGTTGTGATTTTTTTTCTGACTGCGGTTTCAAAACCATGCACCAGAATCCACTTCTTTCAACTAAGTAATACATTTTGGATGTGTACCTAGAGTTTAAAGCAGAAAAAACGGAACTTTTAGAATTTTCATTTTTTGACCAAAACGACAGACCCGGGGGTTATAAACATGTTGATATGGTTGTGATTTTTTTTCTGACTGCGGTTTCAAAACCATGCACCAGAATCCACTTCTTTCAACTAAGTAATACATTTTGGATGTGTACCTAGAGTTTAAAGCAGAAAAAACGGAACTTTTAGAATTTTCATTTTTTGGCCCAAAACGACAGCCCCGGGGGTTATAAACATGTTGATATGGTTGTGATTTTTTTTCTGACTGCGGTTTCAAAACCATGCACCAGAATCCACTTCTTTCAACTCAGTTATACATTTTGGATGTGTACCTAGAGTTTAAAGCAGAAAAAACGGAACTTTTAGAATTTTCATTTTTTGACCAAAACGACAGCCCCGGGGTTATAAACATGTTGATATGGATGTGATTTTTTTTATGACTGCGGTTTCAAAACCATGCTCCAGAATCCACTTCTTTCAACTCAGTAATACATTTTGGATGTGTACCTAGAGTTTAAAGCAGAAAAAACGGAACTTTTAGAATTTTCATTTTTGGACCAAAACGACAGCCCCGGGGGTTATAAACATGTTGATATGGTTGTGATTTTTTTTCTGACTGCGGTTTCAAAACCATGCACCAGAATCCACTTCTTTCAACTCAGTAATACATTTTGGATGTGTACCTAGAGTTTAAAGCAGAAAAAACTGAACTTTTAGAATTTTCATTTTTTGACCAAAACGACAGCCCCGGGGGTTATTAACATGTTGATATGGCTGTGATTTTTTTTCTGACTGCGGTTTCAAAACCATGCACCAGAATCCACTTCTTTCAACTCAGTAATACATTTTGGATGTGTACCTAGAGTTTAAAGCAGAAAAAACTGAACTTTTAGAATTTTCATTTTTTGACCAAAACGACAGCCCCGGGGGTTATAAACATGTTGATATGGTTGTGATTTTTTTTCTGACTGCGGTTTCAAAACCATGCACCAGAATCCACTTCTTTCAACTCAGTAATACATTTTGGATGTGTACCTAGAGTTTAAAGCAGAAAAAACAGAACTTTTAGAATTTTCATTTTTTGACCAAAACGACAGCCCCGGGAGTTATTAACATGTTGATATGGTTGTGATTTTTTTTCTGACTGTGGTTTCAAAACCATGCACCAGAATCCACTTCTTTCAACTCAGTAATACATTTTGGATGTGTACCTAGAGTTTAAAGCAGAAAAAACGGAACTTTTAGAATTTTCATTTTTTGACCAAAACGACAGCCCCAGGGGTTATTAACATGTTGATATGGTTGTGATTTTTTTTCTGACTGCGGTTTCAAAACCATGCACCAGAATCCACTTCTTTCAACTCAGTAATACATTTTGGATGTGTACCTAGAGTTTAAAGCAGAAAAAACGGAACTTTTAGAATTATCATTTTTTGACCAAAACGACAGCCCCGGGGGTTATAAACATGTTGATATGGTTGTGATTTTTTTTCTGACTGCGGTTTCAAAACCATGCACCAGAATCCACTTCTTTCAACTCAGTAATACATTTTGGATGTGTACCTAGAGTTTAAAGCAGAAAAAACGGAACTTTTAGAATTTTCATTTTTTGACCAAAACGACAGCCCCGGGGGTTATAAACATGTTGATATGGTTGTGATTTTTTTTCTGACTGCGGTTTCAAAACCATGCACCAGAATCCACTTCTTTCAACTCAGTAATACATTTTGGATGTGTACCTAGAGTTTAAAGCAGAAAAAACTGAACTTTTAGAATTTTCATTTTTTGACCAAAACGACAGCCCCGGGGGTTATAAACATGTTGATATGGTTGTGATTTTTTTTCTGACTGCGGTTTCAAAACCATGCACCAGAATCCACTTCTTTCAACTAAGTAATACATTTTGGATGTGTACCTAGAGTTTAAAGCAGAAAAAACGGAACTTTTAGAATTTTCATTTTTTGACCAAAACGACAGCCCCGGGGGTTATTAACATGTTGATATGGTTGTGATTTTTTTTCTGACTGCGGTTTCAAAACCATGCACCAGAATCCACTTCTTTCAACTCAGTAATACATTTTGGATGTGTACCTAGAGTTTAAAGCAGAAAAAACTGAACTTTTAGAATTTTCATTTTTGGACCAAAACGACAGCCCCGGGGGTTATAAACATGTTGATATGGTTGTGATTTTTTTTCTGACTGCGGTTTCAAAACCATGCACCAGAATCCACTTCTTTCAACTCAGTTATACATTTTGGATGTGTACCTAGAGTTTAAAGCAGAAAAAACGGAACTTTTAGAATTTTCATTTTTTGACCAAAACGACAGCCCAGGGGGTTATTAACATGTTGATATGGTTGTGATTTTTTTTCTGACTGCGGTTTCAAAACCATGCACCAGAATCCACTTCTTTCAACTCAGTAATACATTTTGGATGTGTACCTAGAGTTTAAAGCAGAAAAAACGGAACTTTTAGAATTTTCATTTTTTGACCAAAACGACAGCCCCGGGGGTTATAAACATGTTGATATGGTTGTGATTTTTTTTCTGACTGCGGTTTCAAAACCATGCACCAGAATCCACTTCTTTCAACTCAGTAATACATTTTGGATGTGTACCTAGAGTTTAAAGCAGAAAAAACGGAACTTTTAGAATTTTCATTTTTTGACCAAAACGACAGCCCCGGGGGTTATAAACATGTTGATATGGTTGTGATTTTTTTTCTGACTGCGGTTTCAAAACCATGCACCAGAATCCACTTCTTTCAACTAAGTAATACATTTTGGATGTGTACCTAGAGTTTAAAGCAGAAAAAACGGAACTTTTAGAATTTTCATTTTTTGACCAAAACGACAGCCCCGGGGGTTATTAACATGTTGATATGGTTGTGATTTTTTTTCTGACTGCGGTTTCAAAACCATGCACCAGAATCCACTTCTTTCAACTCAGTTATACATTTTGGATGTGTACCTAGAGTTTAAAGCAGAAAAAACTGAACTTTTAGAATTTTCATTTTTGGACCAAAACGACAGCCCCGGGGGTTATAAACATGTTGATATGGTTGTGATTTTTTTTCTGACTGCGGTTTCAAAACCATGCACCAGAATCCACTTCTTTCAACTCAGTTATACATTTTGGATGTGTACCTAGAGTTTAAAGCAGAAAAAACGGAACTTTTAGAATTTTCATTTTTTGACCAAAACGACAGCCCCGGGGGTTATAAACATGTTGATATGGATGTGATTTTTTTTATGACTGCGGTTTTAAAACCATGCTCCAGAATCCACTTCTTTCAACTCAGTAATACATTTTGGATGTGTACCTAGAGTTTAAAGCAGAAAAAACGGAACTTTTAGAATTTTCATTTTTGGACCAAAACGACAGCCCCGGGGGTTATTAACATGTTGATATGGTTGTGATTTTTTTTCTGACTGCGGTTTCAAAACCATGCACCAGAATCCACTTCTTTCAACTCAGTAATACATTTTGGATGTGTACCTAGAGTTTAAAGCAGAAAAAACGGAACTTTTAGAATTTTCATTTTTTGACCAAAACGACAGCCCCGGGGGTTATAAACATGTTGATATGGTTGTGATTTTTTTTCTGACTGCGGTTTCAAAACCATGCACCAGAATCCACTTCTTTCAACTCAGTTATACATTTTGGATGTGTACCTAGAGTTTAAAGCAGAAAAAACAGAACTTTTAGAATTTTCATTTTTTGTCCAAAACGACAGCCCCGGGGGTTATAAACATGTTGATATGGATGTGATTTTTTTTATGACTGCGGTTTCAAAACCATGCTCCAGAATCCACTTCTTTCAACTCAGTAATACATTTTGGATGTGTACCTAGAGTTTAAAGCAGAAAAAACTGAACTTTTAGAATTTTCATTTTTTGACCAAAACGACAGCCCCGGGGGTTATTAACATGTTGATATGGTTGTGATTTTTTTTCTGACTGCGGTTTCAAAACCATGCACCAGAATCCACTTCTTTCAACTCAGTAATACATTTTGGATGTGTACCTAGAGTTTAAAGCAGAAAAAACGGAACTTTTAGAATTTTCATTTTTTGACCAAAACGACAGCCCCGGGGGTTATAAACATGTTGATATGGTTGTGATTTTTTTTCTGACTGCGGTTTCAAAACCATGCACCAGAATCCACTTCTTTCAACTCAGTAATACATTTTGGATGTGTACCTAGAGTTTAAAGCAGAAAAAACGGAACTTTTAGAATTTTCATTTTTTGACCAAAACGACAGCCCCGGGGTTTATAAACATGTAGATATGGTTGTGACTTTTTTTCTGACTGCGGTTTCAAAACCATGCACCAGAATCCACTTCTTTCAACTCAGTAATACATTTTGGATGTGTACCTAGAGTTTAAAGCAGAAAAAACGGAACTTTTAGAATTTTCATTTTTTGACCAAAACGACAGCCCCGGGGGTTATAAACATGTTGATATGGTTGTGATTTTTTTTCTGACTGCGGTTTCAAAACCATGCACCAGAATCCACTTCTTTCAACTCAGTTATACATTTTGGATGTGTACCTAGAGTTTAAAGCAGAAAAAACAGAACTTTTAGAATTTTCATTTTTTGGCCAAAACGACAGCCCCGGGGGTTATAAACATGTTGATATGGATGTGATTTTTTTTATGACTGCGGTTTCAAAACCATGCTCCAGAATCCACTTCTTTCAACTCAGTAATACATTTTGGATGTGTACCTAGAGTTTAAAGCAGAAAAAACTGAACTTTTAGAATTTTAATTTTTTGACCAAAACGACAGCCCCGGGGGTTATAAACATGTTGATATGGTTGTGATTTTTTTTCTGACTGCGGTTTCAAAACCATGCACCAGAATCCACTTCTTTCAACTCAGTTATACATTTTGGATGTGTACCTAGAGTTTAAAGCAGAAAAAACGGAACTTTTAGAATTTTCATTTTTTGTCCAAAACGACAGCCCCGGGGGTTATAAACATGTTGATATGGATGTGATTTTTTTTATGACTGCGGTTTCAAAACCATGCTCCAGAATCCACTTCTTTCAACTCAGTAATACATTTTGGATGTGTACCTAGAGTTTAAAGCAGAAAAAACTGAACTTTTAGAATTTTCATTTTTTGACCAAAACGACAGCCCCGGGGGTTATTAACATGTTGATATGGTTGTGATTTTTTTTCTGACTGCGGTTTCAAAACCATGCACCAGAATCCACTTCTTTCAACTCAGTAATACATTTTGGATGTGTACCTAGAGTTTAAAGCAGAAAAAACGGAACTTTTAGAATTTTCATTTTTTGACCAAAACGACAGCCCCGGGGGTTATAAACATGTTGATATGGTTGTGATTTTTTTTCTGACTGCGGTTTCAAAACCATGCACCAGAATCCACTTCTTTCAACTCAGTAATACATTTTGGATGTGTACCTAGAGTTTAAAGCAGAAAAAACGGAACTTTTAGAATTTTCATTTTTTGACCAAAACGACAGCCCCGGGGGTTATAAACATGTTTATATGGTTGTGATTTTTTTTCTGACTGCGGTTTCAAAACCATGCACCAGAATCCACTTCTTTCAACTCAGTTATACATTTTGGATGTGTACCTAGAGTTTAAAGCAGAAAAAACGGAACTTTTAGAATTTTCATTTTTTGACCAAAACGACAGCCCCGGGGGTTATAAACATGTTGATATGGATGTGATTTTTTTTATGACTGCGGTTTCAAAACCATGCACCAGAATCCACTTCTTTCAACTCAGTAATACATTTTGGATGTGTACCTAGAGTTTAAAGCAGAAAAAACGGAACTTTTAGAATTTTCATTTTTGGACCAAAACGACAGCCCCGGGGGTTATAAACATGTTGATATGGTTGTGATTTTTTTTCTGACTGCGGTTTCAAAACCATGCACCAGAATCCACTTCTTTCAACTCAGTAATACATTTTGGATGTGTACCTAGAGTTTAAAGCAGAAAAAACTGAACTTTTAGAATTTTCATTTTTTGACCAAAACGACAGCCCCGGGGATTATTAACATGTTGATATGGCTGTGATTTTTTTTCTGACTGCGGTTTCAAAACCATGCACCAGAATCCACTTCTTTCAACTCAGTAATACATTTTGGATGTGTACCTAGAGTTTAAAGCAGAAAAAACTGAACTTTTAGAATTTTCATTTTTTGACCAAAACGACAGCCCCGGGGGTTATAAACATGTTGATATGGTTGTGATTTTTTTTCTGACTGCGGTTTCAAAACCATGCACCAGAATCCACTTCTTTCAACTCAGTAATACATTTTGGATGTGTACCTAGAGTTTAAAGCAGAAAAAACAGAACTTTTAGAATTTTCATTTTTTGACCAAAACGACAGCCCCGGGAGTTATTAACATGTTGATATGGTTGTGATTTTTTTTCTGACTGTGATTTCAAAACCATGCACCAGAATCCACTTCTTTCAACTCAGTAATACATTTTGGATGTGTACCTAGAGTTTAAAGCAGAAAAAACGGAACTTTTAGAATTTTCATTTTTTGACCAAAACGACAGCCCCAGGGGTTATTAACATGTTGATATGGTTGTGATTTTTTTTCTGACTGCGGTTTCAAAACCATGCACCAGAATCCACTTCTTTCAACTCAGTAATACATTTTGGATGTGTACCTAGAGTTTAAAGCAGAAAAAACGGAACTTTTAGAATTATCATTTTTTGACCAAAACGACAGCCCCGGGGGTTATAAACATGTTGATATGGTTGTGATTTTTTTTCTGACTGCGGTTTCAAAACCATGCACCAGAATCCACTTCTTTCAACTCAGTAATACATTTTGGATGTGTACCTAGAGTTTAAAGCAGAAAAAACGGAACTTTTAGAATTTTCATTTTTTGACCAAAACGACAGCCCCGGGGGTTATAAACATGTTGATATGGTTGTGATTTTTTTTCTGACTGCGGTTTCAAAACCATGCACCAGAATCCACTTCTTTCAACTCAGTAATACATTTTGGATGTGTACCTAGAGTTTAAAGCAGAAAAAACTGAACTTTTAGAATTTTCATTTTTTGACCAAAACGACAGCCCCGGGGGTTATAAACATGTTGATATGGTTGTGATTTTTTTTCTGACTGCGGTTTCAAAACCATGCACCAGAATCCACTTCTTTCAACTAAGTAATACATTTTGGATGTGTACCTAGAGTTTAAAGCAGAAAAAACGGAACTTTTAGAATTTTCATTTTTTGACCAAAACGACAGCCCCGGGGGTTATTAACATGTTGATATGGTTGTGATTTTTTTTCTGACTGCGGTTTCAAAACCATGCACCAGAATCCACTTCTTTCAACTCAGTAATACATTTTGGATGTGTACCTAGAGTTTAAAGCAGAAAAAACTGAACTTTTAGAATTTTCATTTTTGGACCAAAACGACAGCCCCGGGGGTTATAAACATGTTGATATGGTTGTGATTTTTTTTCTGACTGCGGTTTCAAAACCATGCACCAGAATCCACTTCTTTCAACTCAGTTATACATTTTGGATGTGTACCTAGAGTTTAAAGCAGAAAAAACGGAACTTTTAGAATTTTCTTTTTTTGACCAAAACGACAGCCCAGGGGGTTATTAACATGTTGATATGGTTGTGATTTTTTTTCTGACTGCGGTTTCAAAACCATGCACCAGAATCCACTTCTTTCAACTCAGTAATACATTTTGGATGTGTACCTAGAGTTTAAAGCAGAAAAAACGGAACTTTTAGAATTTTCATTTTTTGACCAAAACGACAGCCCCGGGGGTTATAAACATGTTGATATGGTTGTGATTTTTTTTCTGACTGCGGTTTCAAAACCATGCACCAGAATCCACTTCTTTCAACTCAGTAATACATTTTGGATGTGTACCTAGAGTTTAAAGCAGAAAAAACGGAACTTTTAGAATTTTCATTTTTTGACCAAAACGACAGCCCCGGGGGTTATAAACATGTTGATATGGTTGTGATTTTTTTTCTGACTGCGGTTTCAAAACCATGCACCAGAATCCACTTCTTTCAACTAAGTAATACATTTTGGATGTGTACCTAGAGTTTAAAGCAGAAAAAACGGAACTTTTAGAATTTTCATTTTTTGACCAAAACGACAGCCCCGGGGGTTATTAACATGTTGATATGGTTGTGATTTTTTTTCTGACTGCGGTTTCAAAACCATGCACCAGAATCCACTTCTTTCAACTCAGTTATACATTTTGGATGTGTACCTAGAGTTTAAAGCAGAAAAAACTGAACTTTTAGAATTTTCATTTTTGGACCAAAACGACAGCCCCGGGGGTTATAAACATGTTGATATGGTTGTGATTTTTTTTCTGACTGCGGTTTCAAAACCATGCACCAGAATCCACTTCTTTCAACTCAGTTATACATTTTGGATGTGTACCTAGAGTTTAAAGCAGAAAAAACGGAACTTTTAGAATTTTCATTTTTTGACCAAAACGACAGCCCCGGGGGTTATAAACATGTTGATATGGATGTGATTTTTTTTATGACTGCGGTTTTAAAACCATGCTCCAGAATCCACTTCTTTCAACTCAGTAATACATTTTGGATGTGTACCTAGAGTTTAAAGCAGAAAAAACGGAACTTTTAGAATTTTCATTTTTGGACCAAAACGACAGCCCCGGGGGTTATTAACATGTTGATATGGTTGTGATTTTTTTTCTGACTGCGGTTTCAAAACCATGCACCAGAATCCACTTCTTTCAACTCAGTAATACATTTTGGATGTGTACCTAGAGTTTAAAGCAGAAAAAACGGAACTTTTAGAATTTTCATTTTTTGACCAAAACGACAGCCCCGGGGGTTATAAACATGTTGATATGGTTGTGATTTTTTTTCTGACTGCGGTTTCAAAACCATGCACCAGAATCCACTTCTTTCAACTCAGTTATACATTTTGGATGTGTACCTAGAGTTTAAAGCAGAAAAAACAGAACTTTTAGAATTTTCATTTTTTGTCCAAAACGACAGCCCCGGGGGTTATAAACATGTTGATATGGATGTGATTTTTTTTATGACTGCGGTTTCAAAACCATGCTCCAGAATCCACTTCTTTCAACTCAGTAATACATTTTGGATGTGTACCTAGAGTTTAAAGCAGAAAAAACTGAACTTTTAGAATTTTCATTTTTTGACCAAAACGACAGCCCCGGGGGTTATTAACATGTTGATATGGTTGTGATTTTTTTTCTGACTGCGGTTTCAAAACCATGCACCAGAATCCACTTCTTTCAACTCAGTAATACATTTTGGATGTGTACCTAGAGTTTAAAGCAGAAAAAACGGAACTTTTAGAATTTTCATTTTTTGACCAAAACGACAGCCCCGGGGGTTATAAACATGTTGATATGGTTGTGATTTTTTTTCTGACTGCGGTTTCAAAACCATGCACCAGAATCCACTTCTTTCAACTCAGTAATACATTTTGGATGTGTACCTAGAGTTTAAAGCAGAAAAAACGGAACTTTTAGAATTTTCATTTTTTGACCAAAACGACAGCCCCGGGGGTTATAAACATGTTTATATGGTTGTGATTTTTTTTCTGACTGCGGTTTCAAAACCATGCACCAGAATCCACTTCTTTCAACTCAGTTATACATTTTGGATGTGTACCTAGAGTTTAAAGCAGAAAAAACGGAACTTTTAGAATTTTCATTTTTTGACCAAAACGACAGCCCCGGGGGTTATAAACATGTTGATATGGATGTGATTTTTTTTATGACTGCGGTTTCAAAACCATGCACCAGAATCCACTTCTTTCAACTCAGTAATACATTTTGGATGTGTACCTAGAGTTTAAAGCAGAAAAAACTGAACTTTTAGAATTTTCATTTTTTGTCCAAAACGACAGCCCCGGGGGTTATAAACATGTTGATATGGATGTGATTTTTTTTATGACTGCGGTTTCAAAACCATGCTCCAGAATCCACTTCTTTCAACTCAGTAATACATTTTGGATGTGTACCTAGAGTTTAAAGCAGAAAAAACGGAACTTTTAGAATTTTCATTTTTTGACCAAAACGACAGCCCCGGGGGTTATTAACATGTTGATATGGTTGTGATTTTTTTTCTGACTGCGGTTTTAAAACCATGCACCAGAATCCACTTCTTTCAACTCAGTAATACATTTTGGATGTGTACCTAGAGTTTAAAGCAGAAAAAACGGAACTTTTAGAATTTTCATTTTTTGACCAAAACGACAGCCCCGGGGGTTATAAACATGTTGATATGGTTGTGATTTTTTTTCTGACTGCGGTTTCAAAACCATGCACCAGAATCCACTTCTTTCAACTCAGTAATACATTTTGGATGTGTACCTAAAGTTTAAAGCAGAAAAAACGGAACTTTTAGAATTTTCATTTTTTGACCAAAACGACAGCCCCGGGGGTTATAAACATGTTGATATGGTTGTGATTTTTTTTCTGACTGCGGTTTCAAAACCATGCACCAGAATCCACTTCTTTCAACTCAGTAATACATTTTGGATGTGTACCTAGAGTTTAAAGCAGAAAAAAACGAACTTTTAGAATTTTAATTTTTTGACCAAAACGACAGCCCCGGGGGTTATTAACATGTTGATATGGTTGTGATTTTTTTTCTGACTGCGGTTTCAAAACCATGCACCAGAATCCACTTCTTTCAACTCAGTAATACATTTTGGATGTGTACCTAGAGTTTAAAGCAGAAAAAACGGAACTTTTAGAATTTTCATTTTTTGACCAAAACGACAGCCCCGGGGTTTATAAACATGTAGATATGGTTGTGACTTTTTTTCTGACTGCGGTTTCAAAACCATGCACCAGAATCCACTTCTTTCAACTCAGTAATACATTTTGGATGTGTACCTAGAGTTTAAAGCAGAAAAAACGGAACTTTTAGAATTTTCATTTTTTGACCAAAACGACAGCCCCGGGGGTTATAAACATGTTGATATGGTTGTGATTTTTTTTCTGACTGCGGTTTCAAAACCATGCACCAGAATCCACTTCTTTCAACTCAGTTATACATTTTGGATGTGTACCTAGAGTTTAAAGCAGAAAAAACAGAACTTTTAGAATTTTCATTTTTTGTCCAAAACGACAGCCCCGGGGGTTATAAACATGTTGATATGGATGTGATTTTTTTTATGACTGCGGTTTCAAAACCATGCTCCAGAATCCACTTCTTTCAACTCAGTAATACATTTTGGATGTGTACCTAGAGTTTAAAGCAGAAAAAACTGAACTTTTAGAATTTTCATTTTTTGACCAAAACGACAGCCCCGGGGGTTATAAACATGTTGATATGGTTGTGATTTTTTTTCTGACTGCGGTTTCAAAACCATGCACCAGAATCCACTTCTTTCAACTCAGTTATACATTTTGGATGTGTACCTAGAGTTTAAAGCAGAAAAAACTGAACTTTTAGAATTTTCATTTTTTGTCCAAAACGACAGCCCCGGGGGTTATAAACATGTTGATATGGATGTGATTTTTTTTATGACTGCGGTTTCAAAACCATGCTCCAGAATCCACTTCTTTCAACTCAGTAATACATTTTGGATGTGTACCTAGAGTTTAAAGCAGAAAAAACTGAACTTTTAGAATTTTCATTTTTTGACCAAAACGACAGCCCCGGGGGTTATTAACATGTTGATATGGTTGTGATTTTTTTTCTGACTGCGGTTTCAAAACCATGCACCAGAATCCACTTCTTTCAACTCAGTAATACATTTTGGATGTGTACCTAGAGTTTAAAGCAGAAAAAACGGAACTTTTAGAATTTTCATTTTTTGACCAAAACGACAGCCCCGGGGGTTATAAACATGTTGATATGGTTGTGATTTTTTTTCTGACTGCGGTTTCAAAACCATGCACCAGAATCCACTTCTTTCAACTCAGTAATACATTTTGGATGTGTACCTAGAGTTTAAAGCAGAAAAAACGGAACTTTTAGAATTTTCATTTTTTGACCAAAACGACAGCCCCGGGGGTTATAAACATGTTTATATGGTTGTGATTTTTTTTCTGACTGCGGTTTCAAAACCATGCACCAGAATCCACTTCTTTCAACTCAGTTATACATTTTGGATGTGTACCTAGAGTTTAAAGCAGAAAAAACGGAACTTTTAGAATTTTCATTTTTTGACCAAAACGACAGCCCCGGGGGTTATAAACATGTTGATATGGATGTGATTTTTTTTATGACTGCGGTTTCAAAACCATGCACCAGAATCCACTTCTTTCAACTCAGTAATACATTTTGGATGTGTACCTAGAGTTTAAAGCAGAAAAAACGGAACTTTTAGAATTTTCATTTTTTGTCCAAAACGACAGCCCCGGGGGTTATAAACATGTTGATATGGATGTGATTTTTTTTATGACTGCGGTTTCAAAACCATGCTCCAGAATCCACTTCTTTCAACTCAGTAATACATTTTGGATGTGTACCTAGAGTTTAAAGCAGAAAAAACGGAACTTTTAGAATTTTCATTTTTTGACCAAAACGACAGCCCCGGGGGTTATTAACATGTTGATATGGTTGTGATTTTTTTTCTGACTGCGGTTTTAAAACCATGCACCAGAATCCACTTCTTTCAACTCAGTAATACATTTTGGATGTGTACCTAGAGTTTAAAGCAGAAAAAACGGAACTTTTAGAATTTTCATTTTTTGACCAAAACGACAGCCCCGGGGGTTATAAACATGTTGATATGGTTGTGATTTTTTTTCTGACTGCGGTTTCAAAACCATGCACCAGAATCCACTTCTTTCAACTCAGTAATACATTTTGGATGTGTACCTAAAGTTTAAAGCAGAAAAAACGGAACTTTTAGAATTTTCATTTTTTGACCAAAACGACAGCCCCGGGGGTTATAAACATGTTGATATGGTTGTGATTTTTTTTCTGACTGCGGTTTCAAAACCATGCACCAGAATCCACTTCTTTCAACTCAGTAATACATTTTGGATGTGTACCTAGAGTTTAAAGCAGAAAAAAACGAACTTTTAGAATTTTTATTTTTTGACCAAAACGACAGCCCCGGGGGTTATTAACATGTTGATATGGTTGTGATTTTTTTTCTGACTGCGGTTTCAAAACCATGCACCAGAATCCACTTCTTTCAACTCAGTAATACATTTTGGATGTGTACCTAGAGTTTAAAGCAGAAAAAACGGAACTTTTAGAATTTTCATTTTTTGACCAAAACGACAGCCCCGGGGTTTATAAACATGTAGATATGGTTGTGACTTTTTTTCTGACTGCGGTTTCAAAACCATGCACCAGAATCCACTTCTTTCAACTCAGTAATACATTTTGGATGTGTACCTAGAGTTTAAAGCAGAAAAAACGGAACTTTTAGAATTTTCATTTTTTGACCAAAACGACAGCCCCGGGGGTTATAAACATGTTGATATGGTTGTGATTTTTTTTCTGACTGCGGTTTCAAAACCATGCACCAGAATCCACTTCTTTCAACTCAGTTATACATTTTGGATGTGTACCTAGAGTTTAAAGCAGAAAAAACAGAACTTTTAGAATTTTCATTTTTTGTCCAAAACGACAGCCCCGGGGGTTATAAACATGTTGATATGGATGTGATTTTTTTTATGACTGCGGTTTCAAAACCATGCTCCAGAATCCACTTCTTTCAACTCAGTAATACATTTTGGATGTGTACCTAGAGTTTAAAGCAGAAAAAACTGAACTTTTAGAATTTTCATTTTTTGACCAAAACGACAGCCCCGGGGGTTATTAACATGTTGATATGGTTGTGATTTTTTTTCTGACTGCAGTTTTAAAACCATGCACCAGAATCCACTTCTTTCAACTCAGTAATACATTTTGGATGTGTACCTAGAGTTTAAAGCAGAAAAAACGGAACTTTTAGAATTTTCATTTTTTGACCAAAACGACAGCCCCGGGGGTTATAAACATGTTGATATGGTTGTGATTTTTTTTCTGACTGCGGTTTCAAAACCATGCACCAGAATCCACTTCTTTCAACTCAGTAATACATTTTGGATGTGTACCTAGAGTTTAAAGCAGAAAAAACGGAACTTTTAGAATTTTCATTTTTTGACCAAAACGACAGCCCCGGGGGTTATAAACATGTTGATATGGTTGTGATTTTTTTTCTGACTGCGGTTTCAAAACCATGCACCAGAATCCACTTCTTTCAACTCAGTTATACATTTTGGATGTGTACCTAGAGTTTAAAGCAGAAAAAACAGAACTTTTAGAATTTTCATTTTTTGTCCAAAACGACAGCCCCGGGGGTTATAAACATGTTGATATGGATGTGATTTTTTTTTATGACTGCGGTTTCAAAACCATGCTCCAGAATCCACTTCTTTCAACTCAGTAATACATTTTGGATGTGTACCTAGAGTTTAAAGCAGAAAAAACTGAACTTTTAGAATTTTCATTTTTTGACCAAAACGACAGCCCCGGGGGTTATTAACATGTTGATATGGTTGTGATTTTTTTTCTGACTGCGGTTTCAAAACCATGCACCAGAATCCACTTCTTTCAACTCAGTAATACATTTTGGATGTGTACCTAGAGTTTAAAGCAGAAAAAACGGAACTTTTAGAATTTTCATTTTTTGACCAAAACGACAGCCCCGGGGGTTATAAACATGTTGATATGGTTGTGATTTTTTTCTGACTGCGGTTTCAAAACCATGCACCAGAATCCACTTCTTTCAACTCAGTAATACATTTTGGATGTGTACCTAGAGTTTAAAGCAGAAAAAACGGAACTTTTAGAATTTTCATTTTTTGACCAAAACGACAGCCCCGGGGGTTATAAACATGTTTATATGGTTGTGATTTTTTTTCTGACTGCGGTTTCAAAACCATGCACCAGAATCCACTTCTTTCAACTCAGTTATACATTTTGGATGTGTACCTAGAGTTTAAAGCAGAAAAAACGGAACTTTTAGAATTTTCATTTTTTGATCAAAACGACAGCCCCGGGGGTTATAAACATGTTTATATGGTTGTGATTTTTTTTTCTGACTGCGGTTTCAAAACCATGCACCAGAATCCACTTCTTTCAACTCAGTTATACATTTTGGATGTGTACCTAGAGTTTAAAGCAGAAAAAACTGAACTTTTAGAATTTTCATTTTTTGACCAAAACGACAGCCCCGGGGGTTATAAACATGTTGATATGGATGTGATTTTTTTTATGACTGCGGTTTCAAAACCATGCTCCAGAATCCACTTCTTTCAACTCAGTAATACATTTTGGATGTGTACCTAGAGTTTAAAGCAGAAAAAACTGAACTTTTAGAATTTTCATTTTTTGACCAAAACGACAGACCCGGGGGTTATAAACATGTTGATATGGTTGTGATTTTTTTTCTGACTGCGGTTTCAAAACCATGCACCAGAATCCACTTCTTTCAACAGTAATACATTTTGGATGTGTACATAGAGTTTAAAGCAGAAAAAACGGAACTTTTAGAATTTTCATTTTTTGACCAAAACGACAGCCCCGGGGGTTATTAACATGTTGATATGGTTGTGATTTTTTTTCTGACTGCGGTTTCAAAACCATGCACCAGAATCCACTTCTTTCAACTCAGTTATACATTTTGGATGTGTACCTAGAGTTTAAAGCAGAAAAAACGGAACTTTTAGAATTTTCATTTTTTGACCAAAACGACAGCCCCGGGGGTTATAAACATGTTGATATGGATGTGATTTTTTTTCTGACTGCGGTTTCAAAACCATGCACCAGAATCCACTTCTTTCAACTCAGTAATACATTTTGGATGTGTACCTAGAGTTTAAAGCAGAAAAAACGGAACTTTTAGAATTTTCATTTTTTGACCAAAACGACAGCCCCGGGGGTTATTAACATGTTGATATGGTTGTGATTTTTTTTCTGACTGCGGTTTCAAAACCATGCACCAGAATCCACTTCTTTCAACTCAGTAATACATTTTGGATGTGTACCTAGAGTTTAAAGCAGAAAAAACTGAACTTTTAGAATTTTCATTTTTTGACCAAAACGACAGCCCCGGGGGTTATTAACATGTTGATATGGTTGTGATTTTTTTTCTGACTGCGGTTTCAAAACCATGCACCAGAATCCACTTCTTTCAACTCAGTAATACATTTTGGATGTGTACCTAGAGTTTAAAGCAGAAAAAACGGAACTTTTAGAATTTTCATTTTTTGACCAAAACGACAGCCCCGGGGGTTATAAACATGTTTATATGGTTGTGATTTTTTTTCTGACTGCGGTTTCAAAACCATGCACCAGAATCCACTTCTTTCAACTCAGTTATACATTTTGGATGTGTACCTAGAGTTTAAAGCAGAAAAAACAGAACTTTTAGAATTTTCATTTTTTGACCAAAACGACAGACCCGGGGGTTATAAACATGTTGATATGGTTGTGATTTTTTTTCTGACTGCGGTTTCAAAACCATGCACCAGAATCCACTTCTTTCAACTCAGTAATACATTTTGGATGTGTACCTAGAGTTTAAAGCAGAAAAAACTGAACTTTTAGAATTTTCATTTTTTGACCAAAACGACAGCCCCGGGGGTTATAAACATGTTGATATGGTTGTGATTTTTTTTCTGACTGCGGTTTCAAAACCATGCACCAGAATCCACTTCTTTCAACTCAGTAATACATTTTGGATGTGTACATAGAGTTTAAAGCAGAAAAAACTGAACTTTTAGAATTTTCATTTTTTGACCAAAACGACAGCCCCGGGGGTTATTAACATGTTGATATGGTTGTGATTTTTTTTCTGACTGCGGTTTCAAAACCATGCACCAGAATCCACTTCTTTCAACTCAGTTATACATTTTGGATGTGTACCTAGAGTTTAAAGCAGAAAAAACGGAACTTTTAGAATTTTCATTTTTTGACCAAAACGACAGCCCCGGGGGTTATTAACATGTTGATATGGTTGTGATTTTTTTTCTGACTGCGGTTTCAAAACCATGCACCAGAATCCACTTCTTTCAACTCAGTAATACATTTTGGATGTGTACCTAGAGTTTAAAGCAGAAAAAACTGAACTTTTAGAATTTTCATTTTTTGACCAAAACGACAGCCCCGGGGAATATTAACATGTTGATATGGTTGTGATTTTTTTTCTGACTGCGGTTTCAAAACCATGCACCAGAATCCACTTCTTTCAACTCAGTAATACATTTTGGATGTGTACCTAGAGTTTAAAGCAGAAAAAATGGAACTTTTAGAATTTTCATTTTTTGACCAAAACGACAGCCCCGGGGGTTATAAACATGTTGATATGGTTGTGATTTTTTTTCTGACTGCGGTTTCAAAACCATGCACCAGAATCCACTTCTTTCAACTAAGTAATACATTTTGGATGTGTACCTAGAGTTTAAAGCAGAAAAAACAGAACTTTTAGAATTTTCATTTTTTGACCAAAACGACAGCCCCGGGGGTTATTAACATGTTGATATGGTTGTGATTTTTTTTCTGACTGCGGTTTCAAAACCATGCACCAGAATCCACTTCTTTCAACTCAGTAATATATTTTGGATGTGTACCTAGAGTTTAAAGCAGAAAAAACAGAACTTTTAGAATTTTCATTTTTTGACCAAAACGACAGCCCCGGGGGTTATTAACATGTTGATATGGTTGTGATTTTTTTTCTGACTGCGGTTTCAAAACCATGCACCAGAATCCACTTCTTTCAACTCAGTAATATATTTTGGATGTGTACCTAGAGTTTAAAGCAGAAAAAACGGAACTTTTAGAATTTTCATTTTTTGACCAAAACGACAGCCCCGGGGGTTATAAACATGTTGATATGGTTGTGATTTTTTTTCTGACTGCGGTTTCAAAACCATGCACCAGAATCCACTTCTTTCAACTCAGTAATACATTTTGGATGTGTACCTAGAGTTTAAAGCAGAAAAAACGGAACTTTTAGAATTTTCATTTTTTGACCAAAACGACAGCCCCGGGGGTTATAAACATGTTGATATGGTTGTGATTTTTTTTCTGACTGCGGTTTCAAAACCATGCACCAGAATCCACTTCTTTCAACTAAGTAATACATTTTGGATGTGTACCTAGAGTTTAAAGCAGAAAAAACGGAACTTTTAGAATTTTCATTTTTTGACCAAAACGACAGACCCGGGGGTTATAAACATGTTGATATGGTTGTGATTTTTTTTCTGACTGCGGTTTCAAAACCATGCACCAGAATCCACTTCTTTCAACTCAGTAATACATTTTGGATGTGTACCTAGAGTTTAAAGCAGAAAAAACGGAACTTTTAGAATTTTCATTTTTTGACCAAAACGACAGCCCCGGGGGTTATAAACATGTTGATATGGTTGTGATTTTTTTTCTGACTGCGGTTTCAAAACCATGCACCAGAATCCACTTCTTTCAACTCAGTTATACATTTTGGATGTGTACCTAGAGTTTAAAGCAGAAAAAACAGAACTTTTAGAATTTTCATTTTTTGTCCAAAACGACAGCCCCGGGGGTTATAAACATGTTGATATGGATGTGATTTTTTTTATGACTGCGGTTTCAAAACCATGCTCCAGAATCCACTTCTTTCAACTCAGTAATACATTTTGGATGTGTACCTAGAGTTTAAAGCAGAAAAAACTGAACTTTTAGAATTTTCATTTTTTGACCAAAACGACAGCCCCGGGGGTTATTAACATGTTGATATGGTTGTGATTTTTTTTCTGACTGCAGTTTTAAAACCATGCACCAGAATCCACTTCTTTCAACTCAGTAATACATTTTGGATGTGTACCTAGAGTTTAAAGCAGAAAAAACGGAACTTTTAGAATTTTCATTTTTTGACCAAAACGACAGCCCCGGGGGTTATAAACATGTTGATATGGTTGTGATTTTTTTTCTGACTGCGGTTTCAAAACCATGCACCAGAATCCACTTCTTTCAACTCAGTAATACATTTTGGATGTGTACCTAGAGTTTAAAGCAGAAAAAACGGAACTTTTAGAATTTTCATTTTTTGACCAAAACGACAGCCCCGGGGGTTATAAACATGTTGATATGGTTGTGATTTTTTTTCTGACTGCGGTTTCAAAACCATGCACCAGAATCCACTTCTTTCAACTCAGTTATACATTTTGGATGTGTACCTAGAGTTTAAAGCAGAAAAAACAGAACTTTTAGAATTTTCATTTTTTGTCCAAAACGACAGCCCCGGGGGTTATAAACATGTTGATATGGATGTGATTTTTTTTATGACTGCGGTTTCAAAACCATGCTCCAGAATCCACTTCTTTCAACTCAGTAATACATTTTGGATGTGTACCTAGAGTTTAAAGCAGAAAAAACTGAACTTTTAGAATTTTCATTTTTTGACCAAAACGACAGCCCCGGGGGTTATTAACATGTTTATATGGTTGTGATTTTTTTTCTGACTGCGGTTTCAAAACCATGCACCAGAATCCACTTCTTTCAACTCAGTAATACATTTTGGATGTGTACCTAGAGTTTAAAGCAGAAAAAACGGAACTTTTAGAATTTTCATTTTTTGACCAAAACGACAGCCCCGGGGGTTATAAACATGTTGATATGGTTGTGATTTTTTTCTGACTGCGGTTTCAAAACCATGCACCAGAATCCACTTCTTTCAACTCAGTAATACATTTTGGATGTGTACCTAGAGTTTAAAGCAGAAAAAACGGAACTTTTAGAATTTTCATTTTTTGACCAAAACGACAGCCCCGGGGGTTATAAACATGTTTATATGGTTGTGATTTTTTTTCTGACTGCGGTTTCAAAACCATGCACCAGAATCCACTTCTTTCAACTCAGTTATACATTTTGGATGTGTACCTAGAGTTTAAAGCAGAAAAAACGGAACTTTTAGAATTTTCATTTTTTGATCAAAACGACAGCGCCGGGGGTTATAAACATGTTTATATGGTTGTGATTTTTTTTTCTGACTGCGGTTTCAAAACCATGCACCAGAATCCACTTCTTTCAACTCAGTTATACATTTTGGATGTGTACCTAGAGTTTAAAGCAGAAAAAACTGAACTTTTAGAATTTTCATTTTTTGACCAAAACGACAGCCCCGGGGGTTATAAACATGTTGATATGGATGTGATTTTTTTTATGACTGCGGTTTCAAAACCATGCTCCAGAATCCACTTCTTTCAACTCAGTAATACATTTTGGATGTGTACCTAGAGTTTAAAGCAGAAAAAACTGAACTTTTAGAATTTTCATTTTTTGACCAAAACGACAGACCCGGGGGTTATAAACATGTTGATATGGTTGTGATTTTTTTTCTGACTGCGGTTTCAAAACCATGCACCAGAATCCACTTCTTTCAACAGTAATACATTTTGGATGTGTACATAGAGTTTAAAGCAGAAAAAACGGAACTTTTAGAATTTTAATTTTTTGACCAAAACGACAGCCCCGGGGGTTATTAACATGTTGATATGGTTGTGATTTTTTTTCTGACTGCGGTTTCAAAACCATGCACCAGAATCCACTTCTTTCAACTCAGTTATACATTTTGGATGTGTACCTAGTGTTTAAAGCAGAAAAAACGGAACTTTTAGAATTTTCATTTTTTGACCAAAACGACAGCCCCGGGGGTTATAAACATGTTGATATGGATGTGATTTTTTTTCTGACTGCGGTTTCAAAACCATGCACCAGAATCCACTTCTTTCAACTCAGTAATACATTTTGGATGTGTACCTAGAGTTTAAAGCAGAAAAAACGGAACTTTTAGAATTTTCATTTTTTGACCAAAACGACAGCCCCGGGGGTTATTAACATGTTGATATGGTTGTGATTTTTTTTCTGACTGCGGTTTCAAAACCATGCACCAGAATCCACTTCTTTCAACTCAGTAATACATTTTGGATGTGTACCTAGAGTTTAAAGCAGAAAAAACTGAACTTTTAGAATTTTCATTTTTTGACCAAAACGACAGCCCCGGGGGTTATTAACATGTTGATATGGTTGTGATTTTTTTTCTGACTGCGGTTTCAAAACCATGCACCAGAATCCACTTCTTTCAACTCAGTAATACATTTTGGATGTGTACCTAGAGTTTAAAGCAGAAAAAACGGAACTTTTAGAATTTTCATTTTTTGACCAAAACGACAGCCCCGGGGGTTATAAACATGTTTATATGGTTGTGATTTTTTTTCTGACTGCGGTTTCAAAACCATGCACCAGAATCCACTTCTTTCAACTCAGTAATACATTTTGGATGTGTACCTAGAGTTTAAAGCAGAAAAAACGGAACTTTTAGAATTTTCATTTTTTGACCAAAACGACAGCCCCGGGGGTTATAAACATGTTGATATGGTTGTGATTTTTTTTCTGACTGCGGTTTCAAAACCATGCACCAGAATCCACTTCTTTCAACTCAGTAATACATTTTGGATGTGTACATAGAGTTTAAAGCAGAAAAAACTGAACTTTTAGAATTTTCATTTTTTGACCAAAACGACAGCCCCGGGGGTTATTAACATGTTGATATGGTTGTGATTTTTTTTCTGACTGCGGTTTCAAAACCATGCACCAGAATCCACTTCTTTCAACTCAGTAATACATTTTGGATGTGTACCTAGAGTTTAAAGCAGAAAAAACTGAACTTTTAGAATTTTCATTTTTTGACCAAAACGACAGCCCCGGGGAATATTAACATGTTGATATGGTTGTGATTTTTTTTCTGACTGCGGTTTCAAAACCATGCACCAGAATCCACTTCTTTCAACTCAGTAATACATTTTGGATGTGTACCTAGAGTTTAAAGCAGAAAAAATGGAACTTTTAGAATTTTCATTTTTTGACCAAAACGACAGCCCCGGGGGTTATAAACATGTTGATATGGTTGTGATTTTTTTTCTGACTGCGGTTTCAAAACCATGCACCAGAATCCACTTCTTTCAACTAAGTAATACATTTTGGATGTGTACCTAGAGTTTAAAGCAGAAAAAACAGAACTTTTAGAATTTTCATTTTTTGACCAAAACGACAGCCCCGGGGGTTATTAACATGTTGATATGGTTGTGATTTTTTTTCTGACTGCGGTTTCAAAACCATGCACCAGAATCCACTTCTTTCAACTCAGTAATATATTTTGGATGTGTACCTAGAGTTTAAAGCAGAAAAAACGGAACTTTTAGAATTTTCATTTTTTGACCAAAACGACAGCCCCGGGGGTTATAAACATGTTGATATGGTTGTGATTTTTTTTCTGACTGCGGTTTCAAAACCATGCACCAGAATCCACTTCTTTCAACTCAGTAATACATTTTGGATGTGTACCTAGAGTTTAAAGCAGAAAAAACGGAACTTTTAGAATTTTCATTTTTTGACCAAAACGACAGCCCCGGGGGTTATAAACATGTTGATATGGTTGTGATTTTTTTTCTGACTGCGGTTTCAAAACCATGCACCAGAATCCACTTCTTTCAACTAAGTAATACATTTTGGATGTGTACCTAGAGTTTAAAGCAGAAAAAACGGAACTTTTAGAATTTTCATTTTTTGACCAAAACGACAGACCCGGGGGTTATAAACATGTTGATATGGTTGTGATTTTTTTTCTGACTGCGGTTTCAAAACCATGCACCAGAATCCACTTCTTTCAACTCAGTAATACATTTTGGATGTGTACCTAGAGTTTAAAGCAGAAAAAACGGAACTTTTAGAATTTTAATTTTTTGACCAAAACGACAGCCCCGGGGGTTATAAACATGTTGATATGGTTGTGATTTTTTTTCTGACTGCGGTTTCAAAACCATGCACCAGAATCCACTTCTTTCAACTCAGTAATACATTTTGGATGTGTACATAGAGTTTAAAGCAGAAAAAACTGAACTTTTAGAATTTTCATTTTTTGACCAAAACGACAGCCCCGGGGGTTATTAACATGTTGATATGGTTGTGATTTTTTTTCTGACTGCGGTTTCAAAACCATGCACCAGAATCCACTTCTTTCAACTCAGTAATACATTTTGGATGTGTACCTAGAGTTTAAAGCAGAAAAAATGGAACTTTTAGAATTTTCATTTTTTGACCAAAACGACAGCCCCGGGGGTTATAAACATGTTGATATGGTTGTGATTTTTTTTCTGACTGCGGTTTCAAAACCATGCACCAGAATCCACTTCTTTCAACTAAGTAATACATTTTGGATGTGTACCTAGAGTTTAAAGCAGAAAAAACGGAACTTTTAGAATTTTCATTTTTTGACCAAAACGACAGACCCGGGGGTTATAAACATGTTGATATGGTTGTGATTTTTTTTCTGACTGCGGTTTCAAAACCATGCACCAGAATCCACTTCTTTCAACTCAGTAATACATTTTGGATGTGTACCTAGAGTTTAAAGCAGAAAAAACGGAACTTTTAGAATTTTAATTTTTTGACCAAAACGACAGCCCCGGGGGTTATAAACATGTTGATATGGTTGTGATTTTTTTTCTGACTGCGGTTTCAAAACCATGCACCAGAATCCACTTCTTTCAACTCAGTAATACATTTTGGATGTGTACATAGAGTTTAAAGCAGAAAAAACTGAACTTTTAGAATTTTCATTTTTTGACCAAAACGACAGCCCCGGGGGTTATTAACATGTTGATATGGTTGTGATTTTTTTTCTGACTGCGGTTTCAAAACCATGCACCAGAATCCACTTCTTTCAACTCAGTTATACATTTTGGATGTGTACCTAGAGTTTAAAGCAGAAAAAACGGAACTTTTAGAATTTTCATTTTTTGACCAAAACGACAGCCCCGGGGGTTATTAACATGTTGATATGGTTGTGATTTTTTTTCTGACTGCGGTTTCAAAACCATGCACCAGAATCCACTTCTTTCAACTCAGTAATACATTTTGGATGTGTACCTAGAGTTTAAAGCAGAAAAAACTGAACTTTTAGAATTTTCATTTTTTGACCAAAACGACAGCCCCGGGGGTTATTAACATGTTGATATGGTTGTGATTTTTTTTCTGACTGCGGTTTCAAAACCATGCACCAGAATCCACTTCTTTCAACTCAGTTATACATTTTGGATGTGTACCTAGAGTTTAAAGCAGAAAAAACGGAACTTTTAGAATTTTCATTTTTTGACCAAAACGACAGCCCCGGGGGTTATTAACATGTTGATATGGTTGTGATTTTTTTTCTGACTGCGGTTTCAAAACCATGCACCAGAATCCACTTCTTTCAACTCAGTAATACATTTTGGATGTGTACCTAGAGTTTAAAGCAGAAAAAACTGAACTTTTAGAATTTTCATTTTTTGACCAAAACGACAGCCCCGGGGAATATTAACATGTTGATATGGTTGTGATTTTTTTTCTGACTGCGGTTTCAAAACCATGCACCAGAATCCACTTCTTTCAACTCAGTAATACATTTTGGATGTGTACCTAGAGTTTAAAGCAGAAAAAATGGAACTTTTAGAATTTTCATTTTTTGACCAAAACGACAGCCCCGGGGGTTATAAACATGTTGATATGGTTGTGATTTTTTTTCTGACTGCGGTTTCAAAACCATGCACCAGAATCCACTTCTTTCAACTAAGTAATACATTTTGGATGTGTACCTAGAGTTTAAAGCAGAAAAAACAGAACTTTTAGAATTTTCATTTTTTGACCAAAACGACAGCCCCGGGGGTTATTAACATGTTGATATGGTTGTGATTTTTTTTCTGACTGCGGTTTCAAAACCATGCACCAGAATCCACTTCTTTCAACTCAGTAATATATTTTGGATGTGTACCTAGAGTTTAAAGCAGAAAAAACGGAACTTTTAGAATTTTCATTTTTTGACCAAAACGACAGCCCCGGGGGTTATAAACATGTTTATATGGTTGTGATTTTTTTTCTGACTGCGGTTTCAAAACCATGCACCAGAATCCACTTCTTTCAACTCAGTTATACATTTTGGATGTGTACCTAGAGTTTAAAGCAGAAAAAACAGAACTTTTAGAATTTTCATTTTTTGACCAAAACGACAGACCCGGGGGTTATAAACATGTTGATATGGTTGTGATTTTTTTTCTGACTGCGGTTTCAAAACCATGCACCAGAATCCACTTCTTTCAACTCAGTAATACATTTTGGATGTGTACCTAGAGTTTAAAGCAGAAAAAACTGAACTTTTAGAATTTTCATTTTTTGACCAAAACGACAGCCCCGGGGGTTATAAACATGTTGATATGGTTGTGATTTTTTTTCTGACTGCGGTTTCAAAACCATGCACCAGAATCCACTTCTTTCAACTCAGTAATACATTTTGGATGTGTACATAGAGTTTAAAGCAGAAAAAACTGAACTTTTAGAATTTTCATTTTTTGACCAAAACGACAGCCCCGGGGGTTATTAACATGTTGATATGGTTGTGATTTTTTTTCTGACTGCGGTTTCAAAACCATGCACCAGAATCCACTTCTTTCAACTCAGTTATACATTTTGGATGTGTACCTAGAGTTTAAAGCAGAAAAAACGGAACTTTTAGAATTTTCATTTTTTGACCAAAACGACAGCCCCGGGGGTTATTAACATGTTGATATGGTTGTGATTTTTTTTCTGACTGCGGTTTCAAAACCATGCACCAGAATCCACTTCTTTCAACTCAGTAATACATTTTGGATGTGTACCTAGAGTTTAAAGCAGAAAAAACTGAACTTTTAGAATTTTCATTTTTTGACCAAAACGACAGCCCCGGGGAATATTAACATGTTGATATGGTTGTGATTTTTTTTCTGACTGCGGTTTCAAAACCATGCACCAGAATCCACTTCTTTCAACTCAGTAATACATTTTGGATGTGTACATAGAGTTTAAAGCAGAAAAAACTGAACTTTTAGAATTTTCATTTTTTGACCAAAACGACAGCCCCGGGGGTTATTAACATGTTGATATGGTTGTGATTTTTTTTCTGACTGCGGTTTCAAAACCATGCACCAGAATCCACTTCTTTCAACTCAGTTATACATTTTGGATGTGTACCTAGAGTTTAAAGCAGAAAAAACGGAACTTTTAGAATTTTCATTTTTTGACCAAAACGACAGCCCCGGGGGTTATTAACATGTTGATATGGTTGTGATTTTTTTTCTGACTGCGGTTTCAAAACCATGCACCAGAATCCACTTCTTTCAACTCAGTAATACATTTTGGATGTGTACCTAGAGTTTAAAGCAGAAAAAACTGAACTTTTAGAATTTTCATTTTTTGACCAAAACGACAGCCCCGGGGGTTATTAACATGTTGATATGGTTGTGATTTTTTTTCTGACTGCGGTTTCAAAACCATGCACCAGAATCCACTTCTTTCAACTCAGTTATACATTTTGGATGTGTACCTAGAGTTTAAAGCAGAAAAAACGGAACTTTTAGAATTTTCATTTTTTGACCAAAACGACAGCCCCGGGGGTTATTAACATGTTGATATGGTTGTGATTTTTTTTCTGACTGCGGTTTCAAAACCATGCACCAGAATCCACTTCTTTCAACTCAGTAATACATTTTGGATGTGTACCTAGAGTTTAAAGCAGAAAAAACTGAACTTTTAGAATTTTCATTTTTTGACCAAAACGACAGCCCCGGGGAATATTAACATGTTGATATGGTTGTGATTTTTTTTCTGACTGCGGTTTCAAAACCATGCACCAGAATCCACTTCTTTCAACTCAGTAATACATTTTGGATGTGTACCTAGAGTTTAAAGCAGAAAAAATGGAACTTTTAGAATTTTCATTTTTTGACCAAAACGACAGCCCCGGGGGTTATAAACATGTTGATATGGTTGTGATTTTTTTTCTGACTGCGGTTTCAAAACCATGCACCAGAATCCACTTCTTTCAACTAAGTAATACATTTTGGATGTGTACCTAGAGTTTAAAGCAGAAAAAACAGAACTTTTAGAATTTTCATTTTTTGACCAAAACGACAGCCCCGGGGGTTATTAACATGTTGATATGGTTGTGATTTTTTTTCTGACTGCGGTTTCAAAACCATGCACCAGAATCCACTTCTTTCAACTCAGTAATATATTTTGGATGTGTACCTAGAGTTTAAAGCAGAAAAAACGGAACTTTTAGAATTTTCATTTTTTGACCAAAACGACAGCCCCGGGGGTTATAAACATGTTTATATGGTTGTGATTTTTTTTCTGACTGCGGTTTCAAAACCATGCACCAGAATCCACTTCTTTCAACTCAGTAATATATTTTGGATGTGTACCTAGAGTTTAAAGCAGAAAAAACGGAACTTTTAGAATTTTCATTTTTTGACCAAAACGACAGCCCCGGGGGTTATAAACATGTTTATATGGTTGTGATTTTTTTTCTGACTGCGGTTTCAAAACCATGCACCAGAATCCACTTCTTTCAACTCAGTTATACATTTTGGATGTGTACCTAGAGTTTAAAGCAGAAAAAACAGAACTTTTAGAATTTTCATTTTTTGACCAAAACGACAGACCCGGGGGTTATAAACATGTTGATATGGTTGTGATTTTTTTTCTGACTGCGGTTTCAAAACCATGCACCAGAATCCACTTCTTTCAACTCAGTAATACATTTTGGATGTGTACCTAGAGTTTAAAGCAGAAAAAACTGAACTTTTAGAATTTTCATTTTTTGACCAAAACGACAGCCCCGGGGAATATTAACATGTTGATATGGTTGTGATTTTTTTTCTGACTGCGGTTTCAAAACCATGCACCAGAATCCACTTCTTTCAACTCAGTAATACATTTTGGATGTGTACCTAGAGTTTAAAGCAGAAAAAACTGAACTTTTAGAATTTTCATTTTTTGACCAAAACGACAGCCCCGGGGAATATTAACATGTTGATATGGTTGTGATTTTTTTTCTGACTGCGGTTTCAAAACCATGCACCAGAATCCACTTCTTTCAACTCAGTAATACATTTTGGATGTGTACCTAGAGTTTAAAGCAGAAAAAATGGAACTTTTAGAATTTTCATTTTTTGACCAAAACGACAGCCCCGGGGGTTATAAACATGTTGATATGGTTGTGATTTTTTTTCTGACTGCGGTTTCAAAACCATGCACCAGAATCCACTTCTTTCAACTAAGTAATACATTTTGGATGTGTACCTAGAGTTTAAAGCAGAAAAAACAGAACTTTTAGAATTTTCATTTTTTGACCAAAACGACAGCCCCGGGGGTTATTAACATGTTGATATGGTTGTGATTTTTTTTCTGACTGCGGTTTCAAAACCATGCACCAGAATCCACTTCTTTCAACTCAGTAATATATTTTGGATGTGTACCTAGAGTTTAAAGCAGAAAAAACAGAACTTTTAGAATTTTCATTTTTTGACCAAAACGACAGCCCCGGGGGTTATTAACATGTTGATATGGTTGTGATTTTTTTTCTGACTGCGGTTTCAAAACCATGCACCAGAATCCACTTCTTTCAACTCAGTAATATATTTTGGATGTGTACCTAGAGTTTAAAGCAGAAAAAACGGAACTTTTAGAATTTTCATTTTTTGACCAAAACGACAGCCCCGGGGGTTATAAACATGTTGATATGGTTGTGATTTTTTTTCTGACTGCGGTTTCAAAACCATGCACCAGAATCCACTTCTTTCAACTCAGTAATACATTTTGGATGTGTACCTAGAGTTTAAAGCAGAAAAAACGGAACTTTTAGAATTTTCATTTTTTGACCAAAACGACAGCCCCGGGGGTTATAAACATGTTGATATGGTTGTGATTTTTTTTCTGACTGCGGTTTCAAAACCATGCACCAGAATCCACTTCTTTCAACTAAGTAATACATTTTGGATGTGTACCTAGAGTTTAAAGCAGAAAAAACGGAACTTTTAGAATTTTCATTTTTTGACCAAAACGACAGACCCGGGGGTTATAAACATGTTGATATGGTTGTGATTTTTTTTCTGACTGCGGTTTCAAAACCATGCACCAGAATCCACTTCTTTCAACTCAGTAATACATTTTGGATGTGTACCTAGAGTTTAAAGCAGAAAAAACGGAACTTTTAGAATTTTCATTTTTTGACCAAAACGACAGCCCCGGGGGTTATAAACATGTTGATATGGTTGTGATTTTTTTTCTGACTGCGGTTTCAAAACCATGCACCAGAATCCACTTCTTTCAACTCAGTTATACATTTTGGATGTGTACCTAGAGTTTAAAGCAGAAAAAACAGAACTTTTAGAATTTTCATTTTTTGTCCAAAACGACAGCCCCGGGGGTTATAAACATGTTGATATGGATGTGATTTTTTTTATGACTGCGGTTTCAAAACCATGCTCCAGAATCCACTTCTTTCAACTCAGTAATACATTTTGGATGTGTACCTAGAGTTTAAAGCAGAAAAAACTGAACTTTTAGAATTTTCATTTTTTGACCAAAACGACAGCCCCGGGGGTTATTAACATGTTGATATGGTTGTGATTTTTTTTCTGACTGCAGTTTTAAAACCATGCACCAGAATCCACTTCTTTCAACTCAGTAATACATTTTGGATGTGTACCTAGAGTTTAAAGCAGAAAAAACGGAACTTTTAGAATTTTCATTTTTTGACCAAAACGACAGCCCCGGGGGTTATAAACATGTTGATATGGTTGTGATTTTTTTTCTGACTGCGGTTTCAAAACCATGCACCAGAATCCACTTCTTTCAACTCAGTAATACATTTTGGATGTGTACCTAGAGTTTAAAGCAGAAAAAACGGAACTTTTAGAATTTTCATTTTTTGACCAAAACGACAGCCCCGGGGGTTATAAACATGTTGATATGGTTGTGATTTTTTTTCTGACTGCGGTTTCAAAACCATGCACCAGAATCCACTTCTTTCAACTCAGTTATACATTTTGGATGTGTACCTAGAGTTTAAAGCAGAAAAAACAGAACTTTTAGAATTTTCATTTTTTGTCCAAAACGACAGCCCCGGGGGTTATAAACATGTTGATATGGATGTGATTTTTTTTATGACTGCGGTTTCAAAACCATGCTCCAGAATCCACTTCTTTCAACTCAGTAATACATTTTGGATGTGTACCTAGAGTTTAAAGCAGAAAAAACTGAACTTTTAGAATTTTCATTTTTTGACCAAAACGACAGCCCCGGGGGTTATTAACATGTTTATATGGTTGTGATTTTTTTTCTGACTGCGGTTTCAAAACCATGCACCAGAATCCACTTCTTTCAACTCAGTAATACATTTTGGATGTGTACCTAGAGTTTAAAGCAGAAAAAACGGAACTTTTAGAATTTTCATTTTTTGACCAAAACGACAGCCCCGGGGGTTATAAACATGTTGATATGGTTGTGATTTTTTTCTGACTGCGGTTTCAAAACCATGCACCAGAATCCACTTCTTTCAACTCAGTAATACATTTTGGATGTGTACCTAGAGTTTAAAGCAGAAAAAACGGAACTTTTAGAATTTTCATTTTTTGACCAAAACGACAGCCCCGGGGGTTATAAACATGTTTATATGGTTGTGATTTTTTTTCTGACTGCGGTTTCAAAACCATGCACCAGAATCCACTTCTTTCAACTCAGTTATACATTTTGGATGTGTACCTAGAGTTTAAAGCAGAAAAAACGGAACTTTTAGAATTTTCATTTTTTGATCAAAACGACAGCCCCGGGGGTTATAAACATGTTTATATGGTTGTGATTTTTTTTTCTGACTGCGGTTTCAAAACCATGCACCAGAATCCACTTCTTTCAACTCAGTTATACATTTTGGATGTGTACCTAGAGTTTAAAGCAGAAAAAACTGAACTTTTAGAATTTTCATTTTTTGACCAAAACGACAGCCCCGGGGGTTATAAACATGTTGATATGGATGTGATTTTTTTTATGACTGCGGTTTCAAAACCATGCTCCAGAATCCACTTCTTTCAACTCAGTAATACATTTTGGATGTGTACCTAGAGTTTAAAGCAGAAAAAACTGAACTTTTAGAATTTTCATTTTTTGACCAAAACGACAGACCCGGGGGTTATAAACATGTTGATATGGTTGTGATTTTTTTTCTGACTGCGGTTTCAAAACCATGCACCAGAATCCACTTCTTTCAACAGTAATACATTTTGGATGTGTACATAGAGTTTAAAGCAGAAAAAACGGAACTTTTAGAATTTTCATTTTTTGACCAAAACGACAGCCCCGGGGGTTATTAACATGTTGATATGGTTGTGATTTTTTTTCTGACTGCGGTTTCAAAACCATGCACCAGAATCCACTTCTTTCAACTCAGTTATACATTTTGGATGTGTACCTAGTGTTTAAAGCAGAAAAAACGGAACTTTTAGAATTTTCATTTTTTGACCAAAACGACAGCCCCGGGGGTTATAAACATGTTGATATGGATGTGATTTTTTTTCTGACTGCGGTTTCAAAACCATGCACCAGAATCCACTTCTTTCAACTCAGTAATACATTTTGGATGTGTACCTAGAGTTTAAAGCAGAAAAAACGGAACTTTTAGAATTTTCATTTTTTGACCAAAACGACAGCCCCGGGGGTTATTAACATGTTGATATGGTTGTGATTTTTTTTCTGACTGCGGTTTCAAAACCATGCACCAGAATCCACTTCTTTCAACTCAGTAATACATTTTGGATGTGTACCTAGAGTTTAAAGCAGAAAAAACTGAACTTTTAGAATTTTCATTTTTTGACCAAAACGACAGCCCCGGGGGTTATTAACATGTTGATATGGTTGTGATTTTTTTTCTGACTGCGGTTTCAAAACCATGCACCAGAATCCACTTCTTTCAACTCAGTAATACATTTTGGATGTGTACCTAGAGTTTAAAGCAGAAAAAACGGAACTTTTAGAATTTTCATTTTTTGACCAAAACGACAGCCCCGGGGGTTATAAACATGTTTATATGGTTGTGATTTTTTTTCTGACTGCGGTTTCAAAACCATGCACCAGAATCCACTTCTTTCAACTCAGTAATACATTTTGGATGTGTACCTAGAGTTTAAAGCAGAAAAAACGGAACTTTTAGAATTTTCATTTTTTGACCAAAACGACAGCCCCGGGGGTTATAAACATGTTGATATGGTTGTGATTTTTTTTCTGACTGCGGTTTCAAAACCATGCACCAGAATCCACTTCTTTCAACTCAGTAATACATTTTGGATGTGTACATAGAGTTTAAAGCAGAAAAAACTGAACTTTTAGAATTTTCATTTTTTGACCAAAACGACAGCCCCGGGGGTTATTAACATGTTGATATGGTTGTGATTTTTTTCTGACTGCGGTTTCAAAACCATGCACCAGAATCCACTTCTTTCAACTCAGTAATACATTTTGGATGTGTACCTAGAGTTTAAAGCAGGAAAAAACGGAACTTTTAGAATTTTCATTTTTTGACCAAAACGACAGCCCCGGGGGTTATAAACATGTTTATATGGTTGTGATTTTTTTTCTGACTGCGGTTTCAAAACCATGCACCAGAATCCACTTCTTTCAACTCAGTTATACATTTTGGATGTGTACCTAGAGTTTAAAGCAGAAAAAACGGAACTTTTAGAATTTTCATTTTTTGATCAAAACGACAGCGCCGGGGGTTATAAACATGTTTATATGGTTGTGATTTTTTTTCTGACTGCGGTTTCAAAACCATGCACCAGAATCCACTTCTTTCAACTCAGTAATACATTTTGGATGTGTACATAGAGTTTTAAAGCAGAAAAAACTGAACTTTTAGAATTTTCATTTTTTGACCAAAACGACAGCCCCGGGGGTTATTAACATGTTGATATGGTTGTGATTTTTTTCTGACTGCGGTTTCAAAACCATGCACCAGAATCCACTTCTTTCAACTCAGTAATACATTTTGGATGTGTACCTAGAGTTTAAAGCAGAAAAAACGGAACTTTTAGAATTTTCATTTTTTGACCAAAACGACAGCCCCGGGGGTTATAAACATGTTTATATGGTTGTGATTTTTTTTCTGACTGCGGTTTCAAAACCATGCACCAGAATCCACTTCTTTCAACTCAGTTATACATTTTGGATGTGTACCTAGAGTTTAAAGCAGAAAAAACGGAACTTTTAGAATTTTCATTTTTTGATCAAAACGACAGCGCCGGGGGTTATAAACATGTTTATATGGTTGTGATTTTTTTTTCTGACTGCGGTTTCAAAAACCATGCACCAGAATCCACTTCTTTCAACTCAGTTATACATTTTGGATGTGTACCTAGAGTTTAAAGCAGAAAAAACTGAACTTTTAGAATTTTCATTTTTTGACCAAAACGACAGCCCCGGGGGTTATAAACATGTTGATATGGATGTGATTTTTTTTATGACTGCGGTTTCAAAACCATGCTCCAGAATCCACTTCTTTCAACTCAGTAATACATTTTGGATGTGTACCTAGAGTTTAAAGCAGAAAAAACTGAACTTTTAGAATTTTCATTTTTTGACCAAAACGACAGACCCGGGGGTTATAAACATGTTGATATGGTTGTGATTTTTTTTCTGACTGCGGTTTCAAAACCATGCACCAGAATCCACTTCTTTCAACAGTAATACATTTTGGATGTGTACATAGAGTTTAAAGCAGAAAAAACGGAACTTTTAGAATTTTAATTTTTTGACCAAAACGACAGCCCCGGGGGTTATTAACATGTTGATATGGTTGTGATTTTTTTTCTGACTGCGGTTTCAAAACCATGCACCAGAATCCACTTCTTTCAACTCAGTTATACATTTTGGATGTGTACCTAGTGTTTAAAGCAGAAAAAACGGAACTTTTAGAATTTTCATTTTTTGACCAAAACGACAGCCCCGGGGGTTATAAACATGTTGATATGGATGTGATTTTTTTTCTGACTGCGGTTTCAAAACCATGCACCAGAATCCACTTCTTTCAACTCAGTAATACATTTTGGATGTGTACCTAGAGTTTAAAGCAGAAAAAACGGAACTTTTAGAATTTTCATTTTTTGACCAAAACGACAGCCCCGGGGGTTATTAACATGTTGATATGGTTGTGATTTTTTTTCTGACTGCGGTTTCAAAACCATGCACCAGAATCCACTTCTTTCAACTCAGTAATACATTTTGGATGTGTACCTAGAGTTTAAAGCAGAAAAAACTGAACTTTTAGAATTTTCATTTTTTGACCAAAACGACAGCCCCGGGGGTTATTAACATGTTGATATGGTTGTGATTTTTTTTCTGACTGCGGTTTCAAAACCATGCACCAGAATCCACTTCTTTCAACTCAGTAATACATTTTGGATGTGTACCTAGAGTTTAAAGCAGAAAAAACGGAACTTTTAGAATTTTCATTTTTTGACCAAAACGACAGCCCCGGGGGTTATAAACATGTTTATATGGTTGTGATTTTTTTTCTGACTGCGGTTTCAAAACCATGCACCAGAATCCACTTCTTTCAACTCAGTAATACATTTTGGATGTGTACCTAGAGTTTAAAGCAGAAAAAACGGAACTTTTAGAATTTTCATTTTTTGACCAAAACGACAGCCCCGGGGGTTATAAACATGTTGATATGGTTGTGATTTTTTTTTCTGACTGCGGTTTCAAAACCATGCACCAGAATCCACTTCTTTCAACTCAGTAATACATTTTGGATGTGTACATAGAGTTTAAAGCAGAAAAACTGAACTTTTAGAATTTTCATTTTTTGACCAAAACGACAGCCCCGGGGGTTATTAACATGTTGATATGGTTGTGATTTTTTTTCTGACTGCGGTTTCAAAACCATGCACCAGAATCCACTTCTTTCAACTCAGTAATACATTTTGGATGTGTACCTAGAGTTTAAAGCAGAAAAAACTGAACTTTTAGAATTTTCATTTTTTGACCAAAACGACAGCCCCGGGGAATATTAACATGTTGATATGGTTGTGATTTTTTTTCTGACTGCGGTTTCAAAACCATGCACCAGAATCCACTTCTTTCAACTCAGTAATACATTTTGGATGTGTACCTAGAGTTTAAAGCAGAAAAAATGGAACTTTTAGAATTTTCATTTTTTGACCAAAACGACAGCCCCGGGGGTTATAAACATGTTGATATGGTTGTGATTTTTTTTTCTGACTGCGGTTTCAAAACCATGCACCAGAATCCACTTCTTTCAACTAAGTAATACATTTTGGATGTGTACCTAGAGTTTAAAGCAGAAAAAACAGAACTTTTAGAATTTTCATTTTTTGACCAAAACGACAGCCCCGGGGGTTATTAACATGTTGATATGGTTGTGATTTTTTTTCTGACTGCGGTTTCAAAACCATGCACCAGAATCCACTTCTTTCAACTCAGTAATATATTTTGGATGTGTACCTAGAGTTTAAAGCAGAAAAAACGGAACTTTTAGAATTTTCATTTTTTGACCAAAACGACAGCCCCGGGGGTTATAAACATGTTGATATGGTTGTGATTTTTTTTCTGACTGCGGTTTCAAAACCATGCACCAGAATCCACTTCTTTCAACTCAGTAATACATTTTGGATGTGTACCTAGAGTTTAAAGCAGAAAAAACGGAACTTTTAGAATTTTCATTTTTTGACCAAAACGACAGCCCCGGGGGTTATAAACATGTTGATATGGTTGTGATTTTTTTTCTGACTGCGGTTTCAAAACCATGCACCAGAATCCACTTCTTTCAACTAAGTAATACATTTTGGATGTGTACCTAGAGTTTAAAGCAGAAAAAACGGAACTTTTAGAATTTTCATTTTTTGACCAAAACGACAGACCCGGGGGTTATAAACATGTTGATATGGTTGTGATTTTTTTTCTGACTGCGGTTTCAAAACCATGCACCAGAATCCACTTCTTTCAACTCAGTAATACATTTTGGATGTGTACCTAGAGTTTAAAGCAGAAAAAACGGAACTTTTAGAATTTTAATTTTTTGACCAAAACGACAGCCCCGGGGGTTATAAACATGTTGATATGGTTGTGATTTTTTTTCTGACTGCGGTTTCAAAACCATGCACCAGAATCCACTTCTTTCAACTCAGTAATACATTTTGGATGTGTACATAGAGTTTAAAGCAGAAAAAACTGAACTTTTAGAATTTTCATTTTTTGACCAAAACGACAGCCCCGGGGTTATTAACATGTTGATATGGTTGTGATTTTTTTTCTGACTGCGGTTTCAAAACCATGCACCAGAATCCACTTCTTTCAACTCAGTAATACATTTTGGATGTGTACCTAGAGTTTAAAGCAGAAAAAATGGAACTTTTAGAATTTTCATTTTTTGACCAAAACGACAGCCCCGGGGGTTATAAACATGTTGATATGGTTGTGATTTTTTTTCTGACTGCGGTTTCAAAACCATGCACCAGAATCCACTTCTTTCAACTAAGTAATACATTTTGGATGTGTACCTAGAGTTTAAAGCAGAAAAAACGGAACTTTTAGAATTTTCATTTTTTGACCAAAACGACAGACCCGGGGGTTATAAACATGTTGATATGGTTGTGATTTTTTTTCTGACTGCGGTTTCAAAACCATGCACCAGAATCCACTTCTTTCAACTCAGTAATACATTTTGGATGTGTACCTAGAGTTTAAAGCAGAAAAACGGAACTTTTAGAATTTTAATTTTTTGACCAAAACGACAGCCCCGGGGGTTATAAACATGTTGATATGGTTGTGATTTTTTTTCTGACTGCGGTTTCAAAACCATGCACCAGAATCCACTTCTTTCAACTCAGTAATACATTTTGGATGTGTACATAGAGTTTAAAGCAGAAAAAACTGAACTTTTAGAATTTTCATTTTTGACCAAAACGACAGCCCCGGGGGTTATTAACATGTTGATATGGTTGTGATTTTTTTTCTGACTGCGGTTTCAAAACCATGCACCAGAATCCACTTCTTTCAACTCAGTTATACATTTTGGATGTGTACCTAGAGTTTAAAGCAGAAAAAACGGAACTTTTAGAATTTTCATTTTTTGACCAAAACGACAGCCCGGGGGTTATTAACATGTTGATATGGTTGTGATTTTTTTTCTGACTGCGGTTTCAAAACCATGCACCAGAATCCACTTCTTTCAACTCAGTAATACATTTTGGATGTGTACCTAGAGTTTAAAGCAGAAAAAACTGAACTTTTAGAATTTTCATTTTTTGACCAAAACGACAGCCCCGGGGGTTATTAACATGTTGATATGGTTGTGATTTTTTTTCTGACTGCGGTTTCAAAACCATGCACCAGAATCCACTTCTTTCAACTCAGTTATACATTTTGGATGTGTACCTAGAGTTTAAAGCAGAAAAAACGGAACTTTTAGAATTTTCATTTTTTGACCAAAACGACAGCCCCGGGGGTTATTAACATGTTGATATGGTTGTGATTTTTTTTCTGACTGCGGTTTCAAAACCATGCACCAGAATCCACTTCTTTCAACTCAGTAATACATTTTGGATGTGTACCTAGAGTTTAAAGCAGAAAAAACTGAACTTTTAGAATTTTCATTTTTTGACCAAAACGACAGCCCCGGGGAATATTAACATGTTGATATGGTTGTGATTTTTTTTCTGACTGCGGTTTCAAAACCATGCACCAGAATCCACTTCTTTCAACTCAGTAATACATTTTGGATGTGTACCTAGAGTTTAAAGCAGAAAAAATGGAACTTTTAGAATTTTCATTTTTTGACCAAAACGACAGCCCCGGGGGTTATAAACATGTTGATATGGTTGTGATTTTTTTTCTGACTGCGGTTTCAAAACCATGCACCAGAATCCACTTCTTTCAACTAAGTAATACATTTTGGATGTGTACCTAGAGTTTAAAGCAGAAAAAACAGAACTTTTAGAATTTTCATTTTTTGACCAAAACGACAGCCCCGGGGGTTATTAACATGTTGATATGGTTGTGATTTTTTTTCTGACTGCGGTTTCAAAACCATGCACCAGAATCCACTTCTTTCAACTCAGTAATATATTTTGGATGTGTACCTAGAGTTTAAAGCAGAAAAAACGGAACTTTTAGAATTTTCATTTTTTGACCAAAACGACAGCCCCGGGGGTTATAAACATGTTTATATGGTTGTGATTTTTTTTCTGACTGCGGTTTCAAAACCATGCACCAGAATCCACTTCTTTCAACTCAGTTATACATTTTGGATGTGTACCTAGAGTTTAAAGCAGAAAAAACAGAACTTTTAGAATTTTCATTTTTTGACCAAAACGACAGACCCGGGGGTTATAAACATGTTGATATGGTTGTGATTTTTTTTCTGACTGCGGTTTCAAAACCATGCACCAGAATCCACTTCTTTCAACTCAGTAATACATTTTGGATGTGTACCTAGAGTTTAAAGCAGAAAAAACTGAACTTTTAGAATTTTCATTTTTTGACCAAAACGACAGCCCCGGGGGTTATAAACATGTTGATATGGTTGTGATTTTTTTTCTGACTGCGGTTTCAAAACCATGCACCAGAATCCACTTCTTTCAACTCAGTAATACATTTTGGATGTGTACATAGAGTTTAAAGCAGAAAAAACTGAACTTTTAGAATTTTCATTTTTTGACCAAAACGACAGCCCCGGGGGTTATTAACATGTTGATATGGTTTGTGATTTTTTTTCTGACTGCGGTTTCAAAACCATGCACCAGAATCCACTTCTTTCAACTCAGTTATACATTTTGGATGTGTACCTAGAGTTTAAAGCAGAAAAAACGGAACTTTAGAATTTTCATTTTTTGACCAAAACGACAGCCCCGGGGGTTATTAACATGTTGATATGGTTGTGATTTTTTTTCTGACTGCGGTTTCAAAACCATGCACCAGAATCCACTTCTTTCAACTCAGTAATACATTTTGGATGTGTACCTAGAGTTTAAAGCAGAAAAAACTGAACTTTTAGAATTTTCATTTTTTGACCAAAACGACAGCCCCGGGGAATATTAACATGTTGATATGGTTGTGATTTTTTTTCTGACTGCGGTTTCAAAACCATGCACCAGAATCCACTTCTTTCAACTCAGTAATACATTTTGGATGTGTACATAGAGTTTAAAGCAGAAAAAACTGAACTTTTAGAATTTTCATTTTTTGACCAAAACGACAGCCCCGGGGGTTATTAACATGTTGATATGGTTGTGATTTTTTTTCTGACTGCGGTTTCAAAACCATGCACCAGAATCCACTTCTTTCAACTCAGTAATACATTTTGGATGTGTACCTAGAGTTTAAAGCAGAAAAAACGGAACTTTTAGAATTTTCATTTTTTGACCAAAACGACAGCCCCGGGGGTTATTAACATGTTGATATGGTTGTGATTTTTTTTCTGACTGCGGTTTCAAAACCATGCACCAGAATCCACTTCTTTCAACTCAGTAATACATTTTGGATGTGTACCTAGAGTTTAAAGCAGAAAAAACTGAACTTTTAGAATTTTCATTTTTTGACCAAAACGACAGCCCCGGGGGTTATTAACATGTTGATATGGTTGTGATTTTTTTTCTGACTGCGGTTTCAAAACCATGCACCAGAATCCACTTCTTTCAACTCAGTTATACATTTTGGATGTGTACCTAGAGTTTAAAGCAGAAAAAACGGAACTTTTAGAATTTTCATTTTTTGACCAAAACGACAGCCCCGGGGGTTATTAACATGTTGATATGGTTGTGATTTTTTTTCTGACTGCGGTTTCAAAACCATGCACCAGAATCCACTTCTTTCAACTCAGTAATACATTTTGGATGTGTACCTAGAGTTTAAAGCAGAAAAAACTGAACTTTTAGAATTTTCATTTTTTGACCAAAACGACAGCCCCGGGGAATATTAACATGTTGATATGGTTGTGATTTTTTTTCTGACTGCGGTTTCAAAACCATGCACCAGAATCCACTTCTTTCAACTCAGTAATACATTTTGGATGTGTACCTAGAGTTTAAAGCAGAAAAAATGGAACTTTTAGAATTTTCATTTTTTGACCAAAACGACAGCCCCGGGGGTTATAAACATGTTGATATGGTTGTGATTTTTTTTCTGACTGCGGTTTCAAAACCATGCACCAGAATCCACTTCTTTCAACTAAGTAATACATTTTGGATGTGTACCTAGAGTTTAAAGCAGAAAAAACAGAACTTTTAGAATTTTCATTTTTTGACCAAAACGACAGCCCCGGGGGTTATTAACATGTTGATATGGTTGTGATTTTTTTCTGACTGCGGTTTCAAAACCATGCACCAGAATCCACTTCTTTCAACTCAGTAATATATTTTGGATGTGTACCTAGAGTTTAAAGCAGAAAAAACGGAACTTTTAGAATTTTCATTTTTTGACCAAAACGACAGCCCCGGGGGTTATAAACATGTTTATATGGTTGTGATTTTTTTTCTGACTGCGGTTTCAAAACCATGCACCAGAATCCACTTCTTTCAACTCAGTTATACATTTTGGATGTGTACCTAGAGTTTAAAGCAGAAAAAAACAGAACTTTTAGAATTTTCATTTTTTGACCAAAACGACAGACCCGGGGGTTATAAACATGTTGATATGGTTGTGATTTTTTTTCTGACTGCGGTTTCAAAACCATGCACCAGAATCCACTTCTTTCAACTCAGTAATACATTTTGGATGTGTACCTAGAGTTTAAAGCAGAAAAAACTGAACTTTTAGAATTTTCATTTTTTGACCAAAACGACAGCCCCGGGGGTTATAAACATGTTGATATGGTTGTGATTTTTTTTCTGACTGCGGTTTCAAAACCATGCACCAGAATCCACTTCTTTCAACTCAGTAATACATTTTGGATGTGTACATAGAGTTTAAAGCAGAAAAAACTGAACTTTTAGAATTTTCATTTTTTGACCAAAACGACAGCCCCGGGGGTTATTAACATGTTGATATGGTTGTGATTTTTTTTCTGACTGCGGTTTCAAAACCATGCACCAGAATCCACTTCTTTCAACTCAGTTATACATTTTGGATGTGTACCTAGAGTTTAAAGCAGAAAAAACGGAACTTTTAGAATTTTCATTTTTTGACCAAAACGACAGCCCCGGGGGTTATTAACATGTTGATATGGTTGTGATTTTTTTTCTGACTGCGGTTTCAAAACCATGCACCAGAATCCACTTCTTTCAACTCAGTAATACATTTTGGATGTGTACCTAGAGTTTAAAGCAGAAAAAACTGAACTTTTAGAATTTTCATTTTTTGACCAAAACGACAGCCCCGGGGAATATTAACATGTTGATATGGTTGTGATTTTTTTTCTGACTGCGGTTTCAAAACCATGCACCAGAATCCACTTCTTTCAACTCAGTAATACATTTTGGATGTGTACCTAGAGTTTAAAGCAGAAAAAATGGAACTTTTAGAATTTTCATTTTTTGACCAAAACACGCAGAGGACAGCCCCGGGGGTTATAAACATGTTGATATGGTTGTGATTTTTTTTTCTGACTGCGGTTTCAAAACCATGCACCAGAATCCACTTCTTTCAACTAAGTAATACATTTTGGATGTGTACCTAGAGTTTAAAGCAGAAAAAACAGAACTTTTAGAATTTTCATTTTTGACCAAAACGACAGCCCCGGGGGTTATTAACATGTTGATATGGTTGTGATTTTTTTTCTGACTGCGGTTTCAAAACCATGCACCAGAATCCACTTCTTTCAACTCAGTAATATATTTTGGATGTGTACCTAGAGTTTAAAGCAGAAAAAACAGAACTTTTAGAATTTTCATTTTTTGACCAAAA